>NW_012103920.1:3966383-4138831 GCF_000951045.1 Mandrillus leucophaeus
CCCTGGCCCCAAGTGATCTGCCCGCCTCGGCCTCCCAAAGTGCTGGGATTGCAGGTGTGAGCCACTGCACCCTGTCCCTTCCATGATCTTTAGGAAGAAGAAAGATTCTCTCTCTCTGTCTCTCTCTCTCGTGTCTCCTCATCACAAATTGAAAGGAAAATGCCACTTTGGGGACTCCAAGGGAGCAACAGGACACCAAGTCCCATGCAATGTTGTCCTTGACACAGCTGAGTGTTGAGCTGGGGGTCAGCTAGGGGTGGCTGCAGAAAAGGGACCTCATCATCAGTGTGGGTTTGCCACCCCCAGGGGTGAGACTCCGAAGCTGGGCCCTTGCCTGGGATGCTCAACGCCATCTACAGGATTGGTGGGGAGACTGGGAAACCCCCTCCATCATTAGATGCAGGTGGAGAAGGTGAGGGTAGCTGAAAGACACTCCATCTGTTTCACTTAGAGCTCTGTGTTGTAAACATCAATGGAGCCTCTTGGAAGTTGCTTTACAACAGAAAAGCTTTGAGGCAAGTTGGAAGCTATGACCAATCAAGGATGTCCCTCCTTCACTTACTCATTCACACTCCATTCATTTATTCATTTGATATCTATTAAGCATCCCCTAGGTTCCAGCCACTGAAGGCTAAGTCCTGGAGGCACAGAGCAGGATAAAATCAGATTCTTTCTCACAAGGAGGCCATGCATGGTCTAAGGGAAAGCCAGCTAGATGAATGAGTAGGGCAATTACAACTAGGTGTAATGGCGGCTGGGAGGGGAATTGAGAGGGGAATACTGGACCAGTACAGGGCTATCAGGAAAGGCTTTCGAGGCAAGCAGATTCTTAAAGGAGAGGCAGAAAGTGGAGGAGGAGAAAATCGAGAGAGAGATTTGAGAGGGCCTTCAGGGTAAAGGAAGGAGCATTCCTCACTGTGCACCCTGAGAAAGAAGTAGCCTGACCAAAGAGCTGTGCCCAGCTGTCAAGGCATGCCAGCTCTCCAAACACAGTCCCGTCATTAAGCCGACATCACTACTCCAAATAAATAAATATGCAAATGAACGAGTAAATGAATTAAGTAACAACAGGATTGTGTGCCTAAAGAACTAGGTAGACATCACCAATGAATGGGGCTGTTCAAGCCCTATTGATGTAGCAGCATAATTTTGGGGCACCCCACGACATGGCAGGTGGACAAGCAAAGTACGCTCGGTGGCAACCAGAGGAGATACCCCTAAGTGATCTGAACCAGGTTCTTTCCAAACACAGACTCCGACTTGCCTCTGGATCATTGATTGTGGCATTTGTTCCGTTTGCCTACTCCTCACATTTATTTTTTTCTTTTCTAAAACCACAGGGATCGTTTACACATGGAAAGGTGGATAGCTCCCTAAGAGTTTCCTACTCATTATCATGTGTGGTCCTCACAACAAATTAGGAGTGGGAGCGTCACTCTGGACTTCCGCTGCAGCAATGGAAATATGGTTCAATTTCGCTTGAGCAGAAACCAAGATAATTTAGTGACTTCTGCAAATCAGCAATTCAGATGTAGCTGGCTTCAGGTGTGGTTTGATTCAGGCACACAGAGAATGTCATCAGAACTGTTTTCCTGCGTCTCTCAGCCCTGCCTGTCTTTTATGTCAGCTTCATTGTGGGATTTTATTTTATGCCCCATGTGTTGGCCCCAGCACTCCGGGCTCACACCAGCCTTCCTGCTAATAGACCCAGAGGGAAAAAGCACCCTTTGTCTGAACCTTCCATCTGAGTTTATGAATTCACTTTGCCTAGATTAACCTAAGCTGCATGTCCTTCTCTGAATCAATCTCTGTGGCCACAGGGATGGAACAATGGCTGAATAGCTAGGCTGGCTTAGGGGACTCACCAATGTTGGATTGGGGAATTTGTGTTCTGTTTGGTCAGGCCTGGGTCACACACTTTACTCTGTAGCTGGCTGCAGTCTCCCCTGATACAGGTAAACTGAGCATGTGGTAGGGCTGGATCCTTAGGAAAATTTTTAGTAAGAAATTAACAGTATGAGGGAATAGAGGCTGGGCTATGTCAGATAACAAATACTCTTATGTAATTGTAACAGTTCTATTAGCCATATTCAACAATGAATAAAAAAAGACACATAAATAGAAACAGGTAGAGAATTCATGATTATATTTGACCCAATATATCTAAGGTATTATTATCTCATGTAATCAACAGAAAAATTATGAACCAGATATTTTAGGTTCTCTTTTCCTACCGAGTCTTCCAAATCCAGCATGTATTTTCACCTCAGCGAAGATGCTAATTTTTTTTTTTTTTTTTTTTTTTTTTTTTTTGAGACAGAGTCTCACTCTGTCACCCAGGCTGGAGTACAGTGGCACAATCTCGGTTCACCATAACCTCTGCCTCCCGGATTTGAGCCATTCTCCTGCTTTAGCCTCTCGAGTAGCTGGGACTACAGGTGCCCGCCACCATGCCTGGCTAATTTTTTGTATTTTTGGTAGAGATGGGGTTTCACTGTGTTAGCCAGGATGGTCTCGAGCTCCTGACCTCGTGATCTTCCGGCCTCAGCCTCCCAAAGGGTTAGGATTACAGGCGTGAGCTGCCGCGCCTGGTCCAATTTAGAATCTGAATGTTGCTCCTGATTTTGCTGTAGTTCTGAAATCTGTGAAACTGAATCCCGCCTCTACCACATATGAGCGGGGGATGCTACACAAAGTCTGTGTGCAATGCTCCTTCTCTGTAAAACTGGAAAAGTAATACCTGCAGTCCACAGGATTGGAAGGACTGAATTAAATAGGAATGTAGCTAGCACAGTGCTGGATACAGAGTAAGTTTTTTAAAAAAATTCTAGCTCCATATATGAATTAATGGTGATTTGGTTTGGTTTGGTTTGGTTTTAATGGTGGCAAATAATTAATCCATTATTTGGGTGTTAACTGATTTTCATAGCAAATAGGTTTGAAACTCAAGTGAGAAAAGAAAGAAGAACTTTATTCAACTTTTCCAGTCAGTTCCCACCCCAAGACAGACAGAAACCTCCTGGCCTGAACACTGAGTTTGCTGGAGTTCCTAGGCCACCAATTATGCCTTTTATTTCTGTGAATGTTTTGATTCAAACAATGCAGTAAGATCTTTTTTCACCCTTAGAGGCCACACTCCAGATAGCATTAAGCCCAAGGGAATTTCATTTTAAACATTAAAAAAAGACATCATGGAGTGATATGCAAAGATGTAGCCACAGGAATCTCCATCACAATACTGTCTATCATGATAAATTAATCAAATAGATGGGAATGTCCCATGAGAAGAGATCATACAAATAGATATGAATACATTTACAATATGAAATATTATAATATTAAATAGATCATAACAGAATAATTAATATGATGAAAAGTATTCATCATCTTTGGGTATATGGGGAAAAAGGCTACCACAAAAATTGTGTAGAGTATGTTCATGTGCTAGTAAAACAACAAAAAATGTCACCTTCTCTAAGCAAAGAGCATCAGAGTGCATCTTCAAGGGTAAGCAGTGTTCTTTCTGGGTGGTGGCATGTGTTGAATAATTTGTATTTTCTCCTGTGTTCATCTATACTCTTCTTATTTTTTATAATGAAAATGTGTAGATACTGGGACTTGGATAGCAGCATATTATATTTTGCATCCATTCAACAAATTGGCTAGAACATGGAATGTTCTGGTTTTTAAAGGATAGGTATATCAGGATAGAACCAACAACAGCCATGCAGAGTTCGTTATGCGGCAGGATTTTTGTTGTTGTTGTTGTTTAACACCGTCTTTCCAGCAGTCTCACGGCACTCCTGGAGGTCGGTAGGATCCAGCTGGCTACTCCAGCAGTTGCAGTAAACACAGTGCCTGGATCCCAGGACACATTCAGGGGCCCACGGAGACATGGAAACATTTAAATTTCCTTTAAAACTCAGAAGAAACAAGTGAATAGAATTCAGCCTGGATTATATCCATTCTTATACCAATGCAGTCATAAAATATAACTTTTTAATTTTTTTAATTAAGGAGGGGGATCACACAGGCAAAAGTGCCGAGGCCTACAGAAGCCATAATGCAACCTTAGAGAGGACTGTTCTCATTTGACGGAGAAAGAAATCCAGACTTAGCTACCAAGCTTGTCTCAAGCTGGCTGGTGGTATTGAATTCGAAATTGAATTCTAGTCTGTGGACTCTACCATGTCATTTTGCTTCTGTTTCTTAGTGGTAATGTTAAAATGCATGATTTTTCAACATCTCAGCAAAGCTTTAGTATTATTTTATTTTCCTTCAGACAAACAGGGTGTTTGCAAAATCTTGCCCTTTCCTTCCATGACCGGCTCTGGCAACCAGATAATTTTGCATAAGCCCTGCCTTGACGACCATGTGGTTTGTGTAAACTATAAGTACCTAGCAGCGCGTGTTGATGTCTTATCTGCACCTCTTAGAAGAGAAAGTAATAATCTTAATGGGTAAAAACCTATGAAATAAGAATTGTCTTCATTTATTATTGTGTTGTAGCAGGCTAACAAATCTTAACCCTATTAGCAGCCACATGGTGGAAATAAATTGGTTTTCTTTCCATTTTAGTACCAGACTCAAAAACATGAAGACATGACTGCTTTCAAGCATCTATCTAAGAATTTAATTATTGATTGAGTACGAATCACAAAACAGAAAAGTGAAGGCTAGATGGGTAAAAAGTAGGTCGGGAAATTAAAACTCAATATAGTTAAGTTGCTGGTTCCCAGGAGCTCTTGCACTTTGATTCCTGGGCAGGCCATAATTCAGAAGTTGGTGTACCTTTGCTATAAAGGACCAAATAGCAAATATATTAGGTTTTGTGGGACATGCCATCTCTGTTGAAACTGCTTAATTCTGCTATTATAACACCAAAGCAGTTATAGCCATTATGTGAACCAGTGAGTGTGACTGTATTCCAATAAAACTTTATTTACAAAAACAAGTGGTGGGCCAAAAATGGCCCACAGGCTATAGTTCACCAACTCCTCGGGTAGATCTTGCTGCCATTCATGATTCAGATAATTCTGTGGATGGAGCACACAAGCCGTTGGGTTTGATTTGCTCAAACTCCTTATCATAGTCTCCACGGCCCTTACAGGAGGGGCTGACGTCACATCACATCTTCCACACCTTGGACACGCTGGCCTCCTTGCGGCTCTCCAGACAAGCCAAGTTCATTCCCACCTCCTCTCCTTTGTCCCTGCTGAGCCCTCTCCCTAGAACAGGTTCACCAGACTTAGCAAATAAAAAACAGGACACCCAGTTGAATTTGAATTTCAGATAAACAACTAATAACTCTTGTAGTATGGGTACATCCTGTGCAATATTTGGGATATGCTTATTCTAAAACATGTTGCTCATGTGCACATTACACTTAACTGAACACCCTGTATTTTACTTGGCAACCCTACCTCAGAATCCCCTCCCTCTTGGACTTCACCTGGCTGGCTGCTTCTTGCTTTTCATTGCTGACATCACATCCTCAAAGTTTCCTTTGCTGCCTACCCTAGTTGGTTTCCCCTTCCAGGCTCTCTGTCACTCTAGCTGTCTTATTTTCTTCTTACCTGAAATTATCTTATTTGCTTACCTGAGTAGTATCTGTCTCTCCATGACAGCAGAGACCTTACCTCTTTTATTCCTCCATATACGCTGACTGTTCATAAGATTAGCGCAAAAGTAATTGCATTATTTTTAATGGCAAAAACTGCAATTACTTTTGCACCAACGTAATAGAAAGGTAACTGGAACATAATAGGTCTTCAATAAATATTTATTGAAGGAGTGAATGAATGACTTTTAAATCATACCTGAAAGCCAAGTATGCCCCCAAAGGGATGGGGATATGAATAAAACTAGCAGCTATTCAGCACTAAGTATATACCAGGAACGGCCCAGCTCCTTACTCTCTGCTAAACCCCAGAAGCGCATGGAGCAAGCTGTATCCTCATCAATTTAAAAATGAGGAGAAAGAGGCTCATTGAATCTCTACGACTGGCTCAAGTTCTCAGAGGCAGTAAATGGTCAAGGTGGGAATCAGATCTGTCATTTTAACCCAAGACTCTGGGATCCCCAGGACCCTACAAAGAGTCCTTGTCAATGAAATGTGTGCACGCTTTCTTTGAATTTCATTTTATTGGAGCACTAAGGAAAACAGAAGAAAACCTCTGCCCTGTGTGGAAAGGAAAAGCCCCTTTAATTTGACATCATCGACTAAATCACTTCTTCTTTCAAGCTAGTTCTTCCAAACATGAAATATGCTGAATAAGGTTCTTAGAATGAGTGGTTAGGAAAACAAAATAAAGCAGAGCAACACAAAATAGCGCATCAGCTCAGGCTTCATTTTTGCAGAATTCTCTGTCCTCCGTGTAGAATAAATAGCAATTCTACTTTATCATGCTCTCATTAAGAATTCACTACTCAAGGCTGGGCATGGTGGCTCACACCTGTAATCCTAGCACTTTGGGAGGCCAAGGCGGGTGGATCACCTGAGTTCAGGAGTTCAAGACCAGCCTGGCCAACATGGTAAAACCCCATCTCTACTAAAAGTACAAAAATTAGCTGGGTGTGGTGGTACATGCCTGTGATTCCAGCTACTCGGGAGGCTAAAGCAGCAGAATGGCTGGAACCCAGGAGGTGGAGGCTGCAGTGAGCTGAGATTGCACCACTGCACTCCAGCCTGGGGGATAGAGCAAGACTCTGTCTCAAAAAAAAAAAAAAAAGAATTCAATACTCAAGAGGCTGAGACAGGAGGATGCTTGAGCCCAGGAGCTCAAGGTTGCAATGGCCAACAGTCACGCCATTGCACTCCAGCCTGGGTGACAGAGCGAGAACCTGTCTCAAAAAAAAAAAAAAAAAAAAAAAAATCGCTTTTCTTTGTTTGCTGTCTTTCCCTTTTCTCTGGCCTAGTTTGGAATGTCTATCATTTTCCCTTCCGAGGTTTCTGTCTTCCAATCTGTAAAAGCCAAAAGTAGAGGAAACAAATGCATGTTACTAAGTGAAAAGAGCCAGTCTGAAAAGACTACATGTTGTATGAATCCAACTACATAACATTGTGGAAAAGCCAAAACTAGGGAGACAGTAAAAAGATCAGCGGTTGCCAGGAACTAGCAGGGAGAGAGGGATGAATGGGCAGAGCACAGAGGGTTTTCAGGGCAGGGACATGGCTCTGTGTGATACTAGAATAGTGGATACATGTCATTATGCATTTGTCAGACCCGTAGATTGCACAGCAGCCATCCCTTATCCACAAGGGAATACGTTCTGAGACCTGCAGTGGATGCCTGAAACCGCGGACAATAACAAGCACAACGTATATTATGTTTTCTCTTGTATGTACATACTTATGATAAAGTTTAATTTGCAAATTAGGTAGAGTAAAAGATTAACAACAATAGCTAATAATAAAATAGAAAACAGTTATAACAACATACTGTAATAACACTCTCTCTCTCTCAAAAAAAAAATTTTTTTTTTTTGAGACGGAGTCTCGTTCTGTCACCAGGCTGGAGTGAAGTGGTGTGATCTCAGCTCACTGCAACCTCCACCTCCCGAGTTCCAGCGATTCTCCTGCCTCAGCCTCTCGGGTAGCTGGGATTACAGGTGCCGGCCACCATGCCTGGCTAATGTTTGTATTTTTAGTAGAGACAGCAGGGTTTTCTGCATGTTGGACAGGCTGATCTCGAACTCCTGACCTCAGGTGTTCCACCTGCCTTGGCCTCCCAAAGTGCTAAGATTACAGGCATGAGCTACCGTCCCAAGCCTCAAAATATCTTATTGTACTGCACTCACTTCTTTGTGAGCTGTGGTTCACCGCGGGCGACTGAAACCTTGGAAAGAGGCCTCGGATAAGGGGGGACTGCTGAACAACACCTAAAGTGAACCCTAATGAAACTCTGGGCAGTAATGATGTGGCAATGTAGATTCATTCATGGTAACCAATGAACCACTATGGTGCGGGATGTTGTTAGTGGGGGAGGCGGTAGGGGGAAGTGGGCAGGAGTGATTTGAAAAATCACTCTATTTTTTGTTCTATTTTGCTATGAACCTAAGTATTCTCTAAAATAAAAATACTGTTATAAAAAAGAAAAGCCAAGAAGCCACATCTTCTGATCTTGTTTCTTTGCATGGGAAAGGTGTGTCAACATGTGACCACTGTGTTCAGAAACGTGACCGTGTTCACACGTTTTTTTTGTCTGCCATCGCTGCTGCCTGTCCCTCAGTGGCCTCGTGCCCACAAAATCACATATAAAGTGACACACACTTTGTTTGCCATCCAAGAGCACTGATGCACATCTATAAACTGCACATCTGAGGGATCAATCTTATTGATTTTCTTTTTTCCAAGTGCCTCTGTCAGAATGAACACAAAGTATTAGTCTGTCTCCCAAATCCATAGGCATGTTATTGGATTCCTGCAGTTTTGTAGGTGCTAGCCACAGTCACTGTTGCATTATGTTTACTTGAAGAAGATGCAGGAGAATTGTCAAATGGGTTAAAGAAAAAAAAAAAAAAAAAACCATGTGCTACCCTCTGAAAAACTGTCTGAATTCACTGGTTATACTCCAGGACTCTCCATGAAAAGTGTGAGTGGAAAACTTTTTTTTTTTTTTTCCCGGGAGATTTAAAATGCCTTGGATCATGAATGACCAAAGAAAACAAAGCTTGCAAAGTAAGGTTGGTTAATGGATGAACAGATCATGGTGATGCTGTAACACTGCCACCCTCGTGTCCCTAAATCTTCCTGCACTCTGGATTAGGTATACAAAGATGATTTCTTCCTCATGCCAAGGTGAGCTCGGTCTAGGTTTTCTTCCGAATTGTGGCATCTATGATGAAAATCTCCCTGGCTCCAGAAATTCGTCTGAGTGGGTGGAGCTGTTCTCATTTTGTCTGTTTCTTCAAAGAGGAACGGGTGAGATCTTATTTTTCCAGAACAGACATGGAAGATAAGAGGTGGAGCATCCCAGACACCAGAGAGTTGCCTGGTTCAATGCAGCTAAGCCTGGAAGGCTGAAACGGGCTCATCAGTAAGCTCCCTGCCTTGCCATCAGAGTGGAGGCACTAAGGCGACTGAGGACAGAATCACTGATCTCCAAACCCAGGATGCTTCTCGCAGAAATTTCCACTTCCTCTTGTGTCCTGTTTTCTCAATCTCTGTGCATTTGTGCTGAGTCAAACGTAAGGAAAAGGTGAAATATTGTGACACCAAAGGCTGAAGCCTTGTTCCAAGGAAATGTTGAGTTCTGTCATTTCCTTCCTTTTAGCCTCCTCAAATCCTCCCTCTGTGGGAGGCTGCCGGGAGCCAAAACGGCTGTGTTTGGCCCGTGCTAATATTAAACTTCTGAGCACCCCATGATTGCCCTTACCTGGCCAGCACACCTTCACCCTGGCAGAAATGTCCGTTCTCCTGAGGGGGGAAATTAATTCGGAGTTTGGTCCACATTTAGACTGGTGCATTTCCTGTGCAAACACTGCTGACATTTATGAAAACTAATTTAATAAATGTCTGTGATATAGCACTCATTAACATACCGCAAAATAGCTCCAGAGTAGCCCATTTTCATCAAATAAATTGTTGCTGCTGGTACCACAGGCTGTTCTTTTATTATGGGAAAGCACCAGCCCCCAGCGGAGGAGCAGGAGCCAGAGTTTGTGTGGGGCCCGTGCTGGGGCCGGCAACTCCACCCAACCATGCGGTGAGGGGCCTGCGTCTCTCTGCATTTGCTCCTGATATGAGATAAAGAAAAATTGCTTATCATATATCATCTCCATAAATCTTAGCGACAATAAGTCATAAAACCTTGTGTCCTTACATATGGTAGGCGCCCGGGGATCATGTTGCCATATGTGAACAGCCCCTTCTAGGAGAGAAAAAAAACATTCTATTGCATAAGAAAAACTTCTAGAACTGCTTTCCATACCTAGAGTGAGCACGCCTCCTGCCCTTCCCCATCTATCCTGTTTTATTTTATTTTATTTTTCCTTTCTTTTGCCCCCTCACCACGGGGCTGCCTCCCTTTGTTCCAAATTACCATCAGAAGAATTCCCAGCGCACTAATTAGGAAATTTTGTGGTTTGCTAAATTTTCTTTCTGTCTGTCACAACAGAATGAGTGAATAATCACCCCCAGCCCCAACGTAGGACACAGGTATTCAGGCTTTGTGTGGCTGAACAGGGCCCCTTGTTTTCTCGGAGGCTGCTCCCAGCTGACCGCGAGGCCCCAGTCCGAAAACTGTCCCCAGCTAATGAGAAATGCCTATTTATTTTTAAAACTCAACTCGTTTTCATATCTATCAGCTAAATTAAAGGAGACACCAGAAGATGGTCCCTCAAGCCCAGCCGCGCTGGAGCCTGCGTTCTGGAGACACAATGAGAGGGAATCATCCGGCTTCAGGCTGGCAATGCAAATAGGTCTCTGTTTTCTTCCTTAGTCCAGTTGCACACTTGAGATGTAAAAAGGGGTCAAGGATTTTCTTTTTCTTTTTTAGTTCAACAATTTGATTATCTGTTGCCTGTTGCACGGGGCCAGACCCGCGCAGGAGGAAAACACTCACACATAGGCCAGTCGGGGGAAACTCTCCAGGGTGAAGCACGGGACCCCTGCAATTTATCATTTCTAAGAATTCCCATTTCCAGGCGAAAATACGGATGCGTTATCGTGGAAAGTAACGTGTGCCGCGTCGTGCGGAGCTCTCCAGCAGCGTCTTATCTGGCCTCAAGAGGGACACTCCTTTCCTGAGATATTTTATCCAAAAGTCATAAACAAAACTAATCTCCTGATATTTGGTCAACAAGAGAAAACATTCTGACAGCCAAGCAGGAAGTCAGAGGGCCGTGTGGGGAGGGGACGGAGGACCGTGCTGCTCCAAGAAAGGGAAGCGGGCTAGGCAAGCGTGGTAGGGCTGGGGACCCCCGCCCCCAAACCTCTGCTCCCCGCAGCCCTCCCTCCTTCGGTGGTCTGTCCCCTTTCTCATGATCCTGTGCGGGAAGACCACTTTGAGGACCACCAGTCCCCCAGCCCATAACAACATCGCACATCCAAATAGCATGACTTGAACCTTTGGGTCACCCTTGGAAACTGGCTGGGAGAGGGAGAAGTATCCCCTCGGCCCTCAAAATAGAATGGGGGTAGATACTGGCAGGAGCTCTTTTGATATTTGGCACCAAGTTGCAGACAGACTGACTTTGTGCTATTCTGATGCTAATTATTTTACCAAGTGATATTTGATTGTTTCTATAAAAGGTTTATGTCAGTGTAATTCACCACAGGCTTTTTAACGACCTCAAGATGCAAGCAAGAAATGCACCCAGAGTCCATTAAAGAATTAGGTTCTGTGAACGCCCGAGTCTGCTGGAAGGGGTCGGCTGCAGGCATCTCCTCAGCCTCAAATGAAAATGAGAATGGCGTGCTCGTGGCTGAATAACTTTTGCTAAAAGAAGGCATAAAACATATCCTTTCTGTCTGTAAGTTTGGCTCGTAGCATGTCTTGGGAATTCTGGCATTGTGGAAACAATGCGTTTGCCTGGATTCCATGTTGCTAACTTGAATATAAAGCCGGTGTGCAAATAAGAATAATTATGATTGCTGTCACCGTCATCACTGTAATACTGCATGAGTGAAAAACAAAAGGCTGTCTAAGATCCTGCTAAAACAACTACATAACATTTCATTTACCCACGAAGAAATAGTCAAAAAACAACAAAGCCGCTTCCCCAACTTTCTCCAGGGAGAGAGTAGCAAGGTGTTTTATGTCGTAGGATGCTCTCTGATCAGCAGGGTCTTCTAATCCCGGTTCCATTTCTTGGCCTTGGACAGAACTGGTGGGGAACTGACCATTCGGAGCGCTGCGCTCCCAGGAACAGTATCTGAGTCACTTCTTTCGCTTCTATTTCTTCATCTGTAAAACTGGAGTGGGGGAAGGGCCACTCCTGCCTGGATATTTAAAACTTTCAGCTTTAAAAATATACAATTCGATGAAAGTCACAATAAATGCCTGATCTTTTTTTTTTTTTGCAATTTAACCATAAACCACTTCCTTCTTTTTATTCTTGCAAATGTAGTGTATCATCGTGAAGAGAAACAGAAGCAGCTGTATTTCAAAGAGTTTGTAAGAATAAAGCCTGCTTCACATAGCCATCTCTGTGTCCCCAGCATGTTGACATGGAGCTTGTCACAGAGACACTGCCCAGTAACTCACGGCTAAATGAATGAATAGGATGACCTAATTCAGGTCCCTCAATCCCCAAGAACTCCATCAGACCACAGCAGAATCACAGGCAGTTCTGCTGCCGCAGCTCAACCATCTCCTGGTGGTGTCCTTGTGTAACTATTAGCAGTGAGCAATCGCCCCGCTTCCATCCTGTGCTGCGGGTGGCAGCTCGGGGCACTCAGCAGCTGCAGACCACCCCAAGCTGGGCACATCCCCTCTGTCAGTGCTGCTGGTAGGAGACAGGTGCTGTGCTTGGGCACAAGCAGACACATGGCGCTTTGCTAAAAGGAGGTAGGGAAGGCCTCACCTAAGAGGGATGCTTGTTAGGAAGTTCAGATTTTTATAAGGAGGGACATTCCAAGGACCGAAATACAATACACCAAGGGATGCAAGAGTATTGCCCCTGGAGAAAAGAGGGAAGCTGACATTTGTCAAAGGGTTTGTGACTTGAGAGATGCCATTGCTTTATAGATAAGGAAGCTGAGG
This sequence comes from Mandrillus leucophaeus, assembly GCF_000951045.1. NCBI lineage: Eukaryota > Metazoa > Chordata > Mammalia > Primates > Cercopithecidae > Mandrillus > Mandrillus leucophaeus. The sequence continues at coordinate 3,979,091 of NW_012103920.1, forward strand.
CTCCGGGATTTTTAATAACTAGCCCCAAAGGCATCCAATAGAAAGGGGAGGGCCCAGGATCAAACCCAGGTCGAACTGACCCCACAGCCCATGCCCTTTCTAATATGGCACAAGCAGAAGGGAGGGGTGGAGGTCTAGAGAGAGAACAGAGCTGTCAGTGGCCCCAAGGCTGCCATAGGATGCAAGTTGCTTTGTGGCTGCGGGAAAAGTGATCCAGGCTTTGCATGCTGACCACACTGAGCAAGGCAGCATCTCTGCCAGCCTCCCTCTAAGCCTGAGCCATTCTTAATTTAAGGGGAGTTCTACCCCAACACACAACTCTATTCCTGGATAATAGAGGGGTTTTTCAATGGCTAGAGTCCTGAACCACCCAAAAATTTTCCTTCCCTCCTTCCTTCCTCGTCTCATTCCTTCCCTTCCTTGCTCCCTCCTTCCTTCTTGCCTGCCTGCCTGCCCTCCCTCCCTCTCTCCTTCCTTCCTTTCTTCCTCCCTCCCTTCTTTTCTTCCTTTCTTCCTTCCTTCCTTCCTTCTTTCCTCTGTCTCTGAAAGTTTGTTGAGTTGTATCCTGTGCCCAGCACTTTGCTGGGTGCTAATGAACTAACAACAGTCCTGCCTGTGTAACCTCCATGTGTGGGTGAGCACATCCGTGGTTGAGGACAATGTTAGAGCTGCTGTCAAAGATTTCTAGTTCTTGCTTCCTTCAGGGCACACAGTCCTGTGAGGTTAAGCCTAGGCATGGGAATAGTTTTGTTCAATGAAATGCAAAGGGAAATAAACATGTCACCTCTGGATGGAAGCACTCAAGAGCTGGTGCAGAATTTCCTGTGGTCTCTCTTCCCCGGCCTCAGTGACTGGGGACACCCTATGACATGGAAATCCCATAAGATTTGAACAGTTTAGAATGCTAAGACAACACATGAACTAGTGTTGTGGAGGAGTTCCCTAGTCCTACGATGGATATCACGGGCATGTGCGTCTATTAAGTTTTTGAGATTTGGAGGTTATTTGTTATTACATAGTCTAATATAGGTTATCCTGATTAATACAACTCCATTTTGATATTGGCTCCCAACTGCATCTTTCCTTATGGTTTCTCTCTTACCCATACCATCTCTTTGAGACTTTGGTTTTCCTTCCAGTTTTCAAGCTCCTTGAGCACCGGTCCGTGTCTTATTTACCTCTGTATCGCCCTGATCTAGTTTGGATATTTGTCCCCTCTAAATCTCATGTTGAAATGTGACCCCCAGTGTTGGAGGTGGGGTCTGGTGACAGGTGTCTGGGTCATGGAGGCAGATCCCTCATGAATGGCTTTGTGCCCTCCTCACAGTCATGAGTGAGATTCTCACTCTGTTAGTTCACATGAGATCTGATTGATTGTTAAAACAACCTGGTATCTTCCCGTCTCTCTTGTCCCTCCCTTGCCTTGTGAAATGCTGGCTCCCCTTGCCTTCCCGATGAGCAAAAACTTCCTGAGACCTCACCAGAAGCTGCGCAGATGCTGGCACCATGCTTCTTGTACAGCTTGAGAACTATAACCCAAACAAATCTCTTTTCTTTGTGAATTACCCAGCCTCAGGTACTCCTTTGTAGCAACACAAAATGGACTAAGACACTCTCACACTCAGTTTAGTGTTTGGCAAAGAACTAGAGCTCAGCCAATGTTTGCTAAGTGGGTAAGTAAGAGAATGTGTGAGGTGAACGCCCTCAACCATGAAGTTGGCAACGGCAGTGCTAGCCTAGGTAGTGACCTAAAAGGTACAGGAAGGATGGATTTGTGAGCTCAGGCAGCTACTGATGGAGCCAGGATCTGAACTCAGGTGTGTTGGCCCCAAAGCTCATCCTCTTTCCATCTCATCACACCCGCTAACTCCCCACTGGATTTGGGATTTGGCCTACTTTTGCCAATCTTGCTTCTGAAATGGGTGATGTGTTATAATAATGTGCTTTACCCCCCAAAACCATGCTTCCCCTGGTAGAGTGGGGGTTGCCTCTTGGGAAAGATTGCTGACCATATTATTACTAAGAAGGAAAATAACTAATATTACTTGAGTATTTCCTGGGTTTCAGGCACCTAATCCCACAATGGACATTATTTGTGTGTGAAATACATACATGATTGACATATGTTATTTTATCTAATGCTTATAATTCTATGAAGTAGGTCTCATTTTCATCCCTGGTTAAAGAAAGATATAGCTCAGAGAGGTAAAGTAACTGGATCAAAACCACACAGCTCACAAGTAGCAGAGCTGGAATTGGAGCACAAATCTGACTCCATCATGGAAGCTCATAACAACTGTTTCACGTCACAACTTGTCTTGGGGAGTATGTATGAGTTTATGAGAAAGAAAAGGAGAGAGAGAGGCTTCTTGGGGGCTGGCAATGATATAGGAATATTTTTTTTCTCTACTTACTGTTTATCCAAGTTTGTCACTTGTGTTTTTTCAGGAAGCTGTAAGGACTTCCTGCTTTAACTCTCACAGATGCTGACCCTGATAATCCCCTATTTACATACCTACAGGGCAAGGCGAAGCCCAAGCTGCTGACTCTTGTGAGATTCCAGGACAAGCACTGATGGATCACCTCCTCCCCTATTATCTCCAGTGCCGCCTCCCAGAACCCTCTGGGTGTGAATGGGGGAGGGCCGTCTTTCCTCTGTCCTTTAGCACAGCTGTTAAGCTCTGGACTAGGCCCTTTCATACATGCTACTTCCATCGATCTTAACAACAGCTGCTGGAGCCTATCTACAGGAACTGTGATTCCCATTTTATAGCTGAGAAAACCAAGGGTTAGCTTGAGGTAGTGCTTCTCAACTGGGTGCAATTGCCACAACTTGGAAAGGAGGTGCTGTGGCCAAAAGGGTGAAGGCCAAGAATCTTATTCAGTCTCCTGCAATGCACAGCACAGCCCCCACAACAGTTACCCATCCCAAATGTCAGTAGTGCCCAGGTGGAGAAATTCTGATTTAAATACTTCACGGAACATTTAACCAAGAGGGCTGGGATTTCAACCAATGTCTGTCAAGGCCGTGTACTCCTCACAGTGGAGGAAAGACTGACACGGGGACCCTAAAGTCAACAGGGCCCTTCCCCGACACCACCATGTAGTGGCTTAGCTGCCACCTGCACGTAGCTGGTACCAACGTAATCATCCCCTCTGAGGCGTCAGCTGGCCCCTTCTCTGAACACAGCAGTACCTCACCTTTGTGAACTCGTGCTCTTGACACCAGCCTCCCTGAAGGCTCATCTTCGTCATGTTGTACTTTTACATTTCATTTCTAAATTACCCCCCGATCACAGGTCTGTGCATCTTAAGGCCTGGCTCATTCATCTGGGAGTGTCCTGATATATTTCACTCATTTAGAAAACACTCACTCTGTGCCTGGGCTGTACTAGGTGCTCAGTCTGCACGAGGGAAGCAAGGTGTCGCACAAAGTGAGTCATTATCGTAGTCAGAACAACAGCAACACCACTGACACTGATGGAGCTTTCATACCATCCAGGTATCGTCTCATCTAACTCTCTACTGACCCTACGAGATACATTTTATTGAAGGGTGCTAGGGAAACACAGCAATGAGTGCCAAGGCTGCCTGGGTGGTTGAGGAGGACAACCTGAAGATCAGAGTAGAGATCTGAAAGAGGAACAGCTCTGTGGGTAAAGGCATAACATGCAGGAAGAGAGAGCAGCAAGAAGAAAAGCCTGGGAGAGCCCAAATCACGGTGGGTCTAGAAAGTTGCACAGAGTAATTCAGTAAATAAAGATAGTATTTAGAGTTGACCAGATGTCTGGCTGGCATCACACAGCTAAATCTTGTGATGACTTGTAATTGAGGTGATTCGCCTCAATTTGTAGGTAGCCTACATCACTCAGGGCAAAAGTCTCCAGACTTAGATGAAAAGAAGCCCAAACAGACCCCTGCAGAGCTCTCATTTTCTGCCCTGCAAACATTTCCCCAGTGTTCATTGTCATGCAGACTTCAGAGGCCTCTTTGAATGACATTGAAGTTGGTTACACAAAATAAAAGGTGCAAGGGGTAGATATGGGGCAGACAACTCAAGCATTTACAATACAAGAATTAGAATTATTTAGATGATGTTCATGTCCAAGTCAATAGGGATGTGACATAGAAAACCCAATTAATTAACCAAAGAGGTTCTTTACTGAACACCTATCTTGAATGCTTGAGGGACAAAAAATAATGAGAAAGGTGAGGTCCCAGCCACCAAGACTTTGAGGTCTTGTGAGAAACCTGCAAGGTGAACAAAATCAAGGACAGTCTGGAAAATCACCCGAATAGTGACTGTGGAGTGGAAACTACAATGGGACAAGGGAGGGGTTGGTGTATAAAGGCAAGATCAAAGGAAGTCTCTGCAGAAGGCAGTACTCAGGCTGGTCTTGGAGGAAGGAAAGATAGATGGAGCTAGTGAGGGCATTTAAGGTCCCTAAGACCAGTATCTAAGGAAAAGTCAAGGGATCCTAAATTCAGATCAGGTCCCACCTCCCTAGAACATCACATAAGGTCCTTCATTGTGAGGTCCCACCTCCCTTTGACATCACATAAGGTCCTTCATTGTGAGGTCTCCACCTCTGTGCAAAAGGTTATCTCTGGCCTCTCTGCCTCTACTCAGGCCTGATTCACACCCAAACCCCAGCCCCTACAAGCCTTCTGCCATCTATGGTCACATGATGGTTTCAAGCTTTTGTCCAGGCTCTTTCCTTTCTCTGCAAAATGAACAACTGTTTAACCTTATATGAGCAGCTCAAATGCTGCCTCCCCCATGCAGCCTTCCTGCTTTCACTCTACTCTTTTTTCTTTGCCCTCATCCCATGTCAGAGCCATGAACATTACTGGTTGCCATGGTTGACTTTCTCAACAGAATGTGAGCAGCTCCTTGAGACCAGGGACCTGTCTAACTTTATATTTCCTTCCACATATGTACCTAGCACAGGGCACGATTCATACTGAAGGTGCACTAATTATCTGTGGACCACATGGGTGAATTGAACTAGGAAATGATGTTCTGCAATGAGCTGATTTACTCATAGAAATTTGGAGTGTGTTCACAGTTGCTCAGTTCAATATGGTGGCCACGAACAGCATGTGGCTATTTAACTTTGATAAAAGAAAAACTTCAGCTGAATTAAATTTAAAAGAGTTTAATTGAGCAATGAACAACTCGCTCCCAGAATCACAACAGATTCACAGAGATTCCAGCGCAGCCACATGGTGGAAGAAGATTTATAGACAAAAAAAAGGGAAATGACATACAGAAATTGGAAGTGAGGTACAGAATGGCTGGATTGGATACAGCTCGGTGTTTGCCTTATTTGAACACAGTTTGAACACTCAGCAGTACGTGAGTGGTTGAAGTATGGCCTCTGGGATTGGCCAAGACTCTGCTGTTGTTACAGGTGCATACTCCTAAGTTAGGTTTTCAACCTTGCCTACATATTAAGCTAGGTTGCAATTCGTCCACAAGGACTCAAATATAGAGGTATGGAGTCTTTCTCAGGCCATACTTAGTTCACTTTAACAATTTTAATAATTGTAGTCTGGGGGTCATGCTAGCCACACTTCAAGGGTTCAGTCACTACGTTTGGCTAGTGGCTAAGGGATTAGTGCAGATTTCAAACATTTTCATTTTAGCAGGAAGTTCCACTGAACAGCACTGATCTAGCCTCTATAGAGTGGGGATGGCCTTCCAAGTTTGTTCTCCTGTCTCTGTTCACACCCTCTTCCTCCTCCCCAAGTTTTGCTGCAGCCGACCCTCTGGGCAATTGAGTGTTGCTGTTTATACCATGCCAGGAGCTACAGAGGGATTCAGTGAGCTGGGTTTTGCTGAGGGTTATTGCTACTCTGTGTAAATCAAATCACTCCTTCTGAGTGGGCTTCGGGTCTGCAGAGAGAGCCCCGCAGTTGTTGTGTGAAGACACGGGTTCCTTTCATGGGAAATGCTGGAGCCGAGCTATCGAGCAAGCTGAACTCAGCTCCAGTGGGCTACACAGGGTTCACAAACACCTGGCAGGCTCAGAAACGCAGATGTCTCTCAGCCTTCCGTTGAAAAGGTTCTGAGTGCACAGAATAAGGACAGAGCTCTCTGGGAGTCGTCTTGTGCAGATTTCTTGGAAAACAAGAAAACAGCGACTTCCTTTCCATGCCACCGTTTGGATCGCTGATTCAGTTGAAAGGCATTTATTGAACCCCAAGATCACTAGATTTCAAATATTATTATTTTTTTCTCTTTGAAGTGGATCCCTAGAATACAAGCCCAATTTATAAAGCGCCTGAAAAGAGTTTCTGTTCAGGTTGAGAGTGAGGAGGAGAACCTGGACACCTTTTGTTTGATCGTCCTTCCAATGCCAGCCTGCCACACAACAGGTGCTGCTCACACTGGAGTCTAGGTGACTCCTCCAGCCACCCACCCCTTATGGTAAGTGGGGACACATGCAATTTGAAAACTCTGGTCTATGTACAATCCTAATTTTAAGAAAAAATAGTAAAAAAATACCTACTTCTACAGTTATAATAAAAATATTCTTTCTCTATAACTCTTTAACGTGAGAAGTGCTTCTTAAATGACCCCCCCCCCCAATCTGATTTCTCAACAAAGCTGGACTGAAGCCTTTCGGTGCAGGGATTTCCCTTATTCCTTTCTGTATCCTTAGTATCTAGTTTAGTTTTGGGAATACAGTAGGTGTTTAATATGTTATTTGAGGGAGGAAATAAAAGAGAGAGAAGGAGAGAGGAAGGGATGGAGGGAAGGAGGGGGAAACGGAGGAAGGAAGTGAAAAAAGAAAAGAAGGATAGAAGAATGAGAAAAGGAAAAAAGGAAGGAAGGAAGGCAAAAATGAAGGAAGGAAGGAAGTTTGTGATAGATTATTAGTTCCAGTTTACAGAGAAGAAAACTGGGTGCAGTGAACTTAAGCAACGTATTAAAAGTCAATGAGATAATAAGTAGAAAAGCCAAAATGTGGCCGGGTGCAGTGGCTCACACCTGTAATCCCAGCATTTGGGAGGCTGAGGCGGGTGGATCACCTGAGGTCAGGAGGTTGAGACCAGCCTGAACAACATAGTGAAACCCCGTCTCTACTAAAATTCAAAATTAGCTGGGCGTGGTGGCAGGTGCCTGTAATCCCACCTACTTGGGAGGCTGAGGCAAAAGAATTGCTTGAACCCAGGAGGTGGAGGTTGCAGCGAGCCGAGATCCCATCACTGCACTCCAGCCTGGGTGACAGCGAGAGTCCCTCTCAAAAAAAAAGAAAAAGAAAAAGAGAAGCCACAATGCTAGCCTAGTTCTTCTGAAACTAAAGCACATGCTTTTAACCATTCCTCCACCACCCCTTTAGGTTTTTTTTGTTTGTTTGTTTTGTTTTTGAAAGGTAAAAAGCCATATACATGTAGTTCGTTACTCATTCTCTTATGGCACCCGCCTCTTCATATGTAAAACTATCATAAGGGTCTATCTCCCTCTGAGAAGGAATTTCCTCTCCTAGGATCCTTGATCCTCATTCCTTACACTGAAATAACCCGCCCCTTTCCTTGTCTGTCAGCTGCAAATTTTAAGCCCGCAGAAAGGATGCAAATTAAAAGTGCATCAACCAGCGCAGGAATTGAGGCATTCGTGAAACGAAGAACAACCTGGCTTCCTGGCTTCGTGGGGCAGCTAGACTGGATCTCTGTTTAAATTCAACTTGTGTCAGGACGGAGGGGTGCTCTTCTGCTTGTTCCGTTTTTATAATGAAGCCATATGTCTGGAAGTAGAAAAAAAAAATCTCTGACATGAAGAAAAAAATGAGTGATACGATGTGTTTCTGCGATGACCAGGGGGACTTCCTAACACAGGCTGAGCCGTTGTTAACCGGTCGTGCCGTGGCCATGATGTTAGGAATAATTAAACCCTGAGTTCAGCTAAACCCCAACTGCAGGAACACGATCACAGGACTTCGCCCCCACCACAAAACACACATGCAGAGAGAGGAGGGAGGGAGAGAGAGAAACTTTCAAAGGGCTTGTAACAGAACAAAGCACAGTTTTTACTATCACAAAATCTTTATGGATCACCATCCTTGAGGTGAAGTTATATCCTTTATGGTCACATTTTGGTAGTTTCCTTAAATTATTGACGGCATTTCGTAGGGCCTGTGTGCTTGGAACAGAGCTAGCAAAGAGGCTCCTGTCCCCCGTCTGGAGGTGGGTTAATGATGGCACTCCTTGCACAACGCGTCCAGGACACCGAGGTTAATAAAACCCGTAGCTCTTCTTCATGAGTACCAGGGGATGGTTAATGTTCAGGACTGTGCAGGACCTCAGCTTAATGTTCCATATGAAGGATAGCGCTGCCAGACGACACCCTCCCTGGTGCCAACCTCGCATATTAGCACATGCTGGAAGTGGGCTGAGCAAATCGGGAGAAGTTAGGTGCTTCTCTCCCGGCTGGGTGTGATGGGCCAGCAGCCTACTGTCCTGGCAGCTCCGGAAGTCTGCCTGTTCAGTTTGCTGAGAGTGTCAGAAAAGGAGTTAGGAGAGTGCCCAGCCCCTGCTGGCTCTGGGATGTGGGGCAAGTCTCATTAGGTCCACTGGCCTTCTTTCTTCCTCGGTCCCAGGAAGGGCAGGAAGCAGCTCTGCCCTTCTTGGGCGCATGTACAGAAAGAGATCTGGAGCACCATTAGGTAATGCATCCGTTTTATGGTTGAAAACACAGGCTTTGGGGTCATAGGAAACTAGAGCCAAATCTCAGATCTGACTCCTCTTATAGACAGAATGTTGATGCCCTACTCCCTCCCAATCCGTATGTTGAAATCCTAACCTCCAATGTGATGGTATTTGGAGGTAGGACCTACGGGAGGTGATCAGATCATGAGGGTGGAACCCTCATGTTTGGGATCTGGGGCCTTATAAAATAGGCCCTGGGGAGCTCGCTCCTTCCACCCTGAGAGAACATGGCTAGAAGGCACCATCTATGAACCTGAACCAGGAGGCCAGCCCAAAGTAAGTGTCACCAGACACCAAATCTGCCAACTCCTTGATCTTAGACTTCCCAGCCTCTAGAACTGTGAGAAATAAATTTCTGTTGGTATAAGCCACTCAGTCTATGAACCCTGGTATAGCAGCCCAAAGAGACTAAGACATCATCTGAATCCCATGCTCCTTGGGGAGTTGCCGGACCATTTGCTTTGGTTTGGCTACTGCCTGAAACAGACCCTGAGGCAGGATATGAAGGCAAGTAATTGACTTGGAAGGAGATCCTGGGAAGAAGTTGCAGGAGTGTAGGAAAAGCAGCAGGGAAGAGCCAAAGGCCATGGATGGGTCACTGTGGGCAACTGGAAGTAATCCCACTGGGGACCTCTGGCAGGCAATGTAGAGCGTGAGCCTCAGAGGTGAGGGAATTGGGATATTTATACACCAACCCCAGTCAGCCATTGGCCGAGGGTTACTCTGTGGCTTCTGGCCTGCTACGCCCATGAGCAGAGTGGGCTTCTACAGCCAAAGAAACCGTGGGCAGCGAGATACTGATGATGCTGGCAATTGGAAGTGTGAATAGTGTGCATTGAAATGCGAAAGCCTGGGAGGAAATGGATGAGGGATGGCATCTGCTACGCAAAGTCCAAAGTTCTTCCTCTCCAAAATGACGTGAGCACCTCCTACCTCTCTTTGCACTGTCTTAAGGACTACATAAGATAATGCAAGAGCCCAATAACTATTAGTTATGATCATTGATAACCTAAAGAATGGATCTTTTTACTACGGTTAAGGTCATAACTTAGATCTCTGTGAATATATGAAGTCTTTCTTCAGGACTTAAATGTTTTGCTGTTTGGAAAAATAAGCTTTACTGTGTGTTTTGCACTAAGGGAAATTGAAGGGATAAACAGTGTGGGTCAAAACCATGCTTTCCTCCCTGGGACAAGAGAGCAAGGAGGAAGACATGACTTCTATGCCCTGTGTTTAAATAGACAATGGAAGTTGTCCAGTGGCATTGTCGCCTCAGATGGTAAAATACTTTCTCAACTAATAGGAGTCTGTAATGCAGCCTGTTGTTCTCCAGGTTTCTGGGAGTCCTTCATTTCTTAGACCATTTGAAACTTTGTTTCTGTGAGGCTCACGTCAATGAATTTCTTCACCCAGAGCGTGAAGTGATGTCCCCATGTAGGTGCCCAGAACCTCTTGCTCAGACTTCATGAGAACACAGGGAGACACCCCAAAGGGTAGTATCTCAGAATGGCCCCTCCATCCTTTGGTCTTTACCCCTGGGGTCCTAGGATAAATCTTTCAGAGTGCTGACGGATTCCTAGATGACATGGGTTTACTGCCATACTGCTGCATCTGGGAGTATTCGAGACCTTTGAGTCCAAAGTATCACCCACGCTGAAGAAGGAACACTGGAGCAGCATGTGGGACTCACCATCTAGTCTTCCAGTGCCAGGTGACACAGTGGCACCTTTGTGATTAGGTACTAACCAACAGTACCCGTAATCTGTAAACACCCCGTAAGTACATGCTGAAGGAGAGAATGAGGGAGTGAAGGAGTGAGGGAGTGAGTGAATTTGTGTCTGGGGAGAAGAGAGAGAGAAGGAGGGGAGTCATTTGTAATGGGAAGAAATACATTTGGGGACTTGCTGCTTCATTAGCTGCCACCCCTCAATGGCACTGAAAACCAGGAAGCTGTGTTTACATGCCTATGTCAATCTGAGATTTCCCTTTTTGGGTTTCACAAATTCAGTTTGTGACTGCTGTCATCCACTGGGAAGATGTCCCCAGTCTCACTCACAGTTAAGAATAGTGTTCAGGCTGCTAAAAAAAAAAAAAAGAAAGAAAGAAAAAAGAAAAAATGAAGAGATTGCAGCAGTTGTCATTTCAACTGCATCATTCATGGACTCTGCAGCACCCCATGCTGTAAGCAGAGTGCAGGTCTCAGGACACCTGTCAAGAATCAGTCCCTCCTCAATGCAACCATTCTTCAACTATTCAAGGGGAAATGCTTTAAAAACAAATCCAGGCCGGGCGTGGTAGCTCACGCAGTAATCCCAGCACTTTGGGAGGCCAAGGTGGGCAGATCACAAGGTCAAGAGATCGAGACCATTCCAGCCAACATGATGAAACCCCGTTTCTATTAAAAATACAAAAATTAGCTAGGTGTGGTGGTTTGCACCTGTCGTCCCAGCTATGCGGGAGGCTGAGGCAGGAGAATTACTTGAACCCAGGAGGCAGAGGTTGCAGTGAGCTGGGATTGCACTACTGTACTCCAGCCTGGTGACAGAGTGAAACTCAGTCTCAAAAAAAAAATCCAGACGCTAAAGTGCATGTCAAGGGCTCATACAAATCAGACATCTTCACTGGTAGGTTCTGATTAAAAATGGAAATAAGTCAAAGTGGAAAGTGTTTCACAGTGTTTCTTCAAATTTCAAAAGTTTTTAGAAATGTGCGGGGATGCATGGTCCACACTGCATGGATGGAAGTGAGTTTGTTTTCATTACTTTCCTCCTCCACTTTGCCCAAACTCAACTTTTCCAGCAGAGAAGCACCATGGAGGGAAGACGTGCCTCTCGCCCTCCCCAGCCATCCCTGCCACAAAGAAAGGCTCTCTGTAAAATCCATCTGGCCCTCAAAGTGCTGTCCCCGTGATGTCTATGCTGACCTTTGGTTGTTGAGTCACCCTCTTATTTACTGTTTTGTTCAGAAATATATATCAAGTGTTTTTCCTATGTTAGGATGCTATCCCTGCCCTCAATATTTCACCGTCCATATAGGAGACCAAGTAAATAATCCCAACGTGGTATGAGCCTTGCTAGACTCTAGAGGTGAACGGGAACCCAACCCAGCCTCATGGGTCAGGCAAGGCCCCTGGCAGAGCTTGAATGTGGGCTGAAGCCTAAAGAGTGGTATTAAGGGAGGCAAAGATTGGGATGAGCACTGACCAGAGAGGGTGTCCCTGGCAGTGGGCATGCACAGAGGCAGGGAAGTGAGGGGCGGGCACTTGATCCACTGCCCTGGATGCTGGAGCCGTCCTGATGCTGAGACCGTTCTGCGTTTGAGGCTGTCTCGGGCACTCTGGGCTGCCTTTCTTCTCTGCCTCTTAGGTTGATATCCCAGGCGAGAGCTTGTGATTTCTACCCATACATTTGCTCAGCATACACTGAGTCCCTACCCGGCTCCAGGGCTTCTTTTAGCTACAGAAAATTGGGAGCTGGATGGAACAGAGTCTTTGCTTTTGAGGGGCATACATTGTAGCGGGAAACATGGGTACACTAGAAAGTCTGGTGCATTGAACGACATGTCAGAAGGTGCTGGCTATTATGCAATGATGTCACGAGGCATTTACTGCAGTTATTCCCATCTCACAGATAAGAGAACTGGCGTGCCGGTGAAGTCATCTGCCTCATCAAAGAGCTGAAATCCGTTCTGAGAGAGGCAGGATTTCACCTAGGCTTCTGCTCACCACCAGGGCCCAGGGTCTCTCCATCCCAGAACAAGGTCACCATGAGTGGTCAAGGAATCCCAAGGCTCCACAACCTCCCCATGTGCCCGGCTCATCCCCATTCGTGATCTCCGGGCTCAGCTGAAGGATGTGGTTGAGACGTCTCCCTCCCCTCCTCCATGGAACCCCCCCCACGGACACCCAGGCCTGGGCAGTTTGGACAGTGAGAGCCTCCACAGAGCAGGAGGAAGGCGTGTCCTAATCTAGCCTCACTGCTAATGAATCCCTGTCCCTCTTGGTCTGGTGCCAGTCGTGGGGGTTCCAGAAACCTGCCCTGCCAAGCAGTTGGGCCCGTTGGCCTTGATCCAACCCCACCCCTGGTACCTCCAACCTTTCCCCTGAAGCTGTACTGGCCAACCTTGGCCCTCCTCTGGCCTCAGCCTGTGAGCCAGTCCTGCTCCTGGAGGCGGGCCAGGCCCCACCCAGCACCCCACCTCTCCCCCGTCACACCCACAGGCCCAGGGTTTTCCAAGGAATGCACCCTGTGGCCACCTGGGCCTGGAAGTGTGAGAGGCTCCTAGAAGAAAGCGCATAGCCTCTGTAAGGGCTAGGTGTGGGCCTGAACTGTCTGAGAGCCGGGGCCTTCCTGCTCCCCGTTTCCAAGCCAGCGGAATCTGTCTCCTGCTCTCTGCCTCTCTCCTTCTCACCCACATCTGGGTTTAAACCCTGGGTAACAGCCTTTTATACCCATCGTTTCTGTCCTTCAGACATTGTGTCAAGCAAAAGTTCATTGTCTCATTTAATCCTCACTTGCTTCCCAAAGCTCTCGTGAAAAGAGGACTGCCACGCTCCCCATGTTATGGGTAGGTCAACAGAGGCTCAGAAAAATTCAGCAATTCTGCTAGCTTAAACTGCTAGCTTTAGACAGCCAGAGAATGACAGAGTCTGAATTGAACCTCCCATTCTTCTGAACCCACGCTCCGTGTTTCTAGCCACTTATAATAGCTGTGTGACTTTGGGCGTTTAACCTCGTTGGCCTCGGTGTCCTCATCTGTAAAATGGGCATAATGATAGCTTCCCATTTTCCAGGGTTTTGTGAAGATTAAATGAGCTGACTGATGGCAGGGGCATGCGGCAGGCCAGGAGCCGGGGAGTCTCAGGAAGTGGCAGCCAACCACCATCAGTGACCCCAGCCAAACCCCTTTCGACTTGAGGACACACAATTCATCTCCCAACTGTCGTCTCAGCAGCTCTTGTCCTAGACTCTGTCTTCTCTTTCTTGTATTATAGCCACTAATCGCTTTGCTTCCCTTCCAGTCTCCATATTCTGCATACCACACGGCCCGAACATTTCACTGATTATTATTATTATCACTGTTATTATTTTGTATGGGTACACACTGGAATGTGAGAGTGGTACCCTGGCATCGTTTCTTTTTCTAAAGTTCATGAGTACATTTCCACTAATTAATTTAATGTCCCAGACTGGCTTATTTTGTAGAAAGAGCAACAATTCAAAGGGAGGGGCTCTCCCTGCTCCAATAAAATATATGAAGTGTATTCTCAGTAGACCCTGGGTTTAAATGCCAGTTCTCCCACTTAGAGACTCTGTGACTCTGGGCGACTTACTTAACATCTCTGAGCTGCGTTTCCTGTTTGGAGTTGGCAATGGATGACCGTTCATGGGGTCTGGGAGAGATTTCCATGAGAGAATGGCAAGGTAGTTCCTGGTATCCAGTAGGTGCTCAGAAAAAAACTAAATCAGAATCTATTTGAAACAGAGTTAACCACCACAAGTAGTTTGGGGAGTGAAAAAGGAAATCAAGAAATGCGCTTAGCTTAAAGAAATCCATGCGGAAGAACAGGCAGCGGAGCAAGGGGGTCTCTGACCAGGAGTGAGGACCCAGCGCCACACCGTGTCCCAAATGAAGCAGAGCCTTGGGAGATTGTGCAGGGCAAGGTCCAAGGCCCCAAGGGAGCCGACCTCACCACTTCCCGGTGAAATTCTTGAAAACAAGGCCAAGACTTCTTATCAGCGGACAGAGTCTGTGGCCCCAGGGCTGGACGCCTGTGTATGTGTGAGCCGTGCTGAGTTTATCATGCCTCTCCCTGTGGCGGGCAGATCAGCTGCTCAGACTTTGGACACGACTGGGCTTGGGGTGGCAGCTCCTCCTTCCCCGGAAGATACCCCAGCCCATTTCTCAACATTCATTCCCAATAATAAAAGGTTGAAAGTCGACTGCTGGAGTTTCACAAACATGACGGCCAAGGCCAAGACTTGGGCGCCAGGACTCCTGGCTCCTGCCTCCGGTTATAGGGTCTATCAAATCGCCTTGCAGGCAGAGATATCGTCTGACCTGTTTACTTTTCAGAGTGGTCTGGAATAGTCCGATCCCAATCGGGAGATACTTTGAACAGATTCCCTCTTTTGCCTCCAGGGAAACCCGTGAAGGAGGTATTCTTCTACCCATTTTGGAGTGGAGGAGCCTGGGAAACAAATGACATGCATAGCAAAGAGCTCCCCAGGAGTATAAACTCCAACTCGGGTGTGTAGCACTTAACCAGGCCAGGCACTGTGCTATTAGTACAATAGGGCGTAGTGTGCTAAATCCTCCTAAGACCTTGTGGGGTTGGAATTCTCCTTACTGTATCGAATGAAGAAGGATGTGCGGAAGGATGTTCAGAAATGGTCCAAAGCCACCCAGACGGCACAAGTTGTAGTCAGAATTTGAAAATAAGGTTGATCTCAGATCCTTTCCCCACCACCCCAAGCCACAAAGGGATGTTCTCTAGCCCAGGGCCTCTCAACTGTGGCACTCCTAACATTTTGGGACAATTCATTCTTTGTGGTGGGCTCTGCCCTGTGTATTGTGGGATGTTTAACCACATTGCTGGCCTTTACCCAATAGATGCCAATAGCAACCACCCTCTCCTGCAGCAACCAAAAATGTCTCTAGATATTGTCAACTCTCCCCTGGAGATAAAATAGACTGCTCTAGACCTGTGTCGGGTACTGCCATTACTATTCACAATTATGGTTGTAGTTGAAATGGTGGTCTTGGCTATGATGTCTTTGCCAGGGTTAAGTTTACATTTGGGCAGGTACTAACCCACATGACCTTCAACTAAGGTGACCACGTAATTTATTGTCCAACTAGAATCCTTGAGAGATGAAAAGTTGAGACTAAGAATAATTAAGTAAGGATACAGGCATATGTTGGCACCATCATGGGCAAGTTGGGACAAATGTTTGCCCTGATTTGGTAACCCCCTTCTACCTGATAGCCGGGTAAGACAGCAGGTGCATGATTCTGCCTTCTGAGATGCCTTCATCTAGGTTATGTTTCTTAGCTCAAGGTCTCTGGAAACTGTATCATTGGCTCTTTCTACCCTCTTCTATCCCTCAAAGACACCCCTCCCTGGCTGGGCCATATCAGTGACAAGTCCCTGATTTTTAAAAATTAGTTGAAAAATGGAAAACAACCCAAGGAATTGGTATCAGTTTTCTTTGCTCTCTGGCTAGGCTGAAGCCATGATGTTAGGCCTCAGTATTATCACCTAAATTGTGGGGACCAAAGCTCTACTTGGCAGTCGCAGTTTGAAGAATACTTTTCAAGCCAACCCTACTGAACCATCTTTAACTAACAAAGCGTGAGCAGCGCTCCCTCCTTCCAAGACACATGATGATGATGATGATGTAATAATAATTGAGCACTTAATATATAGTTGTCATGAGCACTTCACGAAAAATTTTTTCACCTCCCCCTTACCGTAGCCCATAATGCTATCTTTATTCCCATTTGATAGATATAAAACCTGAGGTTCTGGGAAGACAAATCACTTAGAAAGGTTCCTGTAATTATTCAAAGCTAGAGTCTGAATTCAAGGGTGGGTCTGTCCATTCCAAAGCCCGTGGAGCACTGCCCCTCAGTGTCACAGGGATGTGAGCAGGTCAGTGCTTGTCTGTCTACTCAGTGCCTACTGCAGGCATAATGCTAAAAACGGAGTCCTTGAGAGGCGGATCAATCTCTCCCAGCCCTTTGGAGCCCATAGTCCAGTAAGGGAGATGGACAACACTGCAGGCAACGAGAATGGAGCAAGTCACATGTTCTTTCAGGGAGCCATGGGGCTGGGATGTATTCCTTGAACCAAGCTTGCACTGGGGCAGGGTCTTGTCTGGCCCAGCTCAATGGGGGAGAGCATCTGAACCTAGGCTTTCAGGGAGCCATGGGGCTGGGATGTATTCCTTGAACCAAGCCTGCACTGGGGCAGGTGCCTGTCTGGCCCAGCTCAATGGGGGAGAGCATCTGAACCTAGGCTTGGGGTTGAGTAGGAGTTGTGCAAAAACTGAGGAAGAGAACGCCAGACAGAGGGGCCTAGCTGAGCAGGGCAGGCTGATGTGGGAGATGTGTCATTCATTATGGGTCGGGGTGGGGGGTCAAGTCCAAGGTAGGGACCTCAGAGAGCCTTGCGTCAATGTAGCACACAACACACACACACACACACACACATACACATAGAGACAGACACAAACACACAGAATTCAGCCACAAGCCTATGATGTTGATACCATCAGATTTCTATCTCTAGGATGCTCCAACTCTGCTACCTGGTTCCATGAGTCCTGGGAGGGAATATTATCTCCCTCCATCTTCTCATTGCTCTTCTGCAGCAGGCTGGATAATGCAGCCATCCCTGTCCCACATCCTTAAAGATAGCTGTGCCCTAATCCCTAGGGAGTATACAAATATGAATGGGGATATGTTCTGTTAATGAATATGTAACAGGAAAATTAAGTAAATGTAATTTCCATACTGCAAATTAATTAAATTGCAGATGGCATTAAGGTTGACCTTGAGTTGGGGAGATTATCCTGTATTATCTTGCTGAACCTAGTGTAATCACAAGGATCCTTGTAAGAAAGTGGCAGGAGGGTCAAAGAGAGAGGAGATGTGGCAATAGAAGCGGAGGTTGGAATGATGTGATTTGAAGATGGAGCAAGGGGCCACAAGCCAAGGAATGCAGGCAGCCTCCAGGAATTGAAAAAGGCAGGGAAACAGATTCCCCACTAGAACCTCCAGAAGTAATGCAGACCTGAAGCCACCTTAATGTTAGCCTAGCAAGACCCAGGTCAGAGTTCTGATCTCCAGAACTGTGAGGTAATAAATGTATGTTGTTTTTAATGACTACGTTCACGGTAATTTATCACAGCAGCAATAGAAAAGTGATACATCTTTCTCTCCAGAATCAGGCCTATTTGTCACCTTGGTTAGGTAGGTAGAATCAGCAGCACCCTGGCTGGGGTATGGCCTGAGGTACCTCAGGTTCTGCTAACTTCCTGGGGTCTTAAGGATGCCTTTCCTCACCGGGGAGGTGGGATCTACCCTTAGAGCCAGCCTGGCCCCAAGGACAGCAATGCCTCTTATCAGTGCCCACAGCAGTGCCCTGCAGAGCATTGATAACACAGAGTCCAGGAAGGGCAGGGAACTAGCAAGCCCTGGATGTCAGGAATTCCAGGAGTTGGTCTATCATCTATGCAACCAGCCGGTTACATCCAGTCAGTCATCATCACACACTTCTTTGCTTTTGTTAAAACATTTTTAATGAAAACTATAATATTAGAGTCAGGCAGCTGGGTTTTTATTATTCATACTGATTTCTAAAAAAGAACATTCTGGCTTTAATTAGAATGAAAAAAAAATATGAGCAGTAGAAATATTCAAATATCACACGACTTCATTATTTACACCATTGATTTTGACAGGCAGATAAACACAGAGTAAGACATGTGCTCTGCACTATTTAAAGAACAAAGCAGCATTAATCTGCATTTAACTCTCCACACATTGATGAGATCCCGTGCTTTTTTTTCCCCCTCTCTTGGGCAAGAAAACCATGGTAAAGATTCAGTGCATGTGGCCCCATGATTGTGGAAGACACAGATTGCAAAAGGATTCAAACCAAAGCAATGATTAATTCAAACAGTAGGTTGTATTCAATCTATGCTGTGTGCCTGGACATATGGTAAATGTCTTCCATCCACTGGTTGACTCACTTAATCCTGGCAACTTACCTGGATGAGATAGGCATTTTAGTCCCATTTTACAGATAAGTCAACTGACTTCAGAGAAGGTAATAAGTGACTTGTGCAGGTGCATGGCCACAGCATGGTAGATATTTGTGAAAGGCAAGTTGACCTGGAGTGCCCAGGCTCCCGACCACTGCAGAGCTAGGGCCATGGCCTCCTAAAAGCTGAAATTCTGGAGCGCTTACAATGTGTGTTAAATACTCTATGCCAGTGGTTCCTAAGCTCGGCTGCAAATTCGCATCACCCTAGGAGCTTTAAAAACCTGCTGCCGGGGTTGCACCCCAGAACTAATAAATTAGAGTGTCTGGGTATGGGAGGCAGGCATCAGTGTGCTTGAAAGATGCTCCAGTGACTCCACTGTGCTGTCAAGTTGGAGAACCACTGCTCTCTATGCATTTTCCTGCCAAAACCCTCCAAACCCCTTATGAAGGAAGTACTATTATTGACCCATTTTAAAGATGAGGGACTTGAGCCTCAGAGAAGTCATGGGACACCCATCAAGTTGGGAATTGAATCAGAACATTCTAGAACCCTCATATTTAACCACAAAGTGCCTTCCTAGTGGGATATCGTTAGTGGGTCAAAGAGGCTTTTTCCAGAAGAGTGCATTGCGCCTTGGGGACATATAAAAATTGAATCGAGCTTTTTCTTATCTTGTGGTTTCCAGTTCTTTGAACAACCATGAAAGCAAAACTACTTTTGCTGTGAGCATCCCCCTTTTTTTTTTCTGGAGTGTTAATCCTCTAATTGCATCCACTTAAACCTATGTGTTTTCTTTAAAAGCTGCAGCGACTCACAAGGCTTGGACCATGTGGAACTGGGTTAGGTCCAGGATGGCTTCTGCATCCAAGCCTCCAGTAGTGTGGCCTCCTGGCACCCTCACCCCTCACCTGTGTCTCAGGAGGCCTGTCCTGCAGGACAAACACCCTTTTCTGCAGCTGCCCAAGCTCTCAGAGCCGTGCTTGAGATCCTCTACGCATAAGGGATTTGGGTCATTTCCTCTTTCAATCTGTTATACCTAAGTAGAAAAATGACCGGTATCTCCAAGATGCCAAGACATTGAGGAAAAGCTTCCCCTTGGAGAGCTGGAACTGAGGCAATTATTCAGTCTCCAAATGCCACCGGGGGGCATTTACCACCAGGTCTGATTTTCTTCTCACTCTCTTCTGCCTTCCTGCCTCTCGCCTGTCTCACTGGTTCTCTCTCACTGCCCTCTCCTCTTTTATCATCCTCAGACCACCTCTCCCCACTGTTTGGGTTCCCTCTCGCTGCTGTAACACATGACCACAAACTTTGTTGGCAGCTTACAACACACATTTTTTCTCTCACAACTTGGGCAACCAGAAGTCCCAAATCAAGGTGTGTTGGCAGAGTTGGTTGCTTTTTGGAGACTCTGAAGGAACTCCAGGGAAGAGAGTCTGTTCCATGACTCTCTCCTAGCTTCTGCTGGTGGGTGGCGAGCCCTGGCGTTCCTTGGCTTCTAGATGCAATGCTCCAACCTCTGCCTCCCATCACATGGCATTCCTGACCCTGAGAGTCTCTCTGTGTCTCCCACAGTCTCCTTATCATGACTTCTGTGTTGAGATTAGGGCCCACCCTCCTCCACTATGATCTTACCTGACTCATTACAACTCCAAAGAGCCTATTTCCAAATAAGTTTATATTCTGAGGTTCTGGTGGACACGAATCTGGAGAAAACCCTATTCAACCTGGTACCCCTATCTTTCATCTTAGCCAACCTATGCTCCCTGACTGTGGGATCTAAAACATACTTTGGATTGTGTCACCCCCACCTGGAGGTAACCCTTTCTGTTGCCCTCAGAATACGATCCAGCTCCTTGGTCTGCCTCCAGGCTCTGACAGGCATGGGCTCAGGCGTAAGCTGCCCCTTCAACCTCATCACAGAACACATGTCCCAGTGCCCACCGGTTTGGCCTCCAGCCTGGGCTGTGATCCAACACCTCCAGGCCCTTGGCTCTTGCGTTCTCTCCGCCTGGGGTAGATTCTTGATCTAGAACAATTCCTGGCACAGTATATATTCATTGGAGGAATGAATACATTTACTAAGCATTTAATAAGCATCTACTATGTATTAAGCTATGTGCTATATGCTCTGTGCTATAGAGCTGGCCTGGAGTGCCCAGGCTCTTGACCACTGTGGAGTACAGCTGGGGCCATGACCTCCTAAGAGCGGATGTTCTGGTGCACTTATAATGTGCGTTAAATACTGTATGCCAGTGGTTCCCAAACTCAGCTGCAAATGAGAATCATGCTGGAGCTTTAAAAACCTGCACCCCAGACCTAATTAACTGGAGTTGGAGTGTCCGGGTACAGGAGGCAGCCATCTGCGTCTTTTAAAGGTGCCACAGTGACTCCGGTGTGCAGCCAAGTTGGAGAATCGCTGCTCTCTATGCGTTCTCCTGCCCCAATCCTCCAAACCCTTTATGAAGGAAGTACTGTTATTGACCCATTTTGAAGATGAGGGACTGAGCTTCAGAGAGGTCATGGGACACCCATCAAGTTGGGAAGACAGAGAAGAGTATGTGCCCTGTATAGCTGGGAAAACAGATTTGTAAACAAGTAATCAAAACGCAGCGAGATGCAGGTGGTAAAAGATGTATGAACTGACTTCCTGGGAGGCCCAGGGGACGGAGGAACCAGTTTGGCCTGTAGGACAAGGAGGAAGTCAGGGAGACCCTCCAGGCAGAAATCACTAGTAAACAGGGTCTTAAAGGAAGATCTCCAGATTTCTAGATTCCTGTCTCCTCACTGCCAGGAATAGAGATCCAATCAGGTTACTGCAAGAAGGAAGGAAAGGAAGCTGTTTTCTGTCCCAGACCGAATCTAGACCCGGATGTGTCTGCAGCAGCTCTGAGCCAGGCCTTCTCCATCACCGTCTGTGATGTCTCTTCTTCTCTCTGGACTTTTGATTTATTTTGTTCTCCTTGCTGAGAACGCCATGGGCAGCCACACAGAGAATGATGGTGAAGAACGTGAGCTTTAGAAGAAAATGCACATGCTGAAGCATTCGTTTCCTCTTCTGTGAAACAGGGTGCTTTGCAAAACCTCCTTCAGAGTGTTTGGGGAAGGTAAAATGAGGCAATACATATAATGTGCTTTGCACTGTACCTGGCACATGTAAATACTCAAAACCTACAACTTGGCTACTATTGTTAACTTCATTGTCATCAACCACCTTCTTCTGTTTGCTTCTTGCTTTTGCATCCTCAGAGGTCCACTTGGCCCAGCATTCATCAGCCCCTCCATAAACACCCCTTTTGACTTTAGATCCTGCCAATTACTGACTCAGCCTTTTAATATCCATGTTCAGATGCCCAAAAAAGAGAGGAGCTGGCTGGCCAAGCATCGATGTCCCAGGTCACAAGGTTGCCTCTGCATGGACCACCTTTCTGGAATGATCCTTGATCTAGATCCCTGGGATGGAGAGAAGGAACCTTGCTGCACCCAGGGACTGGAGGTGGTTAATTCCCCTAAAAGAGAGTGAGGAGGCCCAGCACTGAGGTCTAATCAGGCAGAAGGTCCATCATGGAATGAAAGGACAGATGACAAAGCCTGGTCATCTTCTGCATTATCCTCTTTAAAGAGAGACTCAGGAAGAAGGTCCTAATTCAATCAAATGAGGCAGAGGGCACTCGATAGCCCAACCTCTGCAACCTTTGCCTAGGAATCGGGTCACTCAGAAACCCTGGCCAGCTCTGGCTATTTGCCAACCGTGGAAATTAGCACCAGCCATTGGTCCCACCCTGCAAGGGAACAGCCAACCCCCAAAGAAATCCCTTTGGAATCGAATCTGTAGGTACAGCCCAGGGATTGTGGAAGCCTTTGTTTGTTCCCATCTGCAAACTCAGGCTGCCAAAACATATTGGGAGTATAATGAGAAATAACGGAATCAAAATAATGTAAAGGAAATAAGTGCTGAAGAGTATAATCAACATCCTCTCTGCATAGATTTCCTGCCAGGGAGACGGGAGCAAAGGGAATGTTTTACCCCTGGGGCCCAGACAGTGGTCCTGGAAAGGAGAAAAAAAAATAACTTCCTGGAAGAGAGTCTTTTAATTGTTCTGTTAAGAGAGGGCGGCAGGAGCTGCCAAGGCCTGGAATGAGTCCACCATTATTGGGGTGTCTCCATTTGCTGAGCTGTGGGTGAAGCAGAGAAACCCCCAACCAGAGGCCATATAGCAGTGGATTCCCACAGGCGTCTCTTGAGTTTCACACCTGAGAGGGGTTTAAGCAATTTAGGGTTCTCACATGCCAAAGGTTGGGGAGCTGTGGGGATAGCAAGATGGACTTGGGTTTGGTCCTACTGGGCTACCTACTCAGCATGGCGGTATGGGCTGAATTTCACATGTGTTCTGAGTCTCACCCTGTTCCTAACAAATCTGAATCCTCCTTCATTTGTAAAACCTCATCAATAAACATCTTAGGCATTGTTTTGGCTAATGGCTCAAATAAGATAATATATAAAAGCCTATTGCAGGTGGTTCCACCTGTGTTCATCTCCTCTCTTGCTTACTGGCTTTTGTTTCTCTCTCTCTCTCCCCTTCTCCCTCCCTCCATCCTTCCCTCACCACTCCCTTCTCTTCCTCCTCTTTATTCTCTCTCTGCTCTCCTTTTCCTTCTCTTTATCTCTTTCTCTTCCCATCCCTTTGCTTTCCTTCTCTCTGTGTCTCCCTCCCTCCCTCCTTCCTTTTCTCTCCTCTCCACTTCTCCTTCTCCCTCTCTCTCCTTCCTTCACTCTCTCTCTCCCCACTTCCTTCTCTCCTCCTCCTCCTCCTGCTTTTCTCTCTTCCTACTCTCCCCCTCCTTTCTCTTTTTCTTTCTCCTCTCTCTTCTCTCTCCTTCTTCTCCTCCTTCTTCCGTCTCTCCTTCCTTCACTCTCTCTCCCCCCTCCACTTCCCTCTCTCCTTCTCCTCTTTCCTCTCTCTCCTTCTTTCTGTTTTCTTTCTCTTCATCTCCTGTCTTCTCCTCTCTGTCCTCCTTCTCCTCATCCTTCCTTCTCTCTCTTTCCTTACTCTCTCTCTCCCTCCTTCTCTCTCTCCTCTGCCTTCTCTCTCTCCTCTCCCTTCTCTCCTTTCCCTTTCCTCCTACTCCTTCTCCTCCTTTTCCTTCTCCTCCTCCTCCTTCTCCTCCTCCTTCTTCTCTCTCTTTCCCCTACTTTCTCCCATGCATCATTCTTGGGAATGGGGGACACATTTACTTTGCCATGGGCCCCTCCGGTAGCAGATGATACACTTTGGCAATGAGGACAGAAAGCCTGACGTAGCTGCGTTTCCATTTTACTCTTCAACTCATGCTTCATCAAGCCCCTCCTCGAGGCGGATGCCCGCCTAGGTTTCAGCGTGGGGAGCCGACCCAGGGGGACCTGAACTCATATCCCGGGTGCCCCCATTTCACTCCTTGCTCTACTTCTCTTCGTGGTCTAACCACAGATGTTTCTTCCAATCTCCTATTTGAGAAGTCTGCCCCTCATTTTTACACCATTTCCTGCCAACTCTTTGTTATAATCTTAACTGCCACAAAATAAAACCTTTCTACCTTAAAAGAAATGGCAAGCAGGTACTCCTGTGGAGTCTATTGCTTCCCTCATATCTGTGGCTGTGTTTGGGCCTCATAACTCAGCTCTTTGCAAATAGCTAGAAAGAAAAGCCCCCAAAAAATCTAGTATAATAAAATAACCAACTAACTGAACATTTTCTAAATAATCTCCATTGCTTATTAATGCTGCAAGCATTCTTGAGAAGCATGTCATTATTAACCCCATTGTATAGATGAGGGAATCAAGGTGCAGAGGTTGAACAATTTCCGCAAGATGTTAGAGCACTGGGTTTCAGGGCTAGGATTTGAACCCGAGTTGTCTGACTCCAGAGGCTGGGTTCTGAGCAATGTGCTATGTTGATGGAACAAGATGCTTCCCCTCAATTAGTCCACAGATAACAGCAAGTGGTGGAGAGGCGCAGTCGACTCTGGCAGTGTGACGGAAGCCAGAGCCAACACTGAGACAACGCACTTCTGTCCCGAAATAAATCCAGCACTTGAGGGCTGAGAGACAGTAGCCCAGAAATTCTTTGATAAGTATCTTAGGGCAAGCAGATGGCCTTTGAAACACAGCATGGTCCAACGCCCAGGTGTGAGCAAACCCTTTCCCAGCAGAAAAGACCCCACTGCAGCCTGCTCCAACCTGGACCAAGCACTGTGACCCGGTTACCGGATTATCAAACAGATCAAGGACAATTAATTTCTCCAGCCGTATCTCATCTCTCAGATCTCACAAGCTGTGTCTAAGTTCAGTTTCTGGTTCCCAGTTCCTGTGCCCTGGCAGCTCCATGGCAAGAGTTGAGAAATCTCTAATTCAGAGTGATAAATGCACACTGTGAGGCTAAATGCACACTGTAAGGCTGAATGCACCTCCAAGCCGAGTTTTTCATAATTGGTTTTCAGAGCAGTCTGTTCCTTGATGTGTAATTGTTAGCAGTTGTAAAAAGATAACTCACATTTTTAAAAGCTTAAAGCTTGCTCTGTGCAGATAAAAACTGTGACAAATTATGTTCCGAAAAATCATAAAAGTAGAGAGAGACATGTTAATAACCAAAGGTGGCGTTTCATTTAGAGGTCAGCCAGAGCTATTACAGTGGTCAGGAATTTCAAGCTTTGGCAGGAGTGATTTGACCATATCACTTATCTCCTCCAGCCCATGCCTAAGCATCTCTCTCGGTGAAAAAAAATAATAATAATAATCCACAGACAGTAATATGGGAGGTCGGGGGTAACTGGGGGGAGAGCAATATTGCCAAAATAAACCCGGCTTTCAAGAAGAGCCGTTCAGATTAGCCCAGGCCATTTGAGTGCTTCATCTCCTAGGATGTCACCCCCAGACTTGGGGATACACTCGCACATGTCATCACCAAAGCACATGTTCAGGCACACACACACACAGATGCTCACACAGGCCATGTGAAGATTTTTCTGAGAAAAATGATGTAAGGATTTTTTTTTTTTTTTTTTTTTTTTTAGACGGAGTCTCACTCTGTCGCCCAGGCTGGAGTGCAGTGGAGTGATCTTGGCTAACTGCAAGCCCCGCCTCCCGGGTTCATGCCATTCTCAGTTTCCCGAGTAGCTGGGACTACAGGTGCCCGCCACCACACCCGGCTAATTTTTTGCATTTTTAGTGGAGATGGGGTTTCACCGTATTAGCCAGCATGGTCCGGATCTCCTGACCTCGTGATCCACCCGGCTTGGGCTTCCAAAGTGCTGGGATCACAGGCGTGAGCCACCGCGCCCGGCCTAATCTAAGGATTTGATGGCAAACAGGACAGACAAGTGTGGAAAGGGCCATCCTGTTTTCCCAAACTTAAAAAAGAAAAAATGTTTTATTTCTTCAGCCAAGATAGAAACAAATCTAAAAGAAGGAGCGATCTTCGGCCAGGCGTAGTGGCCCATGCCTGTAATCCCAGCACTTTGGGAGGCCGAGGCAGGCAGATCACTTGGGGTCAGACCAGCCTGGCCAAGACGGTGAAATCCTGTCTCTACTAAAAATACAAAAATTAGCTGGGTGAGGTGGCGGTCGCCTGTAGTCCCAACCACTTGCGAGGCTGAGGCAAAATCACTTGAACCCAGGAGGCAGAGGTTGTAGTGAGCTGAGATTGTGCCACTGCACTCCAGCCTGGGCAACACAGTAAGACTCTGTCTCAAAAAAAGCAAACAAACAAACAAAAAACAAAAGGAAGAGCGATCTTCAGCCAGTGGGAGAGACTCCAAGGCTTTCCCATCCCCACAGTGGTGGAGAAGGAGTTGAGTGGGGTCTGACCATTGGCTGCTTTGAAAATAGGAGGTTGGCAAGTGGTTGACTGAGTCTATTCAAATATTTGTCACCCACCCCCCAGCCCCCTACAACCAGACAAATGCTACTGTCTCAGATGGGATCAATTTTCTGCAGTGAATTATTGTTTCTGAAGTAGTTTCCTATTTCATGCCCTGGAAACACATTGTAAGGGACTCCTTATAGGACAGTGGTACGACTAGGTAATAAAACCAGTCTCAATCATGGCCCTGGGAAAAAGCAGGAACTGCCAGTCAAGCTAGCTGAGTTCTGGCTTTAGGATTACTTGGGTACTGTTGAGCAAGTCACTTCACTTCTCTGGGCCTCAGTTTTCCCACCTGTGAAATGGACGTGAGAACGTATATAAAAAATACTAATGCAGTGGTGCTAATGCAGACACTGTATTCCCACATCCTTTTTCTTGGAGATGGTCTAAATTTTCCTGTATATTTTTGTGTCCTGTAGAGATCAGCAAATGTCAGTCATTTTTGAAATGACTTATATTTTTAGGCCATTTTATTGGCTATTGTTTCTTGGGAAGAGATAAGGAAAAACAAACAAAAGGCTTATAGATAGAGAAAGAGCACTGCTCTTGATAAGCACAAGGCCCACAGTTGTTTGTTTTTAATACAGTTAATATATACCCAAGAAAAAAGAAAAAGAAAATAGCAAAAAATGATGTCCACCTATTGAAGAAAAGTATCCTGTGGACTGCATATAGTGTCAGGGACATTTGCCCTAAGAATCCTTAGGCAGACAATGTTCTATGGTAAGAAATCCATCTAAAAGCAGGCATTTGGCTGTTTAAACACCTACACGATTTAGTTTTACTATGTTGTAGAAATCTTAACAGCCCAGAAATATGAACTTTCTACAAAGGTTATAAAACTCACGCTATTTATCCACAGGCTGTACCAGCACACATAACCCAGACAAATGGATGCAGCCAAGTTTTAAGGCATTATAAATAAACATAACTATGCATTTATTTATTTTAATTCTTCATACATCTTGCATACCACTTAAGCATTGAGAAAGAAGAAGTTAGTGAAACCAGGAGAGTGGATGCTGTAAATTAGCCCTGAGTCCAAAATAAACTCGAAAGAAAACTCAGTGGAAGTTTTGACACAGGAATCTCACCACAGGTACAAGTACAAACTCACTATGTTTTGGCCCATTCACAAAGAACTTATTCCGATCTATTATTTATTCACAACCTACTATCAACTCAGTTAATTATCTTGGGAAGTCATTGAAATAAACTTCTGCCCTCAACGAGTTCAATTAATAGGAAATTAGCTTAATTTGTTGATTGGAATCCTCACATGGTGAAATTAGTCTTTTCTAATTCTTTAATTTTATTTTAAATATATGGTGTTATTTAGGTTACTAGAATTACTTATAAGTAGCACTTACTGAAAATGAACCTCAGATATTCTTGATATAAACATTAGAACTATAGTTGGTTCCCTTTATACTGTTTGAACATGCTGCCCTCCTCCGAGGTCTACAGGTGATCAATAGGTACCCATTATTACATTCTTGTATTAAAGATTGTGCATACACACACTCACAGCCTCAGAGTGGAGTGCACTGGTCACCACTGCCTTACCAACAAGCATTGACTATTCACGTAGAAGGATGAACCAGACTTAGAGTAATACCAAGATGACACTAATAACTTCCCACTGGGACTCATGCATTGACCTGGTGGTTTTTGTTTTTCTCCTTTAGTAGTGGACGTTGGGATCTTGCGGATGGATTTCCATCTAGCTAGTAAGGATATAAATAGATATCAAAAACAGAGTCTCCCTAGGCCCTTTGTGCATTAAAATGAGTTTTTAATCTCTTAGACATGCTTATGGAGAAGGTTAAAAGAGCAGAGATGGGATGAACAACCAAATGCAAATGCTTAGCAGCATCCAGGCCCCCTTCATGGAGGGTGCCATTGTTCAGCAAGGCGTAGAAAAGAGAGAGTTGTGCTGTGGCTGTGTGCTACTGCTGGCTTCTGAAAGGTTTAGTGGAGAATTTGCTTACTTTAATGGAAGATAATGATAATAACAAAACCAAAAACAACACGTATGATGGTGTGACTTTTTTGAGCAGACAATTATTCTGGGAAAATCTGTATTAGAAGACTTGGGGTATAGTTAAATCGTTAAGCAGCTCAATGGCTGAACGTATAACCAACTCCAAAACTAGGTTAGCTTTTATAGCAGTTAACGTAGGATTTCAAAGAACTGCCTCAGTTTCCTCTTCAGTACAATGTGGTTTATAATATCAACCAAATTGGGCTCTTATTTATAGTAACATAATCATCTCTCTGGAACCCTGTCTTCTTTTGGCTCTAAGGATGGCTTGTGGTTTGTCCATTGGGTCTCACCATCTAGCACCTTCTCAGAGGCATTCACAACCCCATCGCTGAGTCTGTTCTGCTCACCGTTTTGTTTCCTATCCATACTCCTTTACGTCATCATGCTTTACCATCTGCAATAACATATCTTAGATATTATAAATAATATATGTGTATATAATTATATACGGGAGTCCGCATCCACCAGGCCATGGACTGGTATGGTTAATGGCCTGTTAGGAACCAGGTGGCACAGCAGGAGGTGAGCTGTGGGTGAGTGAGCAGAACTTCATCTGTGTTTGCAGCCACTCCCCATCGCTCACGTGACCTCCTGAGCTCCGCCTCCTGTCAGATCAGCCACAGCATTAAGATTCTCAAAGGAGCATGAACCCTATTGTGAACTGAACATGCGAAGGATCTGGGTTGCACACTCCTTATGAGAATCTAATGCCTGATGATCTGTCACTGTCTCCCATCACCCCCAGATGGAACCCTCTAATTGCAGGAAGACAAGCTCAGGGCTACCACTGAGTCTACATAATGGTGAGTTATATAATTGTTTTATTATATATTACAGTATAATAATAATAGAAATAAAGTGCACAATAAATACAGTGTGCTTGAATCATCCCAAAACTCTGCCCTCAACAACCCACGGAAAAATTGTCTTCCATGAAACTGGTCCCTGGTGCCAAAAAGGTTGGGGACTGCTGATTATGCACCTATTTATCTACTCGATTATTTTCCTTCTTCCTCCCTTAAGCTCTAAGCTCTGAGGACAGGCTCGTGGTTTCCATCCCTCAGAACCTAAGAAAGTGCCAGGAGTGCCAGGTGCCTAGTGGGTGATCAGGAAACAGCCATGAAGTATTTTTGTTTGTTTGTTTGTTTGATACAGAATCTCTCTTTCGCCCAGGTGGGAGTGCAGTGGCACTCTCTTGGCTTGCTGCAACCTCCAACCTGTCGACACAGGTTCCAGCAATTCTCCTGCCTCAGCCTCTCTAGTAGCTGGGATTACAGGCATGTGCTACCATGCCCTGCTAATTTTTGCATTTTTAGTAGAGATAAGGTTTTGCCATGTTGGCCAGGCTGGTCTTGAACTCGTGACCTTAAATGATCCACCTGCCTCGGCCTCCCAAAATGCTGGGATTACAGGCATGAGCTACCACACCCAACCAGGAAACAGCTGTTAAGTAAATTAACAAACTTGTAAAAACCAAATTAAAAATACAATGTATAAAGTATAATCTTATTATTCAAAGCCATGAGTAGACGCATGCTTGCATATGTTAAAAGGGAAGGTTTTGACTTTTTTATTTCACTTTCAACACTTTCCTCATTTTTATTCTTACATAGAGAACAGGCAGAGTTTAAAATGGAAAAAAAGTAGCATAATTTTATGCATAAAAAAATGAAATGAATTTTAAACCCTCACTCGGACAGGGACAAAATTCATATTAGAAGTGGCAGTCTGTTAATCACCACTCTCAGTGTAATCCAATGAGCAACTCTGCTCCCTTTGTAAGTTAAATTGATTCATACATATTGGCAAGTTAGCTATTTCCCTCAAAGGGAGTTGAATTTATTTGGGCTATATATTAATATCTTATTATCCTTTATATGAACAGGTGACATGATCATTATTTCATCTCAGTATGTTTATTAGTATAAATGATTTTGAATAAAGATATTGAAAAAAGTCCACCTATGTCTAGCAATCTCCCTAGGCAGGTACGTGCAAAAATTCTCCAACCTATGGCTATAGCTGTTCTCCGAAGACCTTTCCTGATCCTGTCTCCAAGGTGTGTTCCCAGCAATCCATAGCCAGACCACATTGTTCAAATATGGCCTCAGTGTCTTCTTCAAATATTTCCTCTGCCCTGGTGGATAAGGTTCAACTTGCCTTAGAATTTTGTTTGCACAAGCTACTGTCATTAACAAACAACTGGTCAACCCCTGGAAGACAGTATTCATGTAACTCCTGAATCTTCACTTTTCTGCAAGGTGAGCATGCTCACTTTTTTTTATTTTATTTTTTCTTTTTGAGACAGAGTTTTGCTCTTGTTGCCCAGGTTGGGATACAATGGCACAATCTTGGCTCACTGTAACCTCTGCCTCCCGGATTCAGGCGATTCTCCTGCCTCAGCCTTCTGAGTAGCTGGGATTACAGGTGTCCACCCCCACAACTAGCTAATTTGTTGTATTTTTAGTAGAGACGGGGTGTCTCCATGTTGGCCAGGCTGGTCTCGAGCTCCTGACGTCAGGTGATCCACCCGACTCGGCCTCCCAAAGTGGTAAGATTACAGGCAGGAACCACTGCCCCCCGCCATCACTTTTTTTTTTCAAACAATGCTGAAATAGAATACTTCCCTGACTCCCTTCCTGTTCTAGGCAGCCTCGTCCCGATTGTACAACTCAGGAGGAGCCCCCTTGCCCTTGATCTGAACCTACATTGGCTGAAGATTTGGTAACATCACACCTGATTGCTGTCTTATGCTCAGGGCCAACCCCGTGCCCTTTGGGCTTTTTCACAATGTCTTTTCGGGCAGAACTTTCTATATCTTATACTTTTGACGCAAAAAGTTTGCAGTCTAATACAGGACTTGATAAATGTATCTAACAGACTTCATCTTGATGACTAGTTCATCCCTTTAAACTATAAGGCTCTTTTTGAATTCTGATAGACTTCTCACTTTTCTCACACCAACTGCAGGTTTAATGAGCACATCTGTAAGTCTTTTGAGAGCATCAAAATAACGATGCTCTCAAAGAGGACCAGCCTAGACACAGGGTTCTGTGACACCTACAGCAACTTCTCTTGAAATAAAAAATAATCATAAAAATAATTCACGAAACCTCCTTGAATAAGGTTAAGTAGTTACAAGTCTGCTGATAATTGAGGCCTGGCATTGCATGCCTTCTTGAGATCGAAGCATACTTGTACTTGCATACTTGCGTTTTCTTGAGATAATAGATTTCTACTTTGCCTTTTCAAAACCAACTTGGTGAGAATCCATTCTTAAATTGTGCCAATATAAAGTTTACCATCATATAGATTCTGAAAACTCTCCTTCCTTTTTTTTTTAAACCAAGACATTTAAAAATCTGGTTTTCTTCCTTTATTTCCTTCTTGATTTTTTGAGTTTTCCCCTGTGAATCTTTTCATCGTGCCAGGACACTATTCATCTGGATACCTGAAGTTGAACCATCTGAACAACCATCTAACATGGTTAGATCGTTTCTTGATCTCTTATCCCCACCCTGCCCCTACCCCAATCCAGGGTTTCAGTTGGAGCTTAAGCACTCCTTCCAGTCTGAGCATTTCTTTCTGATTTAAGACTGAAGAAAATGTCAATATCTCCAACGGTTCAAATTTCTCTGGTGGTTTACATTTTGTCACGTATACCACGAAAATGATCTATTGAGTTATTATCTATTCTTTTGCCCCGATTTATAGATGAAGCAACTGAAATAGTGTACATACTATGCAGTAAAGACTTAGTCAATATTGAATGAATGAATGAATGGATGAATGAATGAATGAATGAATGAATGAATGCTAGAGCACAGACCTGGGCTTGAAAGGCCAAATTTCATCCCATTAGTAGTACTTTGCAAAGTGTTCCCACTCTGTCACCTGCTTACATCCCATCACTTAATTCATGCACTAGAGCAGTTATTTTCCTGCTCTCTGCCTTGCTCCAGACCTCAACATAAATGTACCATTTTATGAACAAATGCACATTTTTATTTTCTTCAACCTCAGCTTTTTCCGACATATGATGCTCTGATCAACAGAAGGTCAAATGCAGCTTACAGACATGTTACTAGTGTTTGGAGATGGAGAAAACAACGGAATGGATAATTCCAATTTTAAAAAACAGTATTAGCATTTTTTCATCAATAGCTGCGTTCAGGGTCTGATCACGTGTGCCAGTCTCTACTGTACATTATTTGTATAGGGTATGGCTAAATTTAATTTCAAATTTAAATTAGTTAAAATTAGCACAGTTTACAATTCAGTTCCTCAGTTACAGTTGCCACATTTCAAGTGCTCAATAGCCACATGTGTCCAGTGGTTGCCATACTGGACAGCCCAGGTAGAGAACTTTTCCATCCTTGCAGAAAGTTCTGTTGGGCAGATCTGATATAAAACCTATGCATATGCATTCTCCATTAAATCGGTCAAAGGAGGAGAAGGAAGATAATTTTAGTTTTGCATGGTGGTTGCTTTGAATTTCCCCAGTAGGGTTAGACACTCATTTACCAGGTGAAATTCTTAGATGAGCTAGAAGAAAAATGATTGAGTTGTGTCTGAAAAAATGAAAACCCTCTGACATGTTGATATTCTGGGCTGGTGACTT
Organism: Mandrillus leucophaeus; assembly: GCF_000951045.1. Taxonomy (NCBI): domain Eukaryota; kingdom Metazoa; phylum Chordata; class Mammalia; order Primates; family Cercopithecidae; genus Mandrillus; species Mandrillus leucophaeus. Next base: position 4,012,148 of record NW_012103920.1, read on the forward strand.
TGCTTGTGGCGTTTTGGAACAAGATTCAGAATCAGGAAAGTGTCACCTAAGTTGAAAGCTCCCCTGTAAGAAATGTCTCAGTTTGACCTAAAGTAAGTGGAAGAGACAGGGGAAAGGAAAGAGAAGCAGCGGAGGATGTCTAAGTGATAAATGGTACCCTGTCATATCACAGTTGACGTCTTAACAGGAAAAGGGGGCTGTTGAGCCAGATGTGGGTTAAGCGAGGAAGTTCAAACCTTTCTCTCGTCTTCATTTTGTTTTTCAAGGCGCAGGCTGAGTTCAAGAGCTCTGAGTTCAATCACAGCATATCCACTCTGTGGAGTAACAAGCCAATCAGGGCCAATGTGTTCTCCAAGGCAACCTCCGTCTTTGTCAAAGCAAAATGATTGCAGGCTTCCAAGCTGTTGAGAAATAGTGGAACCAAGAAGGAATGTCTCTAAGACAAGACTGCCGTTAGCAACCACGTGATTCACACTGTAACTACCAAAGTGGATCATGGGCCCCCAGACAGAGTGACAGCCATTAACAACCTGCCCGACTCTCCCAGGGCTAGGAATGGGAGGAGCCTCATCTATCAGAGTCTAGGGCTCTAATCTTCCCAGGTTGCTTTCCCCAAATAAACACCAAAAAGAACCACAGCATTCTTTCTTTTAAGCATCCTCATTAGCCAAGCAGTCGCTTCTCTCTAGAGTTCATGTTTTCTTCCTTCTGTTTTCCCAGAGTAACTTCCACATCACAAACACACTTATCTGGGCTTCGTATCAGCCTTAAAGATTCAGAGTATGGATCTGTTTTCCAGACTGACCGTCTGACTGTCTGACCTATGGTTGTTCACTCTCACAGAAATGCATAATGTGACCCTTGTTAAAACCACAATTAGTCTAAACCCTTTACAGGAAATATCGGTTTGGTAAGAAGAGAGATACTGTTAATAGGAAGTCACATGATTTGTAGGGAGAGCAAGCACATGCAGTTGAATGTACACAGTTTCTACTTATCATTGATCTCTAGCTGCAGCTGCTGGCTGATAAATGCAAAGGTTAGCGTGCACATGTGCCCTTCATTCTGTTCAGGGAGGCCAGAGCAGAGGTGGCCCTGCCAGCCCTTCAGGGCAAAGGGCTGCCAGGATGCAGCTCTGATCCCAGGTACGGGAGAGACTTCATTCCCAGATATTTCCTATCACATTCCAGCTGAAATAATTGCCACTCTGAAGGCTACCTCTGCCGTCTCAGATTTGGCAGACAACTTCAGATGTGCCCCCAAAGAGGTCACCCCACAGACAGTTAAAGATTCAGAGTAATACCACAGCTGCAGGGTCAATGGCCGGGAGGTGTGTGGCTTTGGACTGGAATTGATGTGTTCTGCCGTTTATTATTACTAGCTCTATGGCCTCAGTCTTCCCATCTGTATAACAGAGCGGATGCCATGAAGAGCAAATTCTGTAGCAGTGGTACTACTGATCATTGTCACAGAGAGTTTACTGAGTATTTAATCAGTTCCAGGCACACTACTAAAGATGCATGTATCGCAAGCCATGACAACGTAAAGAATATATCACAGCAGTTAATGCAAAGACAAGAAATAGTCTAACCAGGCAGGTAGCTGTGAGAAAATTACTTAATCCTTCTGAGTTTTCACTTTTCCTCTGTAAAATAAAGATAGTAATACCTCTCTCTCACTGTATTGGAAGAATTGAATAAGCTAATGGTTAGCATGATTCCTGGACCTAAGAAGCATTCAGCACATGCTACTACTGTTGTTAATTATTACTGTTATAGTTATCATCCCCCTTGATACTCACAACTGCCCTTGAGGTAGGTGGTATTATTTTGTCTTATACATGAAGAAACTGAGGATTCATAGTCAATAAGCAGCTATTCTAATGAATATACATCACTTAGAATCTCAAATGACGGTCTACTGGAAAAACCCAAATTGCATTTAGCCAATAGGAAACTGGGATTTTTGAAATATGGCAGCCATGACTAAACACAATGACTAAATAGTGAGAAAAGAAAGTGTCTCATTGGTCCAAAGAGATGTGTGTTTAGGCAGTACTGTACACATTGAGGGGTTCCATGCCAAAGTCGTTGTTTGCCTGAGAAGGGAGTGTGTATGTTCCCTGGACCTGGGAGCAGAACTGTGTCTTATTTTTCTTTTGACTTTCCCCACAATTTTGTGAACTGCTCCGTTATGGACTGAAACTGTGTCTGAGGGGGGGGGTCTCTGAGCTCAAACAAGCTTGCTTCTTCTCATTCACTGAGTCCTCGGTGAGGCACCTTCTAGCTGATAGGACGAAAGCCTCCTCAACCCAGAGCTTTACAGCTTGGAGCAACTGGCCTTGAGCTATAGCTGTGTCCATCAGACACACTGAAACCCAATAAGGCTGCCCTTCCTTGCATCACCCTCCCTCTCCTCAAAAAGTGAAGCAGAAAGATCAAAACTCAGCCCCGGGAATGACTTAGTTTCACTTATTCAAAGTGACCACTCTTGATAAAGTTTAACTAAAGCCAGAGCAACTATAACAGTTTCACATAGGATTCCCTGGCTTGAGCTAGTCTGCTTATATTTAAAATAATTCCTGCTAGCTGTGCATGTGTGTGTCTGTGTGTGTGTGTGTGTGCATGCACTTTCACCAGATCAAGAACCATACTACTTCTGCTCCTACATCCTCTGACCCTGCCCAGATCTTAGAAATACTTTTACAAGATAGTTCCACATTGGCAACTCATGCATACATGCAACAACAAAACTCATCTGCAAACTAGACTGTCATACTCTGGGAGAGGGCTGGCACACCAAAGCCAACATGCCAGTGCTCCCATTTCAGCATCATGGCAGGCATTAATAATAGATTCGGACACTCGGAGTTCTTCTCAACGCAGTTCTCTAGGCAGACACAACCAATCTATTAGAGTTGACAGGCAAGATGGAGCTGTTTCTCTTTACCAAGTAGGAGAACATTCTTGTTCCAGGATCTGTGATTCAGAGATCTTACCCAAATTATCTTAAAATCATTGCCAATAGTTAAGCTTTGTCACAAGCTGACTCTTGATCTTTAAACAGCTGATGCCCTCTGGCAAAGAGAAAAGTTTATTTGATGGGACAAAATCACAATAATTGTCCCGAGAAAAGGTCCCACTTTAATTTTACCGTAATCCAAATTAAAACAGGTATTGATGTTTATAAATACTACCTAAAAATTTATGCAGGGCCGGGCGTGGTGGCTCACGCCTCTAATCCCAGCACTTTGGGAGGCTGAGGCACGTGGATCACAAGGTCAGGAGATCAAGACCATCCTGGTTAACACAGTGAAACCCCGTCTCTACTAAAAATACCAAAAAAAATTAGTTGGGCGTGGTGGTGGGCACCTGTAGTCCCAGCTACCCAGGAGGCTGAGGCAGGAGAATGGCGTGAACCTGGAAGGTGGAGCTTGCAGTGAGCCGAGATCACGCCACTGCACTCCAGCCTGGGTGACAGAGTGAGACTCCGTCTCAAAAAAAAAAAAAAAAAGATGTATACCAATAGCAGTGATCTAAATGCCCAACAAGAAGAAAACAGATAAATTATTAGCATATACTCACCTGATTTACTATTATGCAGTAACTGAAATAATATGATTATAAGATAGATACATTTCAAAAACATAAAAATACTTGGAAGATACAAATACCTATTTACAGTGGTCATCTCTAAATGGTCAGATTATGGATAAACATTTGTTCCCTCATTCTACTCACCATTATCTCTACGTTTAACAATGTGCGATTGTTTTTCATTAAAATTATTATTTCAGTGTAACATATAGCATACAGAAAAATGCTCAAATCATAACTAAACAATTTGATAAATTTTAATAGTATGAATGCATCTTACATGGCCCAGATTAAGAAACGGAACAGCTTTGTTTTGCCAAGCTTGGTTTTAATTTTTATAATAATAGAATAAAAAATGAATTACTTTTTTCTATGGGTTTCCTTTTTTCACTTAATATTGTGCTTTTGAAATTCATCTATGGTGTTGCATAGTAAGTTCACTGGCATTACTGTATAGTATTTCATTTTGTAATTGTAGCATCGTACGCTTGATGGACTTTTCCGTTTGGGGGCTATTTCAGTTGCCATACTGCTGCAAATGTTCTTGTACGTGGCTTTAGATTGACATATAAGTGTTTCTATGGGGGCTTATATCTGGAGTGGAATCCCTGGGTCATAGTGTAATAACTTTTGCAATGAAAAATACATAAAATTTTAAAATAATAAAACTCCATTTATTAAAGGCAAAAGCAGAGAAGATTGAAGAAAAGCAAAGAAGTTTCTAGAAATTCAGATTAAGATAGAAGCAACCTATTTTTGCGTAACAATATTAAGAAAACTTAGAATAAAATTAAAGAAAAGTAAACAGAAAAAATAAAACCAACTAAACTATCAAACTAAAATTAGAATCTTAATACATATGAAGAAGTAACATTTATCTTTTTCTGTTGTTTTTTGGTTTTTTTTTTTTTTTTTTTTGCTCTTTTTTTTCTCTCCAACAATACTTAGAATAATTGTGGCTTCACTGTTCTCCTAGGCAATGTCAATATTTTGAAAGAAGTCTGTTGATGAGTTTCTCAAGATACATAAAATGAACTGTAAGGTTGATTTGTTTTCCATTGTGAAGGATTCATTGTTAACCTACATTTCTCCTCACCCAGATCTCCAGTGTGGTGTTTGATGTGTTTTGATTCTATCCATTTTTACATAATAGCTTATGAAGTCCTTTGTTACCCACCATGATGGTGTGCTTCCCAGGTTCAGAGGCTGGGAACCACAAGGGAGTGAACTGGGATTTGCCAAAATGTAGCAGGACAGAGAAAGGGGTAATTATTTCACTGGGTATAAACTGCAGCAGATTTTTTTTTAAGTCTGTGAACTTCAGTGACCCTATTTGTGATGTGATGCTAATAATTCCTTTTTGACAAGGTTGTCAGAGTCAAATGCCCAGGGAAGTGCCTGGGATGTGCATTAAATGCTGGCTATCATCATCATCTTCATCATCATCATTACCATCATCATTAATATATCATCATCATCATCTTCATGATCAACATTACCATCATGAACATATCATCATCATCTTCATCATCATTGTCACAGTCATCATCATCATTACCATCATCGTTAACATATCATCATCATCGTCACCATCAAAATCTTCATCATCTTCATCACCACCGTGACCTCTGGGAAAGAACATCAAGAACAAGTCAACGTGGAATCAGTTGCTCTCTCTTATGGGAAGCAAGGTCTGTGTATGAACTATCTGGGCATCTGAGATGTGCATGATGAATATCAAGAATGTGGAACTTTAGGAGGAGAGGAGGGATTCTCTCTTATTAGCTGGACAGAATCAATGCCTTGAAACCTCTTATGTAGGCAGAACTCTAAAGATCCCTCCCTGTGAATCACAGGAAATGTTCTATTCAACTTCAGGCATCAAACCTCTTTTGCTGAAAGAGATTGATTCTTCTGAAAATAGCCATTCACTTTTTACACTGGATCCAAGATCCCTTTACCTTGTGTAGTCATTTATTCATTCATTCATCTCTCCCTTCTACAAATGATCATCAAGAACTTACTCTATCTCAGTCCCATGTTGTTAACTGAGGGTAAGAAGATAATCCTGGCCATAGAGGAACTAACACTCTATGCACAAGTGTGGACATAGGTGAGCTTGTGTATACAACACATATGCACATATGTAAACTAAGTCAGCCCTTTAGAGGGTGATCCTATATCAAGTTCATTTTCATATCCCACCCTGACTAACATATCTTGTCTATCTGGTCTTTTATGGACTGTGTTTTCTGAATGAATGAGACACTATAAAACACAAAGTCAGAGAGAAAAGAAAAGAGGAAGAAAGAAAATAAATTACCTCTTCCACCGTCCCATGTCACTCAGCTTGCTCATTTCTCTATGAGAGCCATCACTCTGTTTCCCCTAGAATTCTGTCCTTGGTTACACACCTGTCTCCCCTGGGAGATTGCAGGCAGCCTTATATCCCCAGTGCCTTCGTTGTGGCTGTCCTATAATAGCATCATCAATAAATCCTTGCTGAATGGATGCTTTGTAACTTGGAAATATTACCAGGTGTCTCTGGAAAATGATACAAAAAAGGGGTTCTTGCAAGAAGTAAGTAAGATGAAGAAATAAGGCTGTAGCAGCAATTGCAGCAATTCAGGAGAGAAATGTAGGGGAGGGAACAAAAGCAGAGATGAAGTTTGGAGAAGAGAAGGCAAATAGCAGAGAGGCTGGGAGGAAAATTCTACAGAGTTCGTTGACCAGTTGGCTGCAGAAGGTGAGAGAAGACAGAACAGCCAAGAACAACACTGAGATTCTGAGCTTAGGAAACTGAGAGGAAAATGGCAACATTAATTCCAACTGGTCACGTAGGAAAGACATGATGATAATTGATGGACAAAGAACTCTCAAAGAAACAAATGGGGGCACGAGTTAAGTAAGCACCAACCGTGATTGCCTTTGGGTCAGAGACCCCAGGGTATCTTCTACATGTTGTATTTTTGTACTTCTCTGTTTTCACTCACAAGGCAGAGGAGGAGACTGGGGATTTGATTGTTGGGCCAAACCAATGAGGTTAATAAAATAAATCATCCCAACTCTCAGGATCATGATGATTAACCTAATTCTCTTGCTGTGTTGGACAATTTTCTTGGACTTATTAATTTATTCAGTTATTTATTGGTTTCCATCTTAATCTATTTTATGTTGCACATAGCAGAATACCTGAAATGGGGTAATTTATTTTAAAAGGAATTTACTTCTTACAGTTATGAAGGCTGAGAAGTCCAAGGTCAAGGGGCTGCATCTGGTGAGGGCCTTCTTGCTGCTGGGACTTCTCTGCAGAGTCTGGAACAGCTCAGGGCATCACATGATGAGGGGGCTAAATGTGCTAGTGCAGGTCTCTCTTCCTCTTCTTATAAAGCTACCAGGCTGGACACGGTGACTCACACCTGTAATCCCAGCACTCTGGGAGGCCGAGGTGGGTGGGTCGGGTCAGGAGTTCGAGACCAGCCTAGCCAACATGGTGAAACCCCGTCTCTGCTAAAAATACAAAAATTACCCAGGTGTGGTGGCACATGCCTGCAATTCCACCTACTCGGGTGGCTGAGGCAGGATAGTTGCTTGAACCCAGGAGATGGAGGTTGCAGTGAGCTGTGATCACTCCACTGCACTCCAGCCTGGGTGACAGAGCGAGACTCCATCTCAAAAAAAGAAAAAGAAAAACAAAAGCTACCAGTCCCACTCCCACAGTAACCCGTTAACCCATAAATGAATTAATTCATTTAAGAGGACAGAGCCCTCCTGAACCAATCACCACTTAAAGCTCCCACCTGTCAATTCTACCACATTGGGGATTAGGCTTCAATATGAGTTTTGGAGAGGACAAATATTCAAACCATAGCAGTTCCCTATGCTACTAGATGCTATTAAGGCAATGGTGAGGGAAAAGTGATGTAAACCCTTCCCTTACAGAGTTTATAAGGAGGGCTAGAGATATCCTATAACCACTCCTATTCTTTCAGAACAGCTAACGTGAAAATAGCAAAGGGGAGGCAACCATGGTCCTGCATCTATTTTACAGGAAATGCCTGGAGATGCTATAGAGAGAAGGACTCTCTAGGAGAGATCTAGATGAGTAGGAGATAACAAAGGGCATTAAGAAGGGAGGAAAGAATGTTCTAGAAAGAGGCAAGTGCAGGCTGAAGGTCCTGCAGTGGGTGAGAAATAGGTGAGTATACGTGTCTGAAAGGAAAATCAGTGGGTCCGGAGCTGAGAGGGTGCCACGTGGGAGAAGCCAGTGGGGGAGGTTGGAGCTGAACAAGATAGGCTTTTGTAGGCCATGTAAAGTATCATAGAACCTGCTGGAGAGAGTGAATCATAGCTCCTGAGGTCAAACATGAAATTTCTCAATAACTCTGATTCACACGGATGGAGCCTGCTGGGGGCTCGCCTGCCAGACCGCAGCCTGCCTCGTTGAAGTGGGTTCTAAGATGCCCCAGTAGGTCACCATGGCTAAGACATTACAGCGTCTCTCCTAGGTTTTTCCAGTCTGATGTAATCTTTCTGAAGACTGGCAGCAGTTGCAAGAAAACTGTTTCAGATATCTATTAATATTTTAACATGCTTTTAAGAAAATTTGGCCTTTTGTTGAGCTGGTCTCCAAGCAGACATATATCACAGTCTATGAGAGACATTACACTTATCCCTATTCAGTGGGTATATTTCTCTTGTTTGGATTCATTTTTTAACATCTATTATTTAAAAAATCTTTTTTCCCTGTTACGTGTTTGCTCCTACAGCTCCTAAGCTTATTTGCTCTGAGCAAGTTCCCCCATCCTCACCCTCTGCTCAAGGAATAGCGTGCTACTAATTCTGTGACCTGGGCTGGCAGAGATTACTGCTCTCAAACAAAAAGCCATCTGGAACCCAGAGGCCATATCAGAATGTCTAGTGACAAGGAAATTATAGCTGAAACTGGCCTTGCACTTGGGGTAAAAAAATAATAAAATAAAATAAAATAAAATAAAATAAAATAAAATAAAATAAAATAAAATAAAACAAAACTTCTCCCTTTTAACCAGTATTTATTGAAACTTTACCAAGTCTAGTGATTCCACATGGCTTAGCTGTGTGCAATCTCAGTTTTTTTTTTCATGGCCACACTTTAAGGTGAATGTTACTTATCCACATTTAACAGATGGGAAAAAGTGAAGCTTGGGAGAGTTAATAACCTACCAATAGGCAGAGCTTAAACTCCTCTCTGTCCAAGATCAGCATGTGCTCTGCCTCCCTAGAGCCGCATGCTGGTTCTTTCAATCACTAAAGTGAAGCTGTTGACCTTTTAGAACATTCTAGTCTGAATGGTGGTGGGCCAAGGACAGGGGTTTACTGGGGAACCTGCTACTGGGGTAATTAGCACAGAGGGAGACAGGACCTAAGGTCTGAATGATGAGGAGGAATTAACTGTGGGAAGTGTTTTAGGGAAAGACATTTCACACAAAGGGAACAGCATATATGAAGCCTCTGAGGTGGGAAGAAAGAGTGTGTGTATGGAGCAGGAAGGAGTCCAGTGTGACTAGAAGATGATGTGGAAGGGGGAAAGGCAGTCAGGGGATGGGTCAAGAGGGCCTTGTTAGTCAGTCGAGAAAGTGGATGTATTTCTGAGAGCAGTAGTGTGGCAAGTTGAAGATAGGCACATATTTCTAGACACTCATCCCATTGAGAGAAGGCATCTGTGTCTCCTTCTCTTGATTCTGGCAGGCTCTGTGACTCCTTAGACCAGTACAATATGGCAGAGGTGATGCCATGTCAGTTTCTAATCTGACCTCAAGGGAGGGTCACTTTCCACTTTTTATTTTGAAACACTACTCTGGGAGCTTCTGTGTAAGAAGACCATCTACCCTGAGACCACTATGTTGAAGAGGCAACAGTCAACATTTCCATCTGGGCCCAGCCCTCAAGGCACTCCCACCAAAACACACACACACATAAATGTGAATGAAGCCATCTTGGGCCCTCCAAACGAAACATCCACCATCTGAGTACCCCTAAGTGACTTCAGTCAATGCTGAGTGAAGCAAGAAAACCAGCCAGCTGAGCCATGCCTGAATTCTTGACCCACTAATTGAGAGATAGAATAAAATGGTGGTTCTTTTAAGCCACCAAGTCTTGAGGTGGATTGTTACATAGCAACAATACCCAGAACAAATGAGAAACCACAGAAGATGTCAGGAAGGTGTGGTTCGGTGAATATGCTGGAGAAAAACAACCACGCCACTACATAGACCCAGAATTATAAAAAGAGAGGGTGGGGGTCAGGGGTGAAATTGGGAGATGGATTCTGGAGTATATTTCAGTTATGTAGGCAAGAGAATGAGCTGGTAACAACAGCGATGGAGAAAAGCAGTGGATCTGATATATGCTTTGGAAAAAATAAAACCAACCATCAGAACTCGCTGATGGATTACATATGAGATGATCAAGTGGAAGGGATGGAGGATGATCCCTCTGTACCTAGGATCCTGCAGAGGTGGCACTGCTTTTCTGCATCTCTGCAAACACACTGGTCCCACTTCAGCTATGCTCCTTATAGATGCTCATATCTTCAGAGAGGACAGACGTGTGCTCTTGCAAGAGTCACAAGAATGGTTTGGTTGCCTTTGAGTATGCTTAACTGTGGGCAGGCTGAGATCTAGTCAGAACCTCTGTGAGTCCAGAGGTGTCATAGGCAAAGGACCACCCAGCACATTAAGTGCTCCAGATTTTGGGGGTGTTTTAAGGGATTTTGGTCTATCATACCAGACGCTGCTCTTCTTTGCTTGCCCGCTGTAACTAACAGGAGATAATCTCCACTTTTAGCCCAAAGAAGAACTCAAAAACCAATTACCTTTGAATGTCATTTCTACACCTGTTTCCACCCCTGAGAAAAATTATTAAGACCACTCCTCTTACCACCTAGAAACTCTCCAAGTATACTTTAGCCAATTAACCTCCTGGGGAAGGAAACTTTTAGAGGACAGAAACATCCTATGCCTCCTTCGGTTGACCCAGTAATTAGTCGTGTGAGTGAGTCAAGCTCCTCTTATTGGCATTTTATTTCAGGCTCTTGGTTGAGTCACCTCCATGCCATTTCTAGTAAGTGCCAAGAAAAGAATGGCTACAGAAGGTTGGGAAAGGCCCTCTGTGGGGGAAGCCATCCTTGAGAATTTGGAGGCCTGGTGTTTGGTTTAATTTCAGTCCCCTTTCCAGTTATTTCTTCACTCTAACTGGGCTCATGTCACAGCCATATGCTCTTGTCCAAAGTTTTCACGATTTGAGATTGGCCAGAATGCCACTGCAGGCCAAGCCTTGAACCCATCATGGAGGGTGAAAGCATTAGCAGTGGCTGAGATTTGTCAGATTGCCCTCTGGCCCTACACGTTGGGCTGCTTTCTCACTGAAACCTTTTACAAATGTTTGTGAGAAGCCACAGCACAATTTCCCCAAAGTTGCTTCGGTCCACACAAACTTCCAAGTCTTGGGTGTCAGGATCCCTGAGGTTGTGGCAGGAAAAATAAAGAAAAAAATACTTGCAAACAAACAGATGAGCTAAGTGTCATGAAAATCCACCTCCTTTCTCTTAGGATACGTGAAATCAGAGGATCCTCCTGACCTTAAAGAGAGGAGCAGAACTAGTTTTCTGGGATGCAGTAATGTTTGTCTAAACATAGCAGATAGTGTCATGTAATAGAAAAATATGGGCTTTGGGATGAGACAGGCTTGAAGCCGACTCCCAAGAATCACTGGGGTCACTAGAATGTGAGTTCCTTGCAGACAGGGATCCTGTCTGCATTGTTCCTTCCTGTAACCCAGCTCCCAGCACATAGGGAAGGCTCCCAAAGCATTTAATGGATCTAGTAATGAATACAGCTTTTCTACTTACTGGCTGCAAAACTCTGGGCAGCTAACTTCTCTAACTTCTAGTTGCCTCATTTGCAGAGCTGATTGTGAAGAATTGATAATGAGACTTAAATGAAAGAGCATTCATTTATTCAACAAACATTTCTTCGGCTCCTGCTAGGTCCAACACTGTTCAAAGAGCTGACCACTCAGCAAAGAACAAAGCGGATAGATGTCCTTACCCTCACGGAGACTGTTCTCTGGTAGGAGGAGACAGGAAAACAACAACAAACAACTTATGGTATATAAAAGAGTGTGATTTCAAATGAAGAAATGTAAGCAGGAGAAAGAGACAGAAAGTCAGAAGTAGAGGGTTCCAATTTTAAATTGGAACTGGAAGTCAAGGAAGGTTTGAATGGGAAGCTGACCTTTGAGCAAAGACTAAAGGTGTGAAGAGTTAGCTATGGGATATCAGAGGGAAGAGCACGTGCAAAAGTCCCGAGGCAGGAGTTTAAGCAACATGTTCTGGAAATATACACTAGCCCTTGTCACTGAAGTGAGCAGAGTGAAGGAGACAGAAGTTGAAGATGAAGCCAGAGAGCACCAGTGGTCCTGTTGGTGGGGACTTGGAGGCTGTTTGGAAAGGACATCAGCATTTACTCTGAGGAAGGATGTAAGGTTTTCAGTAACATTATGCACAGTAGACACTTCACAAATACTTGTGTGTCCCTTTTGTGAAAAGTGACCAAGATCACTTTTCTCATAGTCATAGACTAAAAACCACTGCAAATCAGATGGATCACTCTGTAAAATACACAGTCCTAGACCCATGGAACATGAGCTCTAGAAAAGGCCTCAGATCTTTTCCTGATTGTTCAAAATTAGATAATGTCTACTCTCTGTGGCTAATGCCCTGCCATTTCCTTCTCTTATGGATGATTTCAAGCAGACAGAACCTAGAGCCTCAAGAGCCAGGGACGTGGCTCATTCAGGAGCTTTTATGTAAGGATATTCAGTGAGATGAAAGCATCAGCTTCCAGATGCGATGAAAACCAGCGTGGCCCTCCAACTAATTTCCAGTCTGTGCAATCTCTATGCTCCATTCTGGAGCCAAAGATCCTCTCTTCCTGCCTCTCTGGAGAGCAAGGAGCAGCGTGCAGATGGGGAAGCCTCCAGCCTCTGAGCAGGCCTTCAGGGAGCTGTTCAGCCAGGATCTTTCTGTGCTTGTCACTCGTTGAACAAATGGAGTATGTGATGACATAGAGCATCCCAGATTGGTCTGGTCTAGTGTCTGGCCATTTTTTTTTCTCTTTGGAAAGCATTTCTCCTCTGGCAGAGCCTGTGAGATCTGAAGGACTCAAAGAAGAATCTGGTTATGCACAGGACTTGCAGAAGCAGAATAAAAGAAGTATAGAAGTACCAGGTCATTGAGTGCCTACAGTGTACTAGGCTGTTCATTCACTCGGTACTTGCTGTCCAAGATGGTAGCAACTAGGCATGTGTGGCTACCTACATAAAATTTAAATTAACTAGAATTAAGGGAAACTAAACATTCAGTTCCTTGGTCACACTGACTACATTTCAGGTGCTTGGTAGTCACATGTAGCTAGCATCTTGGATAGCACAATAAACATTTCCATCACTGCAGAGAGTTGCATTGGACAGTGCTGCCCTACATCCCTGAGTCACTTAATATGTAGTATCCTGTTAGAACCACCACTTGGCAAGCATCAGAGGACTAAGCCAAGGTCCTGTCTTGGATTCAAAGCCTAGACCCCAGTGAATCTGTTCTGACCACAGGCAAGTAGCCCTGTAACTGTGTCTTTCTACTTTCTTGCTTCCCTATTTCTACAGGTGGTAACTGCAGTCTTTCAAACCAAAGAAGGTAGTCCCCTTCCCCTGTGACTTCAACCAGCAGCTATCATAAGACAAGGTACACCTGATCAATAGCGAGGGTATCATTTGAGCAGCCAGGCCAAGAGAGCTAACTTCCTCAGAGAAGTGGGTGTTCAGCAAAGTTAAGCACCCACAGAATTGACAGAAAGAGGAGAACTGTCTCAAGTGGAGGAAAAATGTGACTCAAAGTACAGAAGATTTCTGTGTGTATATGGCTCATCTTTGCACTCCCAGGGAGAATCAAAGTGCAGTGAAAAACAAATGATAGATTAGGGGTAAATTATTCTTTGTCATACAAAAGGAAAAAAAAAAAATCTTGAGTTTTTCAAAGCTTTTTCATGAGGAGTGAGGAGCAACAACAATGACAACTAATATTTACAGATGGGACACTAACTATGTACCAAGCCCTGAGATATACACTTTTGATACTCTTTGATACATGATTTTTTTTAAGTCTTGGTAGGAGTTTGTATGGCCAGAGTCTGTATGAGCCAGGCTGTGCTGCAACAACAAACAATGCCCCAATCTCAAGGGCTTAAATAAATGTTGGCTTGTTTCTTGCTCGTGCTGCCTGTTCATCATGGATCAGCAGAGGTCTCTAGCTCCATACCTTTCTCACTTCAGAACCCAGACTGATGGAGAACCCCCATGGAGAGGTTCCTCGTTATTAAGGGAGAGATAAAGAAGGCATGGAAAATGGCATGCTGACTCTCAAAACTTCCACCAGAAAGCCACACCCTTCATTTATGCTCAAGTTTCCTTGATCAAAGTAAGTCACATAGGTACATCTAACTGCAAGGGATGGTAAGGAACAATCTCATCATGTATCTAGAAGGTCAGGAAACCTTAAATATATGAGAGAATTCCTAACTGTAGGTTCTTATTCTAATTATTAACTTATTACTAATGAAACCAAGACTTAGAAAGGTTATGAGAATTACCCAGTTACAAAAAAAATGTAAGAAGACAACTTGGAATTTGAACATAGGCAATCCCACCTATATTTTTAGGCTCTAACCCTGTCTATACTCTTGATTGCTATCCTCTACTTAAATTTTCAACAGATATTTGGTACAGATATATGAGAGTCTAGTGTGCAGTTATGTTTTAAAGGTTGAATCTTGTAGAGCTGAATATATTTTACATATTCTTTTTCCTTGGGGTTTCAGATGTCCTGATACTATTCCCAGGCTTGGGCAAAGCTTGCCGCCATGAGAATGACAGCTGGTTAACCAGGGGTGTTCTTAGCAACGGAAAAACAAATATTAGTTTTTCTGAATAAAAAATACAACAGAAACTTAAATGATTTTATAGTGAAACAAGGATTAAAAGGCAGTCTCAAAATTAAACATTTGCTTGCAAAAATGTGTGTCATTTAGAAGTTGACTTGGCAAGTAGATCAGGCCGCGATTGACGAAGGAGTCATAAAGTCCAAACAGGTCAGATGAGCACATACTAATGAGTTCCTAAACCCAGTCCACGTGTTTTCTGGAAACACATTGTCTTAGCATTCTTCCTTGGAAGCAGTGCATGTTGAATAACTTTGAAGGAACATGGCACCTCATCAACAATTTCATGGTTCTAGGAAATTTCACCCCATGAGATAATTGGCCTCTGGGTATTATGGCATGGTTTTGAAGATGGGGGACATAAAAACATTTTTATGTCAGCCAGTTCAGCCTAGCTCAGCCAGCTCCCAGCCAATCCACATACATACCAGTGAGCCCTGTGGAGACCAGGTCACAGATCCCTGCCCCCCAGTCCCTGTGGGGAAAAAAAAACAGACTTGCAAAGCCAATAGCATTTCTGAGAGGAGAGCTAGGGCCCCTCATCACAAAGGGCAGTGAAGAGATCATCCACCAATCAGTCATTCCTTTAACAGTTGCTTACGAAGTTCCATCTATATCCCTGCAGTTGCTTA
Organism: Mandrillus leucophaeus; assembly: GCF_000951045.1. Taxonomy (NCBI): domain Eukaryota; kingdom Metazoa; phylum Chordata; class Mammalia; order Primates; family Cercopithecidae; genus Mandrillus; species Mandrillus leucophaeus. The sequence goes on from NW_012103920.1 coordinate 4,027,409, forward strand.
CCAAGTTCCATCTATATCCCTGGCACTGTACTAGGTTCCAGAAATTCATCAGTAAACATGAGCAGTTTTGTATTTGTTTTCAATGCCACTTTCTAGTGGGGAATCCAGTCATCAATCAGGTAAACACACACATAGAAATGCGAAAATACAGCTGCTCAAAGTGCTACAAGGAGAATTATACAGTGAGAGTGCATGATAGGAGGACCTACTTATCACGGGGACAAACAGAGCAAACTTATCAAAGAAAATGACATTTAGATTGAGATCTTCAGGGTTCTAATGACATGAAGGATTGATTGGAAGCACATTAAACAGAGACAATTCCAGTGCCTTGGGCTCCTACACAAGTAAACCCAAAACCCAACTCAATGTAAACAGTAAAGTGAAGTTGAAGTTTAACCAATCAGAAACCATCAACTAAGTTCTAGCTAGGGACTTCCCACGTTAACCAATTACATTTTCTTTTGTCTTGCCTCTACAAACACTTCCCTTCCCACTCCAGTGGTGCACTGAACCTCTTGTGTTTGATGCTGCACCACTCTTGAATCACTGAATGCTCAAATAAACTCAGTAAAATGTTAATGTGCCTAAGTTTATCTTTTAACAAGTGTGTTTATAGAAGATTTTAAACTGGGTTTCTCTTTCATTCTACACATGCAATAGTTCCACCTCTTTAAGGGTCTAACATGGGAAGATCCCACAGGTCTGGGACCCTGCCTTGAAGATTCTCCTTATAGGTAATTATGTCAGCACTTCAATGAAAAAGCATATGAATGCTCCCAGAATGGCACATATACACATGGATTCTGGAAAGTGATACCACAAAACTGTTCAAGTGGGAGCATGCTAACTTTTTGCTGCACGATTTGTAGTTGGAAAACAGTGTGCTCTCTCAGGGACCATGCTTGATCTGTGTCCATGACTTCATGTCCCCAGTGGATTAAAAACCAAACTCTTCTTCATCGCCATTCTGGGACCATTCCTCTTCCTGTGATCTAGCTTCCAGTGGATGACACTGCCACCCACCCAACCTGGCTGGAGCATCTTCTGTGTGTCTCCTTCTGACTAGTGACAGGTGCAGGAAGTTGTCCAAAAACTAACTCACAGTCAATGTCCTTTTTCCATCTAGAAGCTGCTACTTTAACTTGGTCCCCATCTTTCTTGTTTGTGTCAGTGATCCTTCTCCACTTTGAATTCCATTCCTCCCACATCATCCTCCACATTCTTGGATTCGTTTTCTAAAATTCACATCCCCCACAGTGACTACTATGCTTAACATTTGCCCTGGGCTCCCTCCTATGATATATAAGCTCCCAGTTAGGGCATGTAGGACCTTACATAAGCTCCTCTCACCTAATTTCCTATCCTTATCTGCCTTGACACAGACAAGGATTAAATTAAAGTAACAGCTCCTGGGTGGAAAAAGGAAGTTGACTTTGAGTTGCTTTTCGGGCACAACCTCCTGCATTTGGTCACTGGTCAGAGGGAAATGCACAGAAGAGGTCCCAGCCAGGCTGGATGGGTGGCATCTCCACCATCCCTCCAGCTCAACCACCCTTACACTGAACTATACTGAGCTATTTGCCATGCAACATAGATCACACCCATTCACCCTCCAGATATTTGTTCTTTCTCTTCCTTCACTTAGATGTCCTGTACCTAGTGAACTCTTAATGATCCTTTACAACTCTTATCAAGTCTCCTATTTTGAAGTCTTGCCTCAGTGACCCCATTCGCTGAGGTTAGAATTAACCATTTCTTCCTTTATGCTTTCATGAACTTTATCAGACCTCCATTTTGGTACCAATTTCATTGTAGTATAATTACAGATGCTCTGGACTTAACATAGTTTGACTTCATATTTCAACTTTACAATGATGGGAAAGCAATACACATTCAGTAGAAACCACACTTCCAGTGCCCATCCAACTATTCTGTTTTTCACTTTTAGTAAAGTATTCAATAAATTACATGAGATATTAAACAATGTATTATATAATTGGCTTTGTGTTAGATTATTTTGCCCAACTGTAGGCTAATTGAAGTGTTCTGAGCGTGTTTAAGACAGGCTAGGCTAAGCTATGATGTGTGCCAAGTTAGGTATATTAAATGTATTTGTGACTTACTATATATTCAACTTAGCATGGGTTTATCAGGACATAACCCCATTGTAAGACAAGAAACAGCTGTATTTTAATATATCTTCTCCACAAGAGCTGAGCAATCCTTAAGAGCAGGGACTTTCCCCACCCCCTACCCTTGTTCATCTTTGCATCTCTGATTTCTATCATGAGTTAGGAGCTTTCTCAATGAGTTTTAAATTAATAGATATTCAGATAAACAGATTTGCCCCTCTTCTCCCCTGCATGTTCCCTCCATTTTTAGGGACCCATATCAGGTGATAAAGAAAGAAGCAAGGGCAGTTTCTGATGCTGAAATGACTTTGCAGTTGAAATAAAGTCCCTTATGCAAGGCTAACAGGATTAGTAGTTGGACAGTTAATCATAAAAGAAGATTAAAGCAGGGGATCATAAAAACGGATATACCAGTATATAACAGACATTTTGCTTTAACTTAAAAGATATAAATGCACACTTTCTTACTATTCTTTTTTGTAAGAGCAAAGCACTTGCTTTGAGCAAGTCTGGAGTGGAGCACCAGGTGTTCCCATTGTGGAAACCACACCCATACTGCTTCATCTGCAACTTGGAGTTTCACTTTCTTTAAAGAGTAGAATGTAAAGGCATGCAGTCTAGAATTTTATCAATGGGTTTTTAGAGGCTTATTAGATGTAACTTGACTACCCCATCTGCCTTTGACAAGTCTTTCAGAATATTCTGTTTTCACGGCAGCAACCTGCTCTTCGTGCCTATAGTTCATTCGCAGCTTTCTAAATCTGTTTCCTCATGAGAGGACTATTTCTAATGGTGACTAATAAATAACTTTAATGTGCTGAGAGCTTTCCATGCGCTGAGGGCTGAGTCAAACATTCGACATGAAGGATCTCAATTTAACCTTCTCAACAACAACAACAAAATTCATTGAGGCAAGCACTGGGATCTCCCTCTGAAAAGTGGGAGCTCCTGGGTGGAAAAAGGAAGGCATATATTAAAGGCATCTGTGTGGGTCAGCAGGAGCAATACTCTTACTAAAAAGTCTGAAAAATCATAGTCATCAGACACTGCACTCTAACACAAACAACAAGCAAGCAAGCCAACAAACAATATTGATGTGCACTGACTATATTCAAGGCATTTGTCTACGTACTTACCTTGGATTAACTAACTTAATTCTCACAATACCTTTATAATAAGGTAAGCACTGTGAGTAGCACCATTTTGAAGATTAAGGAAACTGAGGCACGAGATCACAGGTAAGTGGCCTCTGAGTCAAGCTGGGATTATAAACCCAGGGAGTTTTATTTCAGAGCCCACTCTCCTAATCCAGTTCATCTTCCAATGGGGTTAACATCTCTATCTTGCAGAATTTGGGAAAGGATTTAACAAAATAGCAATTATTTTGGTCAGATGCTTGCCACCCAATAGTTGCAGGACAAATATCCTGTCTACTCCATCCCTTTCCTTACTACAAACAAGATGCCTCTCTGTGACAGCCTGGACTTTAGGCATTTATCTGACTTTTTCTCGATTCCTTCATATTCTCCCTAAAATAAAAATCAAAACAATGTCAGCTTGTTGGGGATTCAGCACCGAACTTCACCTTGGGAGATGAAGGACCACCAAATCTGTACATAAAACAACCAAAAGAAAAAAAAAATCAATCTTTCGTGCAGACACAATTTCTCTTGAAAGGTGACACAGTCCTTTAAAAATAGCTATGGCCTCCATTGTGCAAAGACAGTGACAGAGACTGACAGCTTTTAGAGAGGTGTAATGTTCCCAGGCAGCCGGCTAGCATGGCTCACCCAGATAGAGATCAGTCATTCGATCCGGGGGAAAGTGCTAAATGTTAGAGGTTAAGCTGCTATGTTCTTATTACTAATCAAACTTCAACACCATGCCTCAGCCTCCTCAGGCCCCTATAAGGAAATAGTAAATTATTGAGAAGTTCCAACCCAGGCACCTTGCTTCACAGGTACAGCCTGTTCCCAATCATTGATGAGTTCCGCATCCTTCCTGGGTACACCCAGACAAGGAACTCCAAGGGCTCTCCATGGATGCTGGTAGATTAAAGTTAAGTGACAACCTAGGTGAACACCCTCAGCCCTCCTAATAAGGAGACAACAGAGAGGGACACAGATCCCTGGTGCCAACTCCACCAGAAAAGTTCTTCCTGCATATCAAGGCAAAGTTCATCTGTACTACTGATTCCTGTTCCTCAGGAACCCGAAGATTTTCAAGGTGAATAGTGTGATTTGGGCCTTTCTTTTAATACTGTCAAAGGACTACGTGTGTGCTGGAATGTGTTTAGTAACATAAATCTCTCTGGAGGCTGGAGGAGTCTTGATTTGTAGCTTTTGCCAATTTCTGTGGTGTAAGTGCTCCAACCATGACTGATTTCCAGCTAACAACACAAAGTCACTGAACATGGAGTTAGAAAGAGATGTTCACAGTCAGCTTTCATGGCAGGAGCAACTCCAGCACTGCACTAGTTAAAGGTAGGTAGATGCTCCAGAGTCATCCCTGCTGGGTCGGCTATGATCCTAACTGTAGGGCAGGCCAAGTCCTTGTTCCACTCCTCCTTTCAGTGGATCTTGCCCCTCCTCTGAAAATGATGGAAATGCCCACAGCACTTGCCGAGCAAGCAGAAAAGACAAAATTTGTCCTACCCTGACCTATTACAGGCTGAGTCTCGTTGACCCTCATGCTCTTGGCTGCAAAATAAAAGAACTCAAGTCAAATTGGTTAATTGCTATTAGAGAAAAATGAGACTATTTACCCTAAGCCTATGGCTATCCACAGATCTCATTGAATGTCTCCCAACAATCCTAACAGGTAGTGTCATCACCTGCATGTTACAGATGAGAAAAACAGGCTCAGAGAAGGCACTGGCACATGGCCACATGACTCATGAGTAGTAGAGCTGGGATTTAATCTTATATCTATCTTGCTCCAAAGCCATGCTTTTGTGTATTGCCATAATACAACCAAACCCAGTAGGGCATCATCTAAGGGCATTTGGGAGGCTGCAGATGGGAAACAAGGCCAGGTGAGATTCCCCAGGAGAGCAGAGACAGGTGGATAGCAGAACATGAGGCAGGACAGAGGGGAAGGGGTTCAAAAAGATGGGGAGAGCAATCCAAATATGTGAACATCATTTTCAATGGGGCCCGTCACAAGCTTGGAAACAGGGTGGCCAACTGAGACAAGAATGAGACCCGACAGCTCTCTCACAGACAGCTTTCTGTGTTCCAAGGCAGCCATTCCACGAGTCAGAAAGTCCTTCCTTGCATGAACCTGAAAGCTACCTCACCCTCTTCCCCAGTTGCTCTAGGTTCTTCCCTCTGGTCCTACTCAAAACAATACTGCCCATGCTAAGAGCATTCACCCATGAATAGCAATCCTTCACATGTTGTAAGATGGCAGTCTAATATCCCATGGCCTTCTCTTTTCCAGGTTAAGCTCCTTCCACTTCCCAGCTGTTGCATATGTGAAACAGTTGAGTAATCCACCATCATCACTGTTTCCAGCTTCTGAATTCTCTCCTCAATGCCAGTGTCTCTTTTAAGATGAAAGATGATTTGTTGGTGTGGTCCTACACTGCACTTATCTCAGAAGAAAGCTGGGGTCTGCTTGACCCCCAAGCTCTTGGCTACAAAGTAAAAGAACTCAAGTCAAATTGTTAAATTGCTATTCAAAAAAAAAAAAAAACGAGATTATTTACCCTAATTGATTTCTGTAATGAAATAATCGCTATCTGAATTCTCCTCCTCAGCTGGGTGTGTTCAAAGAACAGGAGTTGGGGCTGGCTTTGTCCCTCAGCTTAACCCACTCCTTAGCATGTCTTGGTAGAGCACAGTAAGCATTAACTTGATGTGGTTGAGTGGATGATCTGATCAGCTTTGAGGGCAGTGTATTAGACTATCTTATCTTCTAGAATATTCTTCAGCAGAAAGTCATCTGAAAATACTGGCATCCATCAGAGAAACTTTTTGGTATGCCCTTGAATTTCCTGTTAAGGCATTATTAGCAAACGCCTCTGTAAAAGCTACTGGAACTGACATCACCATCACTTCCTGAGACCTCGTGCAAAGATGTGCCCTTTGGGGTACATGGCAACAAGATGACCTGGTTTAGGAAAGAAAGTGATGGCATAATACAGCCTTCTGATTCTCCATTCCCCGGCTACTATGGGGCATGCATATGGAATGATGTATGGAGAGAGAAAGATTTGGAATCTGGGGGCATGTTACAGTTCTAAACCCATGCATGGCTCTCTCTCCCTGCCAGCTTCCGGGGATGCCTGTGGATCTCGGCACTGGCTCCTTTCTTGTCTAGATTCTGCCTTACTGAGGCCTCCCTGAAAATATGCATTTTGTAAAGAGCCTTTCCATTCATCCCAGCACTCTAAATCTGTGGCCTTCCCAGGCAGCCAAGGTTGACCTATACTGAAGTGCCTCATCATGGCACTGACCACTACTGCCAGGAAATTCCCCTCCCATCAGAGTAGCCTCTGTGGCATCCTCTTGGCCTACCTCAATCTCAGACTCCCCAGGAATGGGCTCCAGAGTAAGAATCTGAGAGAATGAGGTGGGAGACTGGGGCTTTAACATTGGAGAGGCATTCTTGTTTCATGATAAAGCCAACAGTCTTAACAGTTAGTGCTCACCATCATCCCAGCAGCCAGCATTTCATGCCTTCTTGCATGTCAGGTGTCTGTAAAGCCCTCACCTACATTATCTTTTTTCATCTTCGCAAAAAGGTTAAGTGACTCGTTCACATTTTGTGAGCAGCTGCCGAGGTGGGGTCCTTCATTGCGGTCTCATGCCTCCCGTCCACACTCCTCTATCTACCCTGCCCCGGGAGCTATCCAGGCCTGGCTGGGATCTCTGGAGTTGGGTGGGATCAGGTAGCTCTGCTGGGCTGCCTTCTCCCAAATGAACGTCATCGAAATTAAAAATAATCACAGCTAGGGGATCAGTGAACGAGGGAGGTCAAGGGTCAAGCTGTCTGTCCAGTTCACATCCCTTGGAGGTCATACTGACGTACCTGGGAATGCAGCTGATCCTAGCACTCATCACCCTGTAGCCTGCTGGGGTCGAGGAACTCTCAGCCAGCACCCCCCAGCCCCAGGGCCCAAGCCAGTGTGCAGGATTTGCCTCCTCCAGAAGTCTTAGCTCTCATTACATCACCAGTATTTGAAAAGCAAACAGTTTAGCTGTTGGTGGGAAAAATTACTGGCCCTGCTGCCCTTCCTCTGGAAGCAGGGGCTGTGATGTGCGGGGACTGTGCCTGGAAACAGCTGCTTTGAGTTCCTTCCACATCCCTGCAAGGTACTGCTTGGTGGCAATCTGGTGCTGGACACAAGTTGGCTATTCAAGTACCTTCACATGGTGTCCAAGAGCAATGCTAGTTGTTCTGTACTTGAACCAAGTGTCTTGCTGGCAGTCCCAGCCCGGAGCAGGTTAGCCCCTGAGATGCTGGCCACTGCCAAGGTCAGCAGAGCCTGTGCAAGGGGGATACATGTACGCTCCTGTACGTGAAACATGGAGGACCTCCCATGTGAGACACTGGGCAGGGAGGAGAATGGGATCTTTTGTCATTGATAGGGGAGACTGGCCCATCATTCCCTCATCCAAAGGCTATTCCTTGAGCAGTCACCTGGGCAGCACCTAGTAACTGGACCAAGCAGTGCCAATGCCTGCTAGGGAATCGATGGTGAGGAAGACAGCCATGGTCCCAACCCACACGGTGTTCAGAGGTAGAGACTGACAGTAATTAGCAAAGTCACTCCAGTAACTGCAAACTTTCCCAGATGCCAAGTGCAATGAGGATTCACCCAGCAGCACCCACATATCCATCAGGATCCAGAGGCACAGTGCTCAGGAGACTTTCAGGGACCCACAAAAATATATTAGCTTTTATTTCTGTCTGGTTTTGTTTTTTGAGACAGTATCTTACTCCATTGCCCCGACTGTTGGCTCTCTGCAACCTCCGCCTCCCAAGTTCAAGCAATTATCATGCCTCAGCCTCCCGCGTAGCTGGTATTACAGGCACCCACCACCAGGCCCAGCTAATTTTTGTTGTTGTTGTTGTTGTTGTTTTTGTTGTTGTTGCTGAGACAGAGTCTTGCTCTGTTGCCCAGGCTGGAGTGCAATGGCACAATCTTAGCTCATTGCAACCTCTGCCTCCCAAGTTCAAGCAATTCTCCTGCCTCAGCCTCCCAAATAGCTTGGACTACAGGCGCATGCCACAGCATCCAGCTAATTTCATATTTCTAGTAGAGATAGGGTTTCACCATGTTGGCCTGGCTGGTCTGAAACTACTGACCTCAAATAATCCACCTGCCTTGGCCTCCCAAAGTCCTGGGATTACAGGCATGACCCACCATCCCTGGTCTAGTTTTAATTTATTTTCAATTCAAAAGAAAACATGAATAGAATAATAATGCTTAGACAATAATAAACCCAGCCTGGACTACATTCACCTTCGTAGAAGTTTTCAAATGTGATTTTTCATGCCTTTTAATGGAGAGAGAGACCCACAAATGCAAGCGTGTATGGGGCCCAAGGGCAACATCACATGGCCTTGGACCCAGGTGCAGTCAGGACGTTTATAGGGTGCACTGATTTCGTACAGAGGTTCAGGACGATGTCCCTGCAAATATAATAACTAAACTGAGAGCCATTGGAAGGCGGGGGAACATATTTCAGGCAGCAGCAACAGCACATCCAAAGGCCCTGTGGAGTGAATGGTGAAGGAAGGAGCTGGGCAAAGCAGAGACAGAAAAGCATGCTCAGAGACCTAGGGGTGTGAATCTTCAGGGAATACAGCTCCAGGCTGCAGAAATCTGAGTCACAAGGTTGAGGAGATGGAAGGCAGGTGAGGAAGGCAGGGAGAAAGCCTCAAGCATCCTTGATATTGGGCTAGGAAGGTTCCATAGCAAGAGTAAGAGACTTAGACCCAGAAAAGCGCTGCGTTGGTTTCAACAAAACCAGGCCACCAGACTGCATCAAGACACCCGAGATGATGATGTGGCCTGTGAATTTCCTGCTCGTTAGCTAAAATTGAGAGCTTGCAAGAAAAATTGGGTTTTAGAGAGCTATGTCGCATGTGTGACGGCAGGGTGAAGCATGTGCATGAATGTGTGCACTGTAAGGATGAGTGAGTGCATGTGTGTGTTTGTGCACACAGGTATGAGTGTGTGTGAGTGAACGCATGCATTTGTGAGTGTGAGTATGCATAAGTGCATTGAGTGTGTATGTGCTTGAATGCATGTGTGGGTGTGTAGGTGAGACGGTCTGTGGATGCACATGTGTGTGTGTGCATGTGCACGTGTGAGTAAGAATGTGTATGTGTGGGAAGAGGTGGCTCTCTGGGAAGGGGAAAGGAGAGAGGCATGGAGAACTCCCTAGAAACATTAGTTGTAGAAGGATTACGAGGCTATTTTCTGATCGTTCAGGATCTTATTTGGAATTCATGTACGTTTGATTTGGAAAGAGCCTCATCTCCCTCTGGGAATATTGACAGGGGATATTGAAGATTTCCCACCATGTTCCACTCCCCACACACCGCCCATAGCCACTTTGCTGGTAGAGGCTAGGAGAGTTGATCTGTTCCTAGCTCTCCCTGCAAAAGTTCAACACGGATTGCCACAGGGGAATTTCTTTTTGGTACCACATTTCCTATCTCTTGAGTACTAGAAACAACTTTAGTTTAGATTCCAAAGAAATCATATTTGATTCCCACTGTGTGCTTTTTCTCATATAACTCTCAAACCAGGGAGATAGGACATTCTCCACGGAAGAGGAGGCTGAGGCTCTGGGAGGCCAGAGCGATACATTCATGTCCTCCACCACCAAATTCCAGGCTCCTTCTCTCACTTCTCTGCCTTGGTGTTGGAACTGTATGGCCAATGGCCGTGGGAGGACCTCAGAGCCACTTCTCTTTAACTGTCCTTTGACTCCACTGGGCTCTACTTATCCCACTGGAGCAAAATTTCATCCCTGGGGACACCACGACCACAGCCTGAGCTATGCCTGACCTGGGGTCCCTCCTGCCTCCTTTTGAGCTGTCGATTCGACTCTGTGTCCATCAACTTCAGCCAGAGATAAGATTCTATTTTAAGAATGTGAGATACGTTTTCCAGGAGGGAAGGTTGTGAAACACTGGGGAGATAGGTCCGAGCTCTGCCAATGCTTTCGGGAGTTTTCACAAGGACCCTGCAAGATAGACTTGGGATTAATTGTTCTGAAGTGGAGATTATTTTGGTGCTGTTGAAATAGATGAGGGGGAAGAGGTAATCTTATCACGGAAGGAGAAATCTTTTATATTTGAGCCAACTTGGGTTTTAAAATGTAACATGTTACGAAATAATTTCTGACTGTCTCCCAAACAGGATTCCCCCCTCCCCAACCCAGAGCTTTGCCAGCGCTTGTGTTCTTTCTCCCACTTTTTGTTTTTTCCTTCTGATGTGACACTATGTCTTGGGTTTCTCATAAACATGGTGTGTTTTACAGGGTTTTTTTTTTTTTTTTTTTTTTTTTCTGTGTGTGTGTGTGTGTGTGTGTTCACTAGAATTCAATTCTTATTCCTTTTGAGACAGCTTTATCGTTTCCATGGTTCTGGGCTCGAGGATGGCAAGGGAATCCCACTCAAAGTGGAGAGGATCTAATTAAATTACACCTAAGGGGAACTGTTTTGTTCTGCAGGACAGTTTTTCTTTGGACAAATGGCCATAAAATGGCACATTACTATCACCCTATTCCCTTCCCAGTACCAGTCCCTTTTGCTCCTACAAGGAGATGTGAACTGTTGGAATGCTTGCAATTCCTGACTATCTCACCAGTTACACCTTCCCTACTTCTCTCTTGAGTCTCAGTGCTTTCCATCCTTCAAATCTCATCCATTCTCCCCTCTACTGGGAAGTACCCCTGATTTGCTCCTGCCCCCACTCCCGCTATGGTCGAAAGGTGAGTGTGGCCTGTCTGCCTGTCACCCAGCACGCATAATGGTGAATTGCAGACACATTCCAGGACCCAGGTTTCTTCCTATTTGCTCCTCACCATCTCGCATATTCCTCTCCTATTGCATCCTCGACCTTCCACTGAATTGGTCTGTTTACTGTGGCCAGTGTCTGTAATCCCAGCACTTTGGGAGGCCAAGGCGGGAGAATCACTTGAACCAGGAGTTTGAGAGTAGCCTGGGCAACATGGCAAAACTCTATCTCTACTAAAAACACAAAAAATTAGTCATGGTGGTGTGCACACGGTGGTGTGCACTCCCAAGCTACTTGGGAGGCTGAACTGGGGGGTGACTTGAGCCCCAGAAGTTGAAACTGCAACCGTGGTGGCATGACTGCACTCCAGCCTGGGTGATGGGAGTGAGATCCTGTCTCAAGAATTTAAAAAGAAAAAGAAATGATCTCTACCCCACTCATCTCTGGCCTCCATGAAGGCCATGGCATGCTGGTAGGTGTGCAGGGATCCCCACAAAGGTTTGTGGGTCTAGAAAACACTGAAAGAGGGCTGTGGGTGTTAACAGTGATCATTCCCATCTACAAGACACTAACTAAGATCTTGAGATCAGCTTTTCCTTTTTCCTTCAGGGAGTGAGGACCATCGTCTAAAAGACTTTGATTTAAATCCTGTCTCAGCTGCAGACTGTATACTCTTAGTCAAGTCCCTTACCCTCTCAGGACCTCAGTTGCCTCCTCTGCAAAGGCAGAAAAATAGCAGCCCACGTTATAGGGCTCTTAGGGGAATTAAACAGTGCAGGAACACCATGCTCCTAGCAGGATGTGACATACAACAGGTGCTACGCAGATGACGCTCCTCCCTCCCAGCGACTCTCAGTGCCTGTTCCGCTGATATGGAGATTATATTATGTAGCACACTTCATGCCATCAAGTGTGTGGGGGACCGTTAGTCTTATAACTTCAAAATAACTTTGAAAAATGTGTCAGTTTCAGGCCAGGCACGGTGGCTCAAGCCTGTAATCCCAGCACTTTGGGAGGCCGAGGCAGGTGGATCACTTGAGCTTAGCAGTTCAAGACTAGCCTGGGCAACATGGTGAAACCCCGTCCCTACTAAAAATACAGAAATTAGCTGGGTGTGGTTGTGGGCCATTGTGGTCCCAGCTACCTGGGAGGCAGGAGACTGAGGCAAGAGAATCGCTTGGTCCTGGGAGGCAGAGGTTGCAGTGAGCCAAGATTGCGCCGCTGCACTCCAGCCTGGGTGACAGAGTGAGACCCTGTCTTGAACAAAAAATTCTTGGTGAGTTCACATCATTTATAAATTTCATTGAGTTTTTTTGTATCTTAGAGTCAGAGAAGCCTGATTTGGTATCTCTATCTATCACTGTGTCTCTCTCGCCTCTCAGCCCTTGACATTTGTAATAAGCCAAGAGTTACAAATTTTGAATTATACTAACATATATTGAGTTGATACTCCATGTTTCACGCACCATATCCCATTTGATTCTCCATGTATTTTAGTAGTTCAGGAGGGAGGGTAATTTAACACCTCCTTGCAACACTTTGCAATGTCTGAGGACGTTTTTGGTAGTCACAACTTGGGTGGCGGGTGCTACTGGCATCTAACTAAACATCCTATAATATTCAGCACAATTCTGCTACCAGAAAGGATTATCTGACTCCAAATGCCCATAGCACTGAGACCGAGAAGCCCTGCCCTGTTGGTTTGGTTGAAAGCCAGTGCCTGGGTTCTATCTGCCTTTACCTTATATTAGCTGAGTGATCTTGGGCATTTGTTCTTCATTAGTTAAATCTGTTAAAAATATATAGATAAACTTAGCTGCTAAGGTTTATTGGGGTGATATGTAGCCCAATTTCTAGCACCCAGTGCTCCGTGGATATTAACTGTTACTATTTTATGGGTTTCCTCCAACAATTCTCAGGCTTAGAGGAGTTCAGAAACTGCCCAAAGTCCTGCGGCTGATAAAAGGCGACGTCAGGCATCCACCCTGACCTCACTTTGGTGTGATGGCAGCCCCTTACTCCCAGCCATGGACCAACATGGAGACCCAAGTGCCCCAGAGCACCCTCTATAATTCTAGAAGACGTGGAATATGTGATTATTGCTAAGGAGTCTTGCATTGACAGAAACAGGTAAAGGAGTCTCCCTGTGACATTATTCTTGCCCGGAGCTTGGCCCTAAATCCTCCTGAAGCTGAAAGGATGATTAATTCTGAGTTGAGGGTGTGGCTGCCTCCACTCCTTGGCAGAACATTTTGTGATTCAGTTACTTTCCCAGGTCCCTCAAGCAGGTGCCATCTCCCCTAAGAGCTGGCCCTGGACAGAGCTCGGGACAGATGCTTTCTGGGCAGCTCAGATCCAGAGGCAAGAACCAGGGCCAAAAGGAGAGAGAGAGTGCCATCTCAACGGTGACATTTCCATCACTGGATGGTGTCCCGGCATGCTTCTCTTGGGGTGTGAAAGATGAGTGGTTTTGCATTTTCGGTGTCGTTGCACTTTTTCCAGGGGTAACAAAGTGAAAAAGGCAGCCCTGGAGGAAGCTCATCCATGGTGGAGCTGCCACATTTCCCAGCAACGTGTGGAGGCAACAAGTGTGTATTCAGGTTGCCATTCCAGGCTTCTGCCTGACACTTGTCACTGGAAACCTGGAATGTCACTTCCTGCCATACCTCAGTGGGGTGGGCAATTAGCTTTCTTGTTGCTGAAGCCCCAGAAACCAGTGGTCTTGGATACTGCTTAAAAAAAAAAAATCTGTGTTTCCAAGTGTCCCTGAATCCACAATTCCAAGATTCTGGAATGTAGAGGTTTCTGACCTCTGTGACGCTGAGATTCTGGGTCTCCGTGATCATTTTGCATAGAGACACAGTGTTTAAAATCACAGTTATACTACTTCCTAGTCTGTAGCACCCTGCCACTAGAAACACAACAAAACAACACAACGACAATAAAACCTCTCTCCCACAAGCCTGGTGCACAAACCCTGAACACATAAGGAGGTAGGAGGACCACATTAAGATGTGCTCAGAATTTTTCTGCAAACACCAAAGCAGGAGGCCTTTCCCACTTAGTAGGGAGCTGCCTGTACTCCTTGTTAACTATGTTCAGCAACACACCTCTCTGGGGCAGCAAGGAAGGGATGAGCAAAGGCAGTCCTGCTGTTTAGCTCTGCAGCCCTCGGATGAACAAGCCAAGAGGGTTTTCCAAATGCAGAAAGAGAAAGTGAACCCCACAGAGAATGGAGTCACTTTCCAAAATGAAGACTGAATCGTGAAGCAGCATTTCAAGTGAGCATGCCACTTGTTATGACAGCTGACGGAGAGGCACAGCAAGGATCAGGCTTCTCCCCGGGAAGTGGCCTGTGTGTCTTCAGGATTCTCAAGTCTGGAAGCTGCAAGTGAAAAAAGAATGTGGGCCAGGCCTTCTCAGATCATGTGGGTTTCCTCCTGAGCACATAGTAGGTCTAGGAGATCTTGTGTTCACACACACACACACACACACACACACGCACACGCTTCTCACTGTTAGGGCAGGCCATCTGCTGTAACACACAACTCTGACATTCCAGGAGCTTAACACATTCAAATGTGTGTTTCTTGCTCACTCAAGGCTAGAATGCCTGCTTGAACAGCTTCCCAGGGCAGGTCCCTGCAGGGTCCCTCCCGTACCCAGGATCTCAGCAGTCCGAGACTCTTGTGTCTTGTGACTCTGCCCTCTACTGGGTCCTGGGAACCCTCTCCAGCCCACTCACTGTTGGTTGGGAAGGACAGAGAAGAGCAGCGGGAGGTTTTCCAGGGTGGGGGCCTGGAGGGATACATATCACTTCTGCTTACCATCCAGTATGCAGTCGGGTGATCACGTTTAACTGCAAGGGGGGCTGGAAAAGGGTAGTCCAGCCCTGTGCTCAGAAAGAGAAGAAAATGATTTGGTGGACAGTCAGCCAGCATCTGCAATGGTGTCATTTTTCTGCTACAGAATTTCGCTTGTCCACAGCTGGAGACTCAAATCCTATTGCTGGGGTCAGAACTCGCCTGAGGCAGACAGATTTCTAAGGTCAAGGATTGTTCTACATGAGTCAGTAACTCCAAGGCCTATTGCTGATTGGGCACCTAGTGGGCTTTTAGAAGTGCTGGTTAACTTACTCGCCTGCTCATTTAACCAACAAGCATACCTGATTCAGGTCCATAGAGTCCATAGTTTAACAAATCGTCATTCAGAGAGAAGGAGAGGACACATATGAACATATCATCCCTATACAGGATGCTGACAAGAGCTGGGATTGGGCAGAAGGTATAAAGGACCAGGGAAAGCCAGAGCAGAGATGTACATACGTAATGTGATTCAGGTTGGGGCAGTCCTGGGGAGCTTCCTGGAGGAGGTGACTTTTCATTATGCCTTAAAGGAGGAAAGCCAATAAGAGTGCAAAGACAAAGAGTTTTGAAGGGTGCCATACTTTTGGAAAACGATGAAAAGTTTAGTACAAGTGGAGCCTAGAGTGTGTATGCTTGGAATTACTGGGGGAGAATATGGTGTGCTGAGAGGTATTGAAGGCAGATTGCAAAGGGCCTTTCACAACGCACAGGCAAGCAGTTAGGTTTTCAATCTAGCTAGCAGCCCAAGGAGCATCTTGGACAGGACAGGTATAAAAGGTGTTCATGGCCTAAGGCAAGAGAGTTTTAAACTGAAGCCAGACATCACCACGAAATGCCCCCGAGTCCCAGCATGGGTGAAGGGCATGATCCTCTGCAATCCTGCACAGACAACAGCTGTCCTCTGGGTAAGGAGGTCTATGGAGAGGCAGGCCCTATGTTCCTGAGCAGACCCAGGTCAGTCTGGTGTCTGTTAGTGGTTAGTTACAGAGTGAAACCCGAATGGGTTGTAAGGCTATCATTTTTGAAATTGAAGATGACCTCATTGCATTTTCCTAGTAGGATGTAAAAGAGAGAAGGGGTATTCGGTCTGGAGAGAGAAGTAGCTTTCTAAACAGATAAGCTAGAGAACACTTGGGGTCCTCCACAAATTGAAAGGAGATCGGGATTCTCTGGAAGGTGTAGGGTCTTGGATGCGTAATCACAGGAGGACAACCTCAAATCCCTCTTAGGAGCCTGACGTGGGCATTATGAGTAGGATAGTGTGGGATTCAGTGTCAGGGTGACTTGTTTTGAGTTCCAGCTCTGCTGCCCTTTCACACTGCGTGTCCTTGGGCAAGGCAGAGGACACCTCTGAGCCTCCTTTTTCTATTCTGTAAACTGAGTTAATAACCCCACCACTGAAGTTATTATGAGAATTAAGAGCAAATACCTGATGCATAGTGAGTACTCAACAAATGTTAGCTGTCATCATTTGCTGCAGACACAGCCAATCACCACATCTGGGGGAAGAGCAACAGAGGGACCAGGCTCAGGTGCAGGGGGAGTGGTGGTGGTCACACAAGAGGGTCTGCAGAATCAGCTTCATCAGATCTGGGGCATTGAGGTCAACCAGCTGGGTCACTGGAACGCTTACCAACACTTCTCAAGAGACAAGACTTGCCATTTAGCTCCTCAACAATGGATCAGAATATCTGCCCTGACTCATTTTGAGTTAATTTCAGAATCACCAGAATATGACATAAGAATCACTAGAATTGCTTTTCAGAACACAATTGTTTCCAGGTGGAGGTGAATCAGTTATCCCTGAAACCCGCCCTGACCATGTCGCCATGCAGGAGGATGTCACCGGGCCCAACCCATGCTTTTGTTTCCCCGTCGTTGGAGTTTGGCCTGATATGATGATAGGGACACTTTGAATTCTTCAAAGAGTAATTCTCACTTACCTTTTTCCTCTTTTCCCCTTCAGGTTCAACCCCTTTTATCACACTAAAGTGCCAATCAATAGTGCGAGATAGATGTTACATCTTAGCTTTTTATAACATTACTTGTCCCAGAAGGGACACTGTATCTTTAAGGAAATGGACCCCGTATCCTGTTTCTGAAGGATTAAAACTCTTTAAAGAGACAGAAGAGGCTGTAAACCCCGATCATATTCTTATTCTCTCTTCATTATCCTGTCCACTATCTATCCCTGCTGAGTAAATCTGGTTGTGTGTTTCTCCAAAGTGGTCATAAGAAGAAATTTATTTACTCCGCTTTGCACTGGAGGAGCATTACTGAGCTTCAAGGCTCTCCAAAGTAATAAAGATTTTGCAGTGTGTGCAAAAGGAACAGAAATTCAGAACTTCTTTCCCCCTCTGAGGTCGTTTGGCCATCCAAAGGGGGAGTCACTTCTCATTTTCTGACAGGGTTTATTTCCGTAAGATTTTCCAATTAGCAGGAAAAGGTCACACTAATGTTGACGCTGAGTAGGGGAAGAGGATCAAACTATGCAAATAGAGACATCCTTGAAAGGACGATATTAAAAAGAGTAGAATTCCTTCACTCCCTAATTTTAAAATTATATATACATGTATACATATAGATACACACACACTCATACACACACATCCCTTTCCTCCACCAGGGAGAGAAACAAAGGTGATCGCACTTGACCCACTGTTCTTGCCTGAGACAAAAGAATCCATGGTTTCTGAATCTGACCTCTGGGGTAACATGACCAGTGACTTAGGACCTAAGACAGGAGTTAAGAGGAGATCCCTGAGCTTTTGGCCCGGGATGTGCCACAGAGCTTGAATCCACCTGCCAGCGCAACCTCTCTGGACCTTAATAATGGCCGGACTGTCCCCAGCCTGGCGGAGCTGACTGCCAGTATATCATTTTTAAACCCGGCTCAGATCTGTCTCTGACACTTCCCCTGCCGCTTTTGTTCCCCGCTCAGTGCATGCGAAGCGCAAGAACTTTTCTCGATAATAGGGAAGGCTGGGAGCCGTGTCAGAGAAGATGTACTCCAACCGTGCTGAGGACAAAAGTCGCAGATGCCCATTAAAACAGATCCAGGGGACAGCTTCGCTTTGGGTTTGGAGCCGATGCTCCTTGTCAACTCTAACGTGCTATGCAAATAGTATGACCGAGACTCCTGGCTCGCTGCTACTCACACGCTGCTGTCTGTGACCTATTCACTAGGTGAGGCCCCTGGGGTGAGCTGGTTGGAAGGCAAGAGCCAGGCATGGAGGGAGGCCTGGGTCTGCACGCCTCTCACTCTCACATCTGCACACCCACACGTGCAGGTGCAATCAAAACTGAAGGTTCTATTCCTCCAGCAAGAATCCTTCTTTCTCATGGAAGGTCTGTGTGGCTGCACAGATTTTAGCAAATGAAATAGCCTGGCCAGTTTCTCACAAGAACAGGAAGCATTTGTTGAGAGCCAGATCCCCTACTAGGTGCTGGGTTAAGGAGCGTTCACAGGGTCACACAGCTGCCACCTGGTTGAGTGTGAGTTCAGATTCAGGTGTATCTGTCTCTCGTAATTCCAACCAGTCACACCCAATGGTGGTCTTACTTTGTTGGGGAGCTTGAAAAAATAAAGCTAATGGGATTGTTTTGACTGCAGGTTAAATCTTATCAAATGCTAACAGCATCATCTGCCAATTCTCCCTTCCATGTAGGCAAAAAAGCGCAAAAGGATGGTATTTGGGTGTTTAAATATCAGAACTGTGCAAATAAATCTCCACGTGACGCCCCTGTCGAGTTCTTGTTGTTTTCATTCTCTATTACAGATATGTAGTATAACTATGAATGTGGGGTACTGACTCACACCCCATGTAGAAGACACACCGATTCCCTGGTATCGTGTAGATCCACCGCAACACTTATTTTTGCCTCAAATAATAAAAAGAAAACTGTCTACTGTCACCTTAAAAATCCTTCTTCCATCCTTGAGGTTGAACACTAATGCCTTGGAGGGTATTATTTGGATTTCAATGTGAAAGAGAAACGTTTTTTTTTTTCTTTGCCATTAGACAAAGAATGATGCCCCTTTTTTTTTTTCTGTTTTCAGAGTATCATTTATTTTTTGTTTTTTAGCAATATTCATTGTAGCCAATTCTTGGCCTTGTTTGTCCTTAGAACAAATTGAGGTGGGAAAGAATTACAAAAGATGAGTTCATGTCCTTTGTAGGGACGTGGGTGAAGCTGGAAACCATCATTCTGAGCAAACTGTCACAAGGACAGAAAAGCAAACACCGCATGTTCTCACTCATAGGTGGGAATTGAACAAGAGAACACTTGGACACAGGGTGGGGAACATCACACACCAGGGCCTGTCGTGGGGTGGGGGGAGGGGGAGGAATAGCAGTAGGAGCTATACCTAATGTAAATGACGAGTTAATGGGTGCAGCACACCAACATGAGCCTTACGGAGAAATATGGTGGAAGAGCTGCTGATTTATGTTTCAAACTCTATTCATAACAGAATGAAATTGACCAAATTCAAAATTATTCTTTTGGCTTTACCTAGAGGAAATTAAAGCTAATCAAAGCAAAAATAAATAAATAAATAAATAAATAATAGGTAAACAAATAATTACAATACCCAAACATCAAAGCAACCTAAATTGCCAGCAATATGCAACTGGTTAACTAAAATATGGTATACACTTAAAATGGAATACTATAGAGCCGTTATAAAGCAAGTTAAAGATTTTTTTTTTTTTTTTTTTGAAATGTTGCCTGGCTAGAGTGCAGTGGTACTGTAACAGCTCACTGCAACCTCCACCTTCCAGGGTCAAGCACTTCTCCTGCCTCAGCCTCCCGAGTAGCTGGGATTACAGGCGCAGGCCACCACACCTAATTTTTGTATTTTTAGTAGAGATGGGGTTTCACCATGTTGGCCAGGCTGGTCTTGAACTCCTGACCTCAAGTAATCCGCCCTCCTCAGCCTCCCAAAATTCTCACAGGCGTGAGGCACTGCACTCGGCCAAAAATATATTTTAATGATGTCTTTTTCAGTTTTTAGAATACCAGTTCTTTCTCCCTTTTTTTTTTTTTTTTTGTTAGCATGTTATTATTTTGGCAAATTCTTGTCCCCATTGTATTTTAGGACAAATTTGGATGAAAAGAGAAGGATTAAACAAATTGACTTTGAGCAGAGTGACAAAAGGTAACCAGAAGTTAGGTGACAATAGGGTGGTCAAGAGCTTAGGAAACACATTATATTATGATCAGATCAAGTAATACATAAATATACTGAGAAACGAGAAGACTATACAAATCATTCAGCAGGTTAGGGAAAAATCAGGTACAAGTGAAAACAATAATGGTTAGAGTACATTTACTGAGCTCTTTCTATATGCTGAGTGTGATTCTAAACACTTTCATTAAATTGAAATATTCCTATTATTATTCCTTTTGTAAATCTAAGTAAACTGGGGCACAGGGAAGTGAAATAACTTGCCCTGAGGTCACACAACAGCCTGGGAGTGGTGGAGAATATTCCTTCTTTTTAATTATATTCTTCACAAAAGAATAGAATACATTTGTTTAAAGTTATGAGGATTTGCCTCTCCAAATGTAACAAAATGGAAGGCTACATTTCAAATCCGTCCTTACGCTCTTGACGACAATTTCCACCTTTAGCAAGAATATTGGGAGCATGTGGTAAAAGTGCAAAATTCTGAGCACCAGATCAGGCATACCTAATATAAATAAACAGGATGGTAGAGCCCACAAATCAGTGTTTCAATAAGCTCTCTAGATGACTTCAAAGTGGCTAACTATGATTCGAACACCTCTTTGCAACGATACGAGTCATCTGGGATGCTTATTATGCAGACCGTTTCCAAGCACCTCCTCTAGAGACTTGATTCAATGTGTCTGAGACAGCAGGTGGAAACCTATATATCTTTAGCTCAGGTGGTATCTTTAAATCTATGTCCTAGATTGTATGGGACAGTCCTGATATGTGCTGTTGTCCAAGCATAGTTACTAAGAGTGCCCCCTTTCAAGTTCAAAATTGTCCCATTTTGGACAATTAGATATATGCTTAACTAGGAACCCATGAGATTTGTATCCACCAGACTTGGATATGAGCTTGGGAAGCCCCGCTCTTGAAGAATGTCAGTGA
This sequence comes from Mandrillus leucophaeus, assembly GCF_000951045.1. Taxonomy (NCBI): domain Eukaryota; kingdom Metazoa; phylum Chordata; class Mammalia; order Primates; family Cercopithecidae; genus Mandrillus; species Mandrillus leucophaeus. The sequence continues at coordinate 4,048,517 of NW_012103920.1, forward strand.
CTTGGGTCTAATCGCCCTTAGTCACTTACTAGCCGAGTAGCCTCAGGTGAGTTACTTAATCTCACTGGGGCCTCGGTTTCCTCACCTGCAAAGTAAATAGAAGGACTCCTAACTCCTGGGCTGTTGAGCAGTATAAATGCATTTTTCATCCCCCCTACAGAGGTAGTGTGCTTAGGGGGTGTGTAGCAAACACCAGCTTCCATCTTCTAGGGAGTGTCAGGAAATTCCTTGGATCAGCTCTTGGAAGCCTCCTCAAGGTCATGCTCACAGAGTTTCTTTTGAATGCAGACACTTTTGTGATGAGCAAATGACACTCACTGGACCAGGATCCAGAGAGCAGATAGGAGCAGTTCAAAGTGTTCAGAGGATGCATAAATGCAAACATCAAACTGATTTCACCTAGGAAGTCCAGTTTTGCTTTTAACTGTCAGAGACACACCCTGAGGTTGTCTGTCAAGAAAAAACAGAGTGTGCGAGGGAAGGTGGGGGGTAGGAAGACCAAGTCAATAAACCATTTAGACATTTTCAGACCTGTTGCCAAAGACAGACAAATCTGCCATCCTGGTTGTAGCAGGAAGAATACTAATAAATAATCCAAAGACAGACATAATCCAGATGACATTTTACAGATTATTGATTGAAAAGTCAGGAGTCTGCTAATATAAATGGCCTTTACCACAAAATTTGCATTCACGACAATCACTTCAGGCATGTCTCTAAGCCAAGGAAAGTGTCGATGCAACTGACACAAATAATGATACAGACCAGGCAATCTGTTTTCAAGCAAAATGAAAAAAGTTTCCATTTACGATCATGGTTGGTGGGGTGGTGTGTGTAATTTTTTGTTGACTCCACGGAACACTTCAAGGGTTATCTGCACAGATGTGGGTTTCAATAATATGACACAATTGCCCAGTTCCAGGTATGCTTGTTGCATCCTTTCTGAAGAGGCCATTCACAGACTAGATGCTCAAGTCAGAGGCTAACATAGGAAGTCCTCTTCTGTGCTGTGAGACACTCATGAGGAAATAACCAGGAAGAGAAGAACTGGAAAACACACATAGATTTTTTTGGGAGGGGGTGCTGATTAGATCCTACAGGCAGAATTTGCTATAGTCTTAGATTTGTGACACTAGGACACATTTATTTCATGGATGATACAATGTCACCCAAAGGGACCTGAATGCCTCCTTGCTCCTGTACCTCATTCACTTGTTCTGACAAGTCTTAACTTTCTCTTGCCTTTGACACAGTCTCCACCTAGCTGAGGTGACCATCAGGTAGTGTCAGGAGGACTTTTTTCTGTAAGAACCTCATATTTCTAATGTTGATGAAAAAAATCACTAGAGGACATTTGCACATCTTACTTTTTTCAAGCAATCAATGGTATGGAGGGCAATTTAACTGTAAGAAAGAACACTTTGGAGCCCTAGAGACCCATGTACTCTTAGTGAGTTTCAGCTCTGGTTCTGCTATGCATGGGCCATATGATCTGTGCAACTTCTTTAATCTTTTCTAGGCCTCGCTTTTTACATCTACTTTTTGGGTTAGTAACGTGACCCACCTCACAGAATTCTAGTAGGCATCAATAGTAAGATGTTTTGTATTATACATTGTTAGCATTCAACAGATGTTAATTTTGTTATGATGATGGTGATGATGGTGACAATGGTCATGGTGATAGTGATGGTGATGGTGATGGTGACAGTAATGGTGATAGTGGTAGTGATGGTGACGATGATGGTGATGGTGACAATGATGATGATGGTGATGGTGATAGTGGTGGCGATGGTGATGGTGACGATGATGATGATGGTGATGGTGGCGATGGTGATGGTGACGATGATGATGGTGATGGTGATAGTGGTGGTGATGGTGACAGTAATGGTGATAGTGGTAGTGATGGTGATGATGACGATGATGATGGTGATGGTGGTGATGGTGATGGTGACGATGATGATGGTGATGGTGATAGTGGTGGCGATGGTGATGGTGACGATGATGATGGTAATGGTGATAGTGGTGGTGATGGTGATGGTGACGATGATGATGATGGTGATGGTGAGGGTGATGGTGACGATGATGATGATGGTGATGGTGATAGTGGTGGTGATGGTGACAGTGATGATGGGGATGATGTTGATAATGATTACCTGCCCAGGAAATTTAGAACCACTTCTTCAAATCCTTACAAAAACTGATTTAAAAAAAAAGAGAGAGGCTCAGAAAGTTTTGGAGAGGTGTTAAAAGGTTGGGGGCCAAGATTTAAGCCCATTTAACTCCCTCATGCTGCAGCCTCTCCTGGGTGTCTTTACTTCAGCAACACTGTGAAGACACACCTGGATGTGAACCCCGTAGACAATGGAGAGCAAGGAGGACCCTCATTCTTGGAGAGGGGCACTTGTAGAGCAGATTCAACATAGAAAGAAAGTGAAGCAGGCTGTGTGGTGGGAATGGGTTCCCAGGTGGGAGAGAGCTGACTGGGACCCTGGGTGTGCCACCTACCTGCTGGGTGACTTTGGGCAAGTCCCTGAACTTCTCTGAGATTCGGTGTTACATACCCAAAATGGGGCTAACTCTAACTGTAATTTTCTCACAGCGTTTTGAAGATCAAAGAAATACGTGGATGTTATCTATAATCAGTGTGTAGGTGCTTAATCAAAGGCAATGATAAAATTTGTTGTTGTTCATAGTAGTTGTAGCAGCAGCAGGAGCAGTGGTTGACAGACCACATCACGTTCCATCTGAGCTAGTTCCATTTGAGCTAAGTGCACAAACATCATCCCTGTTCTGTTCATTCTGCCACATCCACCGTCCACCAGCAAGCTCATCCGTTTCCTCTGCAGGATAAGTGTCAACTCTAACCCTTGATCTCCAAGTCACCCATCAGCATCTGGTGGAAGTGGCCATCTCTTGGCTTTATGACTGCCACAGCCTCCTCACTGATCTCTCTGCTTCTGCTCCTCCTCCCACCTTCCAATCCACTCTGTGCACCATACCCAGAGTTCTATTGTTAAAATATAAATAAAGTCATGACCCTCCTCTGCTCAAAACTCTTCAATAGCCAACTTAATGATAATAGCTGATAACCAGGGGTGTGCTAGAAAATGCTGAACTATATAGTCACTCCAGGGGTGAAGAAGAACCCTGATTCCTAGCATCTGCCAATTCCTGTGGTGTAAATATTCCACCATGGCCAATTTCAAATCAAGCTACCAAAGAGGTGTGAGCTGAGAAAAGCCGCATAAAGTCAGCTCTGAGCAGCTGGTTCCAGCACTTCACTGAGTAGCCACTGAGTTTCCGTACCAAGCTGGGGGTTCCATGTCACAGCTTGAGCTCATTTACTTCTCACCATAGCGCTATACAAGACAGGTGCTTGTGCTGTCCCCATGATATAGATGGAGAAACTGAGGTACAGGCCATCTGGCTCCAGCACCTCCCCACACTACATTGCCTCTCTTTCTTGTGCTTAAAATAATATCCAAACTCCTTATCTTGTTGACAAGACCCAGAATGTGTACCTATGTTTCTCTGCCAGCCCACTGTGTGCCCACACCTGCCCCTACACTCTGCTCTATCACACCTGGTTCTTCCTGCTTCAGGCCTCCTTCCATGCTGCAGGCCTTGGTCCCTTTGTCCCTCTTCTCCAGCTCTTTGCATAGCTGGTCCCTCTTCATCTTGAGGTCCCATCTTAAATGTCACCTGACCACCCGTCTTCCTCTCTCTTGCTATCCTGTTTCTATCGATTCCAATGTGTATTACACCCACTTAGTTATTTAGTTATTTGCCTAATGGTTGAATAGCGGTTCCCAATGGAAGATGGGGAGTGAGGGGGCGATTTGCTTCCCGGGGGACATCTAGCATGCCTAAAGACATTTTTAGTTATCACAAGTCTGCAGGGGTGGCTGGTGGGCTACTGGCATGTAGGAGGTCAGGGCCAGGGATGCTCCTCCCCACCCTACAATGTGCAAGATACTTGATGTCTCCCTATCACTTTCCAGGTAGAGATCTCACTCTGTGACTTTGCATATAAAGTTGTCTGTGATTTAGTCCCTAAATGTCCCACCACAAAGAATTATCTGATCCCAAATGCCAATAGTGGAGTGGCAAGGCTGAAAATTTTGCTGTTGGCTGTTTTTCTCTCCCTGCTAGAATGCAAATTCCAGAAAGGCATGGCCTTGACCACTTTGTTCTCTACTATATTCCTAGTGCCAGGCACTGGGAATATAGCAGAGAACAAAGTAGATGCTTTAAAACCTGTGTTACATCACTAAATTAAAAAATAACAATACTGCCACTCATCATCATCAACATCATCATCATCATCGTAACAATAATAACAAGGTATCTTTTTGAAGATTTTTGAAGAGACACCAAAGTGTTCAAGGCAGGCAGGAAGAGGTAGAGAAGGTGCTGCTCTCCTGTTATCTCTGCTTAGCACTCTTTTTGGCCCAAAGACAGGGAAGGAGGGGCAGGTATTTGATAAAATCACCTCCTCCTCCATCTCTGACCTCCCGGAACAGCCGTCCACTAAGTGTTGCACTTGGCTAGAGTTCCCCGTAGTAATTTGGTTAATTGGATGAACAGGCACTTTAGTGACACAGACTGAATTTCCACGCCGCAGTCCATCAAAACTAATCAGTTGGCTGAGTTCCATCTCTCAGCAACTGACAGCTTTGCCAGGACGGTGAGTAGATGGTAACTTTTTAAATTGAAGAACTTGCTAAATAATGGTAGTTAGAACTTGGCAGGATGCTTTTAGAGGGGAAGGGGAGACAAGAAATCCAGTGTTGGCTTTGCTTTCCCTCAAAGAGATAATCTTGTTACGGCGCTGGCTGATTAAAAGTTTTTTCCAAAGACACTGGTGAAAAGCAATCATCTTGAAATTGTACTTTGTTTCTTTTGTGTAAAAAGTAATTGCAAAGCTGGTGTACTGCATTCTCCCTCTCTATGGGGCTTATTAGACACAACAAACAAGGAATAACAAATAACATTGTTATTTTTTATACACTATATGACTGATATTAATGTATTGTATTAGTTAGAACTGTCCGGGCTATATAAACAACAAACCTCAAAATTTTAGTGGTGTAACACAAGCTATCTCGCTCCCCTAAGAGTCTGATCAGGAGTTTCTGGTTAGAGTGGCTCTCTTCCACAGAGTGATTCAGGGACCCAGGCTTCTTTCATCTGTTGGTCTGTTATCCTCTGGGACCTCAATAGGATGTGCACCTAGCCAGCAGAAGAAGAAGGGCGTGGAGAAGGCACACTCAATTTTTAAAAACCTTGACCCGGAAGTGATACACAACATTTATATTCATCTTCCTTGGGTAAGAAGAGTCATATGGTCACCCCTGGCTGCAAAGAGGACTGATAAATGTGTCCCTTCTGAGCCATAACTCCGTATCATGGAAGAGAGAGCATGAGCTTTGGTGGCCAGCTAGCCATCTCGGCCACAGTTGGACAGCTCACCCACAGTAACCCTATGAGAAATTAGGATTTCCCCTTCTCTTAAACAAGAAAACTGACGCTCGGATGGGGTAAGCAACTGATGCATATTTATGTCCTTAGCAAGGAGCCAAGTGAAGTGTCGCGTGTGTATAGATTATAAAGCCTGTATGTTCCCTCTCTCCCTCTTTTCTCCCTCCTGTCCATCTCTCTCCCATCTTTTTATTCTCCCTCAATTCTTTTGTTTATTCTCTTCTATCATTCTAAACCTTGAAAATTTCTAAAACATGAACATTTTGCTTCTGTAACCTTGTATGTTTTCAACACGATTGTTCTTTTGGGCTTGAAAATTGTTCTCATTGGATATCTTTAACCTAGAGATTTGCCTAAAGCATACTAGATTGTTGCTGAAGCCTTCATTCTGCTCTCAGAAGTATAGAAAACCTTTAAAAATGATAGAAAAGAGATGTTTCTAAAAAGCAGATCTGATACTGTCACTCCCTTACAGAATAATACTTGGTGTCTCTTTATCACTTTTAAGGTAGAGATCTCACTCTGTGACTTAGCATATAAAGTCATCTGTGATTTAGTCCCTAAATGCTTCCTTGACCTTCACTTAGACCTCAGGCAATTTCCTGGAAGACCTGCAATTCTTCCATGCTTACCATGGGTTCCCCTGTCGGCCTGGCTCCTGCCTCCATATACACGTTTCCCTATTGCAAACTGTGATTCCAAAGTAGGCCCTGCTGAAGACTACACCACTAGACTAGAATTGCTGACTTGTGTGTGTGTTTTGTGTGTTTCCCCCAATCGGACTATGGGCTTCTCAAAGACAGGGTCTCGTCCTATTTATTTCCATCTCCCAAGTGCCTAGCACAGGGCCTGACACAAAGCTGGTGCCCATTCCGTCTGAAGTGCATACAAGAAGGAATGAACTGCTGCTAAGTTACAAGGACAGGCATCAGAAGTAAGTGGTTTCCCATCCGCTGGAAATTTAAATTGAGGACAATCCACGATTCCATTTAGTTGGAAATTACAGTGTGGCATAGTAGCCTTGTGTGTGCATAGAAGGGTTTTATAGTTTACAGAGCGCTCTCTGATAGGATCTTCTATGGTCCTGCCACCATGCTGAGAACAGATAAGGTGCACACATGTGCTTGCATGTATATGTTTCATGTTTGTGTGTGTGTGCACCCGCTGCTTTGACCCCTATCAAGTTTGACATGTTTAAAGATGGTGGAGATGGTTTCTGGATTGGGTCAGGTTACTTGCAAATGGTATGCTGTCTTTGTGTTTTGTTTTGTTTTGTTTTTGAGACGGAATCTTGCTCTGTCGCCCAGGCTAAAGTGCAGTGGCACGATCTTGGCTCACTGCAACCTCTGCCCCCCAGGTTCAAGTGATTCTTCTGCCTCAGCCTCCCGAGTAACTGGGACTACAGGTGCGTACCATCATACCTGGCTAATTTTTGTATTTTTAGTAGAGACAGAATTTCACCATATTGGCCAGGCTGGTCTGGAACTCCTGACCTGGTGATCCACCCACCTCGGCCTCACAATGTGCTGGGATTACAGGTGTGAGTCACTGTGCCCAGCTGCTGTCTGTGTTTTATGGTTGCATTTCTTTTCATTGCTGATCTGAACAAGATGTTAATCTGAGTAGAGAGATTGTGAAGGATGCCACAATATCCCCAAACTGAGAAATGTGGATGAATCCAGGGACCTATGACCCACTCACTCGTGTTAACAAATATTTCCAGTGCTGTGCGGCGACCAGTCCTTAGCCCTCATTGCACAATTGCAGGGTTTTGCATGAAGGTTTGCAGGGAGCATGCCAGAGCCTATTTCTAAACAGTCCGATGATTTATTTGATGCCTTTGGATATTTAAGTAGTCTGCAGTATACACCAAGTGTCTGAAATGTTTATTTTTTCCTTGCTTTAATGTGTGGGACCTCTCACAACGCCTTGTACACCCCAGGCACTCAATAAATATGATTTATGGAAGATGTAAATAAATCCAAACCAGGATTATGTCTGCTTTCATTAATTTGTAGCTCCAGAAGGCAGTTCCCTTCTCGAAACTTGAAAAAGAGAAAAATCCTCACCAAATTACAGAAGAAAAGAAAATGCAAAATGCATGACTCATGTGCTCAAGTAAAAAGTCATGAAAGTCCCTGGAGTGAAATAAGAAATGCATGACTATGTTCTCAGCTTTGCGACCTTGGGCCAATTATTTAACCTTTCTGTGTTGTTCCTTCTTAACCAAACACTGAAATGGAATGGTTAAATGACATGACAGTGCCACTGAGCTTCAGATACATGAGGAATAGAAGAAAATAGGACGATGAAGCTAAATGTGTTGAGTATCCACCACATTCTAGGCAATTTTATTTAGGATTTCTGACTGTTTTCCTCCCCGCATCCCTGAAGAAGTTAATGGAATAATTAAGAACACAGATTTGCCAGTGAATCTACCTGGGTTCAAACCCTAGCTCTGTTCTTTACTGGCTGTGTGACCTCAGGCAAGTTGCTTAACCTTTCTGTGCCTCGGTTCGCTCATGTACAAAATGAGGATGATAACAGTTTTCCCGTGTGCATTGGTTGTGAAGCTCAAACGAAGCTGTGTCTATAAGGCATTTATGTAATGCTACTATGTGACAACTAGTGGAGCAAGTGTTATTCATTACAACGATTCTCACTTTCACATGAGACACCTGAAGCTTACAGACTTAAACCTCCTGTTTCAGCTTACACTGCTCATGACCTTGGAGAGCTGGGGAAAGGGTGGGGAAAGGGTGAGAGATTTGAGCCTAGTTCCTTCACTCCATAGCCCTAGCTTCTGCCCTGAGCCCAGCCCTGTGGTGTCTTTGCAGCTAGGATCACTCCGTCCTACACCCCCAGAAGCCGGGCTCTCAACCTGGCTGGCCTCTGGGAATTGTCTATTTGTAAACACGCTCAGGGCAGGAGTTCTGGTCAACTCTGGCTCTTCCCTGGCAGGTCCAACCTCACCGGGCTATCTCTTTGCCCCTGCCTCTTGCCTCCTCTGAGCGAAAGGGAAAATAAAACTTAAGAGAAGGAAACAAATCACCAACCAGAGTTGGAGCCAGCAGCCAAGACCCATCCTAGTTTGTGGGTGTTTGCTTCCTGATTCCCTGCCCCAGCAGCGGGTTCCTGGCTGCTGAATTTGCCCTTCATGGAAACCCATGAATGATCCTGATCCTTCCTCCCTGCCAGGGACACATTGCTGCCTTCCTTCCCCTTGGGGTCCCTGCCTGCTTCTCTGTTCTGTCTCACAGACTTTCTGTGGCTGCCCCACGACCTGCCTCTGGAAAGTCCGGCTGGACTGAAACATCATCATCCTTCCTACCCATGCCATTTCTGTGGGACACATCCGGAAAGGGTCCTCCTGTCCCCTCTGGTCTTTCTGAAGTTTAATTGAATTGAATACAAATATAAATTTCAAATGCACATTTCAGCTTGACTTATCTCGTCTTCTTAGAAGAAGCCAGTTTAACAAGCTCTCTGCAGGTTGGTCGGCCATAGTACCAGGAAGTAAGCACTGTAAAGTCAAATAGGAAGTGCATGAAGAATGATTTGGAGAGATATCCTTCATTAAAAATCACCCCTTCTCCAGCAGCCCCCCAAAATAGGATTGCTTTCTATTTCATTCTATGTATGTTCTTTTTTTTTTTTTTTTTTTTTTGAGATGGAGTCTCGCTCTGTCGCCCAGGCTGGAGTGCAGTGGCTCAATCTTGGCTCATTGCAACCTCTGCCTCCCAGGTTCAAGCTATTCTCCTGCCTCAGCCTCCTGAGTAGATGGGACTACAGGCACATGCCACTTCGCCCAGCTAATTTTTTGTATTTTTAGTAGAGACGGGGTTTCACCATGTTGGTCAGGCTGGTCTCGATCTCCTGACCTGGTGATCTGCCCGCCTCAGCCTCCCAAAGTGCTGGGATTACAGGCGTAAGCCACTGCACCCGGCCTCTATGTATGTTCTTTAAACTCACACACACACACAAACACACACACACTTTACTGACGTGTAACTGACTGCCAAATTTGCCCTGCATGGAAACTCACTACTGATCCTTTCTACCTGCCTGGGACACATCCCTTTACTCCTACAAAGTGCACTGATTTTGAGTGCTCAGCTTAACCAGGCCCAGCTTCATGGGTATGGGCTCTGTACAACAATGCAGGGCCCCACACTTAGAAGGGCCCACTCTCCATTTAATGCTCTCCTGTTGCTGTCCTGAAAGTCTTAAGAATTTTTTAACAAGAGACCCCTCCTTTTCATGTTGCATTGAGTCTTGCAGATTAATCGGCTGATCCTAAGATCAATGAATTATTCCATATCTACACCCATATAACCACCTCCTTGATCAAGATATAGAACATTTCCAGCTCCCAGAAAGCTCCCTCAGTCACAATCTCAGTCAGCGCCCCCTAGAGGTGACCGCTGTTCTGACTTCTGTCACCCTCCCTGACCTTGCACGGCACATACATGGGACTGTACAGTGTGGATTCATTTGCTTCTAGCTCCTGGTGCCCTGCAGGGTCTGGACACTATGACCCTGTTTTTGCATGACTCAGCAGCCCTTCTTGGCCATTTCTCTGCAGTAGCCCATTGCACGACCGCATCCCAATGTGTTTTCCTAGTCACCTGTTGACGGGTACTTGGGTTATCTTCTGTTCTCAGCTTTAGGAATAAAGCTGCTATGAACATTCTTGAATGTGTCTTTGGTGAACAAATGAACTAATTTCTTTTGAGCATGTGCCGCATCCGATGTTCGTCTCACATTTAGTGCTTGTCCTATCTGTGTTTGTTTCATACGAATTAGGAATAAGTCATTCAGATAGTGAGATGCCTCATGGGAAAGCATGCTCCTAAGAAAGCTCTCAGGTTTCCACGTGTGCTGATATCACCAGATCCAGGTGAGGTGTTGGGATCTGGCATTAGATAGGTTTCCAGGTGTGGCAGTATCACCAGATCCAGGAGAGATGTTGGGATCCAGCGTTAGGTTGTCTCTTTTCTTATTCCCATCATTACGCATAAAGATTCCCATGTCTTAAAAAATGTAACTCAATATTAAATTTTAATAGAATGTTCTGCCTTTTTGCCCACCTAGCAAAACCATGGAAATCAAGTTGCTATAAATGCCTCATGGGGTCTTGGGTAATCACGTTGGCACGTCCTATGAGCGCCTCCTCAGGGCCGCTGACGGGGACTGTCAGATCGTTTGGGCCTGTTGTCATGTTCTCTTTGGTTTGCCCCATTGACTTTTTACAGAACTCTCCCCTGCAAAGTCCCCTGTAGTCTCCCGACTGCTTCTGATAGGCAGAGAGAGTGGGATTCAGATTAACCCACCCCTGATCCTAGAGTCTGAGCTCAGGCGGGGTCAGATCTGCAAGGGCAAACAGGTCTCATCTGGAAGGGACTCACAGCTGAGCCCCAAGTGATACAGCCGCAAAGTTCTTCTGGTTCAACGAGCCAAAGAGAAAATACAGGCCAAAGCCAGGACCACGATCTCCCGCTGAGACGGGAAATCCAGAACCAGGACCACCATCTCCCGTTGAGATGGGAAAAGAGGACTACAGTGCCTATCCTCGTGCTGACTCTCTTCAGGCTATTCCTGACTCATCCACCTAGCACTGGTGGGGGCACCTGCTGTGTGCCAGGCCAGCTGCCAGCGGCCCAGAGACAGTTGGTGAGCTGGGCGGTGAAGCACAAAAGACACCATGGACTTTAAAGTCAGCAGCACCTGGCTGTGAATCCCAGCTTGGAGAACGGTCGGGCAGTTGACTATGGGTGAGCTACTTCCCTTCCAGGTGGTAAAGGGTAGTAGAGAATAGTGCTGGCTTTGGAGACAGGCTTAGTCACCGTCAAAGCCTGACTTCACTGCTTTCCTCTTGTGTAGGCTGGTTGTTCATCAGACTGTGCCTCAGTTTACTCATTCATCAAATGAGACTCGTAATAGTACTGCCCCCATGACATTGCTGCAAGGATTCAAGAAGCTGCTATAAAATAAACATTGCCTGGCATGTAGTATGTTTGATAAATACTAGCTATCATAATTATTATTGTGAGCCAGGCACGGTGGCTCATGCCAGTAATCTCAGTACTTTGGGAGGCCAAGGTGGGTAGATCGCTTGAAGTCAGGAGTCTAAGACCAGCCTGGCCAACATGGTGAAACTCCATCTCTGTGGTGGTGCATGCCTGTAATCCCAGCTACTCGGGAGGCGGAGGCACAAGAATCACTTGAATGGAGGAGGTGGAGTTTGCAGTGAGCTGTGACAGCACCACTGCAATCCAGCCTGGACAACAGAGCAAGACTCCATTTCAAGAAAAAAAACTTATTGTTATTGTGCTTATTTTTTACAATCTTACCTAGGGGCAGTAGCAGTTAGGATTAAATGATGTAATATGCACAGATGAATGAATAGATAGCATGTCAGTTCTGTGCCAAGTAAATGGTACACATTCAATAAATAGTGGCAGAGTTGGAGCAAGAGTAGTTTTTTACTTTTATTCTTGTCTAACACTTCATTCTACACATATTTATTGAGTACCTAACATGTGCTAAGGACTCCTCTAGGAATGAAACAAAAACGAAGTGTCTGCCCTCCTAGAGCAGATGTTCTAAAGTCAAGTAATGAACAAATTAACTTTTACATCTATGAAATTCAAACAGCAATGTTACTTTCAAAAAATAAAGTCGGCCGGGCACGGTGGCTCACGCCTGTAATCCCAGCACTTTGGGAGGCCGAGACGGGCAGATCACGAGGTCAGGAGATCGAGATCATCCTGGCTAACACGGTGAAACCCCATCTCTACTAAAAATACAAAAATTAGCTGGGCGTGGTGGCGGGCGCCTGTAGTCCCAGCTACTCAGGAGGCTGAGGCAGGAGAACGGCGTGAACCCGGGAGGCAGAGCTTGCAGTGAGTGGAGGTCGCGCCACTGCACTCCAGCCTGGGCAACAGAGAGAGACTCTGTCTCAAAAAATAAATAAAAAATAAAGTCAAGTGAATGATGGAGATAGGATGCCACTGTACTGGGTGGTCAGGGAAGGCCTCTTTGATGAGGACATGCTTAGAGCAGAGAAGTAGGGAGCTGGGTGGGCATCTGAGGAAGGGCATTCTAGGCAGAAGGGATAGGAGTGTGGGTTCTGAATGGAGGGAATGAGGCCACAGTGGCAGGAGGTGGGGGCAGAAAGGAGGCCAGGGAAGACACTGGAAATGTGGAGCCATGGCAATCTGGATCTTACTCTGCAAGACCTGGAGAAGCATGCTGTGCCTGAGCTATTTAAAGGATGTCTGTGGCTCCTGTATGGTGCCCAGAGGAAACAGGGAGGCAGGTAGAAGATGAGACTATGGTGCAGGCCAGAGGTGCGGGTGGCTCAGGCAAGAAGAGCGGTGGATGTCTTGGAAACCTTCTGTTCTGTATTGATCCATTTTACAGATGAGGAAACCCAGTGCACAACATCAAGAAAGAAAGACAAACTTCAGAGTTAGTAGATGGAGTCCAAGCCATGAAGGGTGAAGGAGATTAGGAAATATTTCTTTCAGTTCAGCTGGAATGACTCTGATGCCCTAAGCGGGGTCAGCTGGCATTTAAGATTTCTCTGAAGCCATTTCATCCAACACCACCCCGTTCCTCGCCCCAAGTCTTCCTTCCTGTATATGTTGACTGATGGGAGTGGCAGTCACACACACTCTGAGGTCTAGTTTTTCAGGCCAGGCGAAAGATTAAGATGCATTTTTCATCTTCCATGTGGGATTAGGCCTGCATTAGCTCTTTGTTAAGGAACTTAATTTCATTATGGATCCATTTGCTGAGTAACGAATAAATGGGAAACTGAGGTGCTTCAATCCTCAAACAAACCCACTTTGTTTCTTGAAGTATCTGAAGCCATTTCCCATCTCAGCCCAGAGATTCATTTGTGTTCTTGTTTTACAGCTTTACATGGCTTCTTACCATTGTTCGCCACTCACGGGGTGGGCCTTCGTGTCCAGGGTTTACGATGTTTTGTGCAATAAGAAAAGTGGCTTTGCAGAAGGGAAGGGAACTTTGGAGTCAGGCAGGCGTGGCTGGGTTTAACTTTTAACCAGCTGCCTAGGCACTAGGTGACCAGGAGCCAGTCCCTCCATCTCTGCGAGCCACACATTCCTGACTTATACACCGAGGAGGGCAATTCCTGCTTAGAGGGGTTGAGCCAGGTTTCCACGTTCACGCCTCAAATTTGTAAGCACCGTGCCTGGCACCTTCTGGCTGTTCAGTGAAGGGGAGCTGTTTTGGTGACTGCCTCTCCCTTTGATCACTAACAGACCATCCTCAATACAGCTTGCTCTGCCTTATGCCTCTTTCCTTCCCCACTGATGTTCCTCTCTGCCCTGTGGGTGGCCCGGTATCTCCTCTCTTGGCTTCCTGTAAGCCCTTTGGATTTAACTTCAGGCTCCCAGCCCTGCTCATGGCCAGAGCATTCCTCTACAGCTCTCACCATTCCTTCAACTCTGCTCAAAGGTGGACCTGGATTTCCAAGACCCAGGGCTTATAAAATGTTTTGATTGCTAACAAAATTAGAAATAGAAAGTTGCAAGAGCCTTTCCTGGCATCTCCAAAGAAGTCTATACAAGTTGGGGTGGGGAGATTCGGAACTTAATTTCCTTAACAAATCTGCCATGTGCAGTACTTTGTTCTCAAAAACAAAATGCACACTAGCATCAAATTATGCTTGGAATGACCCGGGCATAAAGAATGTTGAACCATAAAATTGGATTGCAGGCAGCATGTATAGATAACCTTTGCCTTCTTGGGATATGGCAGGCGGATGACAGCCTTTGCAGCCCATACTTTTACCTGCTTTGAATAAATCAGTAAGAAAATAAACTTGTTACTTGATTAACAAAAAATGGTGCATTGAAATTTCTTTGGTAATCAGTAAAAGCTTGAACTTCGGTCGATTGATTGGTTGCTCATTTCCTAATCCATAACCTTTTACTATTTTTTCATGGTGACTTAATGTTTATTGTATGGTATGTCTGTTCTTTATGCTGTACGGATACTAACCATATAACCAACATTTCCCTGTAGGAAATGAGTAGGAAAGATATTCGAGTTGGAACAGAGAGATGTTCAATTTGTTTTGAATTTCTTTTGAAACTGTATTTAAGTAGGAGGCATACTGGTGTTAATTAGATTATATACTATAGATCAATAAGAATAGTACAGTTTTCTAAGTTGCTTCATTTTCACTTTACAAAAGATGAACAAATGTCTCTCATTCCTATCACAGTGTGGGAGATGAGGGTGTTAAGTGGGTTATTCAGATGGGGGAGATACCATGAGTGATACGAACCACTTCTATCATATTTCTGGATAATGTCTTTCTTCCACTTTGTTGCTTACTGTACAGTTTTTTGTTGTTGTTTTTTTTAATTTTTGGGGGACTCTAGATGGAGATTTTGGAAAGCAGATTACAATGCAATAATTTCCTTCTTGCATTTTTCTTTGTGAATTCCACGACGGACCCAGAAGAAATGCAACCAAAATTACCAGATACCGGTGTTGTGAAATCTCATTTGCGTGGCACTTTCTTCCTATATAAAGTTTTCTGGAAGCAAGGACTGATGCAAACTCTCACTTCTCCAAATTCCAGTTTAGTCGGGCTAGAGTCGGATTATTAGCAGCCATTTCTCAGTCACTCACTTGCAGACTCCTTCTTATAAGGAACTGGGTTTTGAAGATCACTCAACTCTGGTAGCTCTGACTTTTCTAGCAGAGAGAGGGAAATAAGCTTTCCTTTAACCTAAGGTGCCCTGGTGTTTCTTGCCTGGTCCCGTTCTCCAGGAAGAACAAGAACCAGAATGTAGGAAGTGAAACAGGGGTTTAAAAAAAAAAAAAAAAAAATCACAGAAGGAAGGGGGCAAGTTGCCGAGTGAGTGGGGGCGGGTGTGAAAGATACAGCTTGCAAAACAGCCGCTTCATGTTTCAGAGCTGTGGATATTAGGAAGAGCTAAAGACAGACACAATGACAGATGTAGTGATCTACCTGATTCTGCACCCAAGTATGCCCTTAGCACTAAATACACAAGCAACACAAAACTGAGAGTTAAACGCCTTGGCAGAAAACTAGCCGAAGCTTAAGGCAGCAGCTTCCTGGCATTCAATCAGATGGAGAGAGGCTGGAGCAATTGAGAGAGGACCAATTCTTCAAAGGGTTCCATTTTAATTACAAGCTGGTTGGAGAATGTTACTTCCAGAACCTTCCCTGCTACCTGGGTTCACTTCCAAAATCTAATGGAGTTATATTGGCCAAATGAAAGACTCCCAAATCACACAGTGACAACTTCCCTGCCCAACCTCAATAAGCTTTGTCTTCGTTCAAGTGCCAGCTCGGCTCGAGGGATTTTAGGCTCTGAAGAGAATTAGCTCCCTCTTGCTCTCATATTGCATTAAGAAACTGGCAGCCGATCAAAAAGACAAAACAAAATCAAAAGAATGTATTCTCATACAAGGGCCCCACCCTGTGACTTCCACTGTTTCCCAGGAACCTGTGGAGATTTCAAATTCTCCTTTTGCCCCTGTTTTCCTCTCCAGCACAACCAAGTGGCCCCCCAAATTGGAGTTGCCCTAAATGTCTCACATCCCATTTCCTTGTCTCTAGGCTCTTCCAAATGCAGAATCTGATTTCTTTTTTTAAAAAATGAGCTCTGATTTGTACTTGTTTGAGCTTGTATATAATGAGGATGATCTTGGCCACACAGTGCCCTCTGAAAATAAGCGAGGAAAAGATGAGAGACTCCCAGGGAGGCAATATATTACTAGGCATCTACTGTATGCCAGGTGCCAATCACTTCCCTAGGATTTTCTTAATGCATGCTGCAGGGATGAAAGCAACTTGTGCTATTTCACTTAATCCTTACAACTCGAAGCATTGGGAATTCTTATGCCCATTGCACAGAGAAGGAAATTGAGGCTCAAGGGAATTTCAGGAGTTTGTTCAGATTATCATACATTAAGGAAACAGAAAAGCTAAGGTTTGCACCTAAGTCTGGTACCTAACAGCATTTTCTGGCAATCCAATGGTGATGGAGAGAACACTCTGTAAAGAATATTTACATGGAATGAATGTTATTGCAAATGCCCATTTGTCAATGACTGGGCTTCAGTTTCCTCCTTTATAAGATCAGGTTCTAAGAGTATCTTCCTCGGGGACTTGTGAAGATTAAAAGAGATAAAGCGGTCAACACTTGTGGCACAGTCCCTGTGATAGTAAGCAACATTATGATGATGAACACAAATGGGTATCATTTGGATAGAGAGAGAGAACACATAATGATAGCCAGAAAAACACTGTTTCCACCTTAGTTACTTTTGGGCCACTCTGGGTGGAGCTGACTCACCTATAGCAAGTTTTTCCAAAAGCAAGCTATGTAACCTTGTCAAATCAATACCTTGCAGCTTTATCTCTTGTCTTATAATAACTCATGGCTTTGTCTGTGCATGGACACTGGCATCCCCAGACCCATCTGCCTCCAAAAGAGACTATCAGTGAGAAAATAGGTACATCGAAGAGTAAAAGTGCTTTAAGAATATAAAGCACAACTCTGACAATAAATGCCATATGATAATAAATGTCACTGTGAGAGAACTACCCAGAAAATGGGAATGTGTACAAGAAGTCAGGGCTTGTACCAAGCCTGGGAACTAGTTCTGTACCCTCCCTCACAGGCACTGCCAAAATGGTCTCCCTGTTCTCCCCGCAAAGCCCCTGCCCCAAGCCATTCTTCAGAAAGCAGGCTTTTTAAAACCTTTTTGCAATTTAAAAATCTAATCCACTTTTGCTTCACACCCACGGAGATTTCCCCTGTACTGCGTGCCACCCCCGGTTCTAGGCCAGGGCCGTCAAGTGCAATAGTTCAATACAGACTCCGAAGCCAGAATGCCGAGGTCCAAACCCCACAGCTGCTAAGATGATGTGAATTGCCTTGGGCAAGGTATTCTCAGCCTCAGGACCGAAATCAAGCTTATCCCTTCGGAATCCTTCATCTGTGTTTCTCTCTTTTGAAAATCTATTCATTTCCTGTTCAGAGGCTCCCAGATACTGCCCTGTGTCTCTGGATGCCTCAAGAATTACTGGTGATATTTGCAGATTTTCTCAGCACCCTAGTTCAGGAGTCAGCAAACGATAGCCTGCATGCCAAAAGCAGCCTTCACCCATTTTTGTAAATAAAGCTTTATTGGAACACAGCCATGCTCCTGCATTTACATATTCCTGTGGCTGCTTTCCTGCTAGAACTGTAGTTAAACAGTTGCAACAGAAACCGTATGTGATCTACAGAGCCTAAAATATTTACTATCTGGCCTTTTACAGAACAAGTTTTCCAAGCCCTGCCCTAGTTTAGTGTCTCTAAAACTAATAAAGGGTGTAGAAAATTTAATGTCACGCTCATGTCTGTTGAAACGTATAAAATGTTGCTCTATCCAACAGAAATTCATTAAATATAGATGTTGTGCTAAATTAGATATATTGCAGATTTTTAAATGCGGCAATTTGGGATGGAAAAAATTTAAATGGGGGGAGAACCCTGTTCATCCACTTTTTTGGAAAGTGGATTCGACAAAACATCTTAAATGTATGGAGCCCCTAGTATGCTGGGTACCATAAGTACTTTTATACATCTTAGTGCATTTAACCCTCACTACAGCTCTATGAGGTTGATACTGTTATTATTTCTGCAAGGAGTCATAAATTCTGGAAACAAGGGGAAATAGGCATAATATCATCAAGAAAATCTTCAGTCTATAAAAAAATAAGTTATTGAAGTCTTCATACTTTATGGGCAAAACTATATTTTGTGGATTAAAAATTGAGGTTGAAATTGGTAAAGTGGTTGCCAAAGGTGGCACAACAGGCTAAGTGATGGAGTCAGTGGTCAGACCCTGGTTGTCAAAATCAAGATCTTGCAGGTTAAACCTTTCATCTGCCTCTCCTTGTTCAATGTTACGAAGTATCAGTGTCACACAACATCAGAGTGTGGGGATCCTGGTAAGATACCTTCCTTGAAGACTTGAATCCATTTGCCTAGACTGGGGCCGTCTTTATTATTTCACGTATCTTCTGTTGCCTTCCCAGCCACGTTTGTTCTGCTCTTTCTGGTTTAAGCTCATTCCTTTGATGAATAAGACAAAAGCTAGTAAAGAATTGGGTCTTCCTGCCTTCTCACTGTCATCTTGTAACTTTGCACACCTGCCTCCAACAGTGCATTTATATCTTGCTTTGTTCTTCTGGTTTTTAACCAGTACTCAAAAGGTCTGTGTGTGTGTGTGTGTGCGTGTGTGTGTGTGTGTGTTCTGTGTGTGTCTGTGTGTGTGTATCTGTGTGTGTGTCTATGTGCCTTAAGGGAGCCGGGGCTCCTGAGACAGCCCATCCACACTCAAATCCTGCTTCCCACTTACTAGCTGTGGGGCCCTGAGCCAGCTGCCTCCTCTCTCTGAGCTTCATGCGCCTCCTGGGTAAAGACACAATTCTGATCATACCTGAATCACACAGCTGTAGTAAGGGTTCCATGAGATTGCATCTGAAGGCAATGTTTTTAGCAGAGCATCTGCCAGCTGGAAGCACGTGATAATGCCAATTGCATGCATGGTTGTCGCTCAGAGTTGACTCCAGCCGTCTGTCTTTCCAAATCAGGTTTCTTTGTTTTATTTACTCTTGAAAGCATTTGCCTCTGTAGTGGATTGAACGGTGTTCCCCTACTCCAAGAAAAGACATATTACCCGGAGCGCATGAAAGTGACCTTATTTGTAAAAAGAGTCTTGGCAGAGATCATGAAATGAAGGGTCTCAAGTTGAGACCATCCTGGATTGGGATAGGCTCTAATTCCAAGATAAAGAGTCTTTATAAGAGAAGGGAAGAGAAGAAGACACAGGGGAGAATGCCAGGTGAGGATGGAGGCAGAGATTGGAGCATGTGTCTATAAGCCATGGAGCACCAACGATTGCCAGAAACCACCAGAAGCTCAAACAGGCAAGAGTGGATTCTCCCCTAGACCCTTCAGAAGGAGCATGATCCTGCTGACACCTTGTTTAGGGACTTCTGGTCTCCAGAACTGTAAGAGAATAGATTTGTGTTGTTTTAAGCCACCAAGTTTGTGGCCATTTGTTATAGAAGCTGCAGAAAGCAAATACAGTCTCCCTTCACCTTTCCTTCATTATTACCTTTCCAGGAGTGCATATCTGACTGTTGCCCGTGCCTCCCCCTTTCTGTAGAGGTGCTGTGTGTCCTGCACAGAACTTTGTATCTGAACTCTGCTGCTTACTACCTGGGTGTTTCCAACTCAATTACTTAGCCTTGTTGGATCTCCGATTCTTATTTGTATTACGTAAAGATAATGTTTGCTCATGTGGTCATTGTAATAATAATACTGTAATCCATTGGTACACATGGAGGGTTGGTTCTAGGGCCACCTGCTAATACCAAAATCCATGCATACTCCAGTCCCAAAGTCAGCCCTGCAGAATCCACATATAATAAAAGTCAGCACTTCACACACACAGATTTCACATCCTGTAAATGTTGTATTTTCAATCCACATTTGGTTGGAAAAAAAAAAAAACCCACATATAAGCAGATCCACACAATTCAAACCCATGTTGCTCAAGGACCAACTGTAATACTAACAGCAATACCAACACGTTCTGTTTATCACCCTCTGGCAATGAGAAGGCAGAATGATGAAATGCAGCCTTTCATTTTATCCTACGAAATGGGAGATACTCATGCCCACATTTGACAGATGGGAACATTGAGGCACGTTGAGTTTAAAGTAAATTGTCGAAAGTCACGTAAAAGCAAAATTCACGTACCATAAGCTAACCTTTATTGAGAGCATGCTCTGTTGTAAGCACGGAAGGTCCACGGCAAAGAAAACAATATCCCTCCCTTAGTGGGGTTTGTATTCTCAGTGGGAAGACGCGTACGCTCTGGACAGTTCTGGGGGTTCTACAGGCATATAGTAAGTACTCAATAAATGTTCACCCACCTTCTCTGACCTGCTGTAGGAAATTAAAAGGAGGAATTCGGTAGCTGTAAGTTCATGGTCACTTTCTCCCAAGGTCATTTCACTTCTACTTAACTAACAATTCCTTCTCCTGGGATGCAGGTCCCCTCATTATTTCCTTAACCCTCTGGGAAACCCCGTTGTCAGCAAGGATGTTGCTCAGATGTCGGGTGTGAGGGGAGTGAGTCTCCAGGGAGTGGCACAGACCGTGGAGAGGTCTCTCCAGAGCCCTCAGCTCGCCTCGGTGCCAGCTGTTTGCCACAAGGCACGGTCCCATCACCGGACACACCCTTTCCGGTGCCCGCCGGAGCATGTGCGTTTCCAAAACTGGGCCGCTTCTTTGTCTTTCTCCCGTCATCTTCACTCACGTTGTCTCCATGGGTCTTGCAACCTGAAGTTTACTCCTTTCCCTTCTTTTAATCTTTTTAATTTATCTGTAGAAAGTTGCATTGGTGACACACGTTTGCATAGGAAACAACACAGAGATGTATTTAAAAAATGAAAAACAACCCATCATAATTCCAACCTACTCCTCTCCAGCCTGAGCCCCTGACATAACCAAGGTCCCCTTTTCTCTCCTGGGACACCATTCATGACATCCTAACTGGGCTCCCTGCAACCTCTCCATGTCACCCCCTGTCCAGTTGAACCCCTGGGACTAGACTGACTTTTCTGTTGAAATTGTATCATCACTAGTGCCCCAATTGCCTTTTTTTTTTTTTTTTTTTTTGTTGGTGGAAGGGGGGCCAGAGTCTCGCTCTGTCACCCAGGCTGGAGTGCCGTGGTGAGATCTCTGCCCACTGCAAGCTCCGCCTCCCAGGTTCACACCATTCTCCTGCCTCAGCCTCCCTGGTAGCTGGGATTACAGGTGCCCGCCACCACTTTCGGCTAATTTTTTGTATTTTTAGGAGAGATGGGGTTTCACCGTGTTAGCCAGGATGGTCTCGATCTCCTGACCTCGTGATCCGCCAGCCTCGGCCTCCCAAAGTGCTGGGATTACAGGCGCGAGCCACTGTACCCGGCCCCAATAGCCTATTTAAGGAAAAACTAGAACTCTTTGGCAGGGACTATGGGGTCTGGTGAGCTGACTATAGGACGACATGCCTACTCCTTCTCTCCGCTGGCCTCTTATCTCTGAACTCTGTACACCCCCTGCCATGACCTTCAAGTCCACCTTGACCCTGGCTAGATGAATTCCCCCAAGATACCCATAAGCCGGTACCCCTGTGTCGACCTTAGCACCATGCTATTATACATTTAATTGTGAAATTCTGTGCCTGTATCCTCTAGAAAACAGAAAGGTCTGTTTCTGCTTCCCATGTTATCCCCAGCACCCAGCACAATGCCTGGCTCATAGGAGGTATTTAATATAGTTTTGTTCTCTTCCTTTTTATCTGTTGCAAAGAGTTCCTGGGCACCTCCTTACTGCCTTTTTATGCAGCAAACTTACTGTTTTTCTCAAATCTCAAGCATAGATTTCCTTTGTAACTGAATCCACAGAGTGACTCAGTCACTTATCACTTTGTCTCCCAGGGACCTTCAAAATGGCCGGTTGGTAGCCCCTCTGAGTGCCACACCCTTCTTAGAAACACTCAATGACACCTTTAGCCATAAAAGCAAAGCCCCTTTTTTCTTATTATTTCTTTTGAGATGAGTCTCACTCTGTTGCCCAGGCTGGAGTGCATTGGAGTGATCTTGGCTCACTGTAACCTCTGCCTTCTGGGGTTCAAGCAATTCTCCTGCCTCAGCCTCCTGAGTAGCTGGGATTAGAGGTGTGTGCTACCACATCTGGCTAATTTTTGTATTTTTAGTAGAGACGGGGTTTCACCATATTGCCCGGGTTGGTCTCAAACTTCTGACCTCAGGTGATCTGCCCGCCTCGGCCTCCCAACATACTAGGAGTACATGTGTGAGCCACCATGCCAGGCCCAAAGACCCTTTTTTAACAGGGTGTTCAAGTTCATGGTCACCCTGGACCAAGCCTTGGTCTCTGCTGCTTTCTCTTAAAACACATACACCCTGTTTTAGCAGACCTCTGTTCTTTCCTGATTCTGTGCCTCTGGGAATGCCTTTCCCTTTGCTAAAATGCCCTTCCTTCCTGGCCTCAACTAAGCCATCTCCTTCTCATTCTTAGCACATTGCTGCTTTCTGTGAAGCTGTCACTGACTCGCCCTCTCCTCTCCAGCCTCCATGTTCTTGTAGCCCTTTCCCTCTCATCCTCTGGATAAAATACAGGATGTGATATTCGGGACATACTAGACATTACTTGCTGTTTATCTGAAATTCAAATTTAACTGGGCGTCTTGTATTTGTGGTTGCTAATCCACCCTCTTACCTTGAGGTATGATGGATTCCATCCACTCTGACACCTCCGAAGACTGCGCTGTGGAATTTACCGGGTGGAGAATTCTGGTAGGGCAGGCATAGAGGAGAATCACTGTATGTAGATGCTGCCAGCACAGTGATTGGCACAGAACAGCTGCGCCGTGCATCGCCGAGTAAACAAACGGACGGTAATGACCCTAATAATGGCTACTCAGTGTGTGAGTGAGCAAAAGAGATCGAGATCAGACTCTTCAGTTAGTCACCTGGATCCAACCCCACCTCCTAGAACTGGACTGGACTGGGTTCAAATCCCATCTTCTTCATTTACTGGACTGTGATCTCAGACTGTTTCTTAGCCTCACTCTGCTCGTCTTTAAAAGGAAAATAAAAACAGTACCTCCTGCATGGCATTCTTGTGAGGATTCAATGAGATAATCAATATATAAAACACTTAACACAGGGCTATAGCAAATACTCTATAAATGTCACCCATTATTTATTAAGTGCCAAGCCCTGCCAAACTCTACTAGAGTTTTACATCATTTAATGTTCACAATAGCTCTATGGGATAAGTGTTAAAAGTCCCATTTTTTTCATGCAACCCTAGAAGCTTGAGGCACATTCATTCATTTGCCCAAGGCCACACCGTTAGTGAAGGAGCTGGGATTAGAATCCAGGGTGACCGACTCCTCCTTGAGAGACAACGTTGCCTAAGAAGCAAATTCTAGACCTCTAGGTAGATTGGGGAGCACCAGGAGCCTCCTTCCGAGATCTGTAGGTGCAGCTGCCGTCAGAGCCCACGGATGGGCCTAAATTTCCACTGAACTCATGGGCTGACCGACGGCCCCCCACTCTGCCTCACGAAGCAGAAGCATGTCCTGTAGCCAAATTCACAGCCCTCAGAAAAGTGAGAAATTTCTTTCTTCCATTTCAGGAAACCCCATGTCTTCTCTGGTGGATGTTTTAGCAGAATGGGAGCAGCTTTCTCCTTTATTCTTATTCCCCTACAATCTGCTCTTTGGTGAGCTTTAAATATGTATATATTTATATATAATATATAGATTTATATATAATATATAGATTTATGTCTGATATAAATCAGACAAAGATCACTCAGCCACAAAACCTTTCCAGTGGTTTCCATTGTGCCCAAAGAAAATCCACATATGCACCAAACTCTCCTGGACATGGGTTCTGCCTTCCCTGATGCTCCCCTTTGTACCACCCTTCCCCTAAGCCTCAACACTGGCCTTCCTTCTGTTTGCCATGCAACCCATGCTTGGTTGGACTCATACTCTTAGGCTAAGCCATGGATATCACCCCGGTTGGATCTTAGAATCTCCTAGGAGCTGCATATTTTAAATATTCTCTCACAGTTCAAGATTCACCTTAATTTTCACCTCTGCAGAGAGCCCATCTCCAACCATCCTGATCAAACGGTCTCATAACCTCAGCCACACTGCATCCCATTCTCCAGCCAAAATGTTGTAATTCCGTATTTCTCTACATGGTCATTGTTTCTCTCCCTCAACTAGAATATAAACTCCAGGAAGGCAGAGAATTGCCCTGACACTTTTCACTCTTTGCCCACAAATGGTCCTTAGCACATCATAGTTGCTCAATAAACATTTATAGGAGAAATGAATATGCAAATGCATAAATTAATGGAGAAATAAGTAGCAGTAATAGTTTAAGAATGATCAGAGAAATGCCAAGAATCCCACCTGTCTGTTTTAAAGTGCATTATTGTTTCCCCAGCCCCCTTCCACCTACATCAGATCCGTTACAGTCCAAATTTTCTATTTCTATGTGTAGATGAGCACTTTCACAAACAGTCTTGCTTGGCGAAGGGGACTGAAGGTCAGTGTTAATTTAATCCACTAGCTAATATCCGTTTTATCAACCTTCTGCTTTATAAAGAAGCATTGTATGTACATTTTTTACAAATAGTCTGAGGGCATTGATCCATAGAACTTCTAAAGTTTACTTCAATTAGAAAGAGTTTCAGATAAAGATCAAATTAATTAAGTCCTCTCCCCCCTTTAAAGTTCATCTTAATTACCCATTGTTTCTTTCTCGATGGCTTAGTAATTGGCTGGGCTTCAACCTGGACATAGAAGAATTGGAAGGGGGAACCCCCCCACCTCCCCAAGATAGGCATTGACACCTGGCACAGCCCGGAGTTCTCTGCCTGGATATTTAGAGTGTGCAAGGCACTTAGGGAAAGTGTGCCTGCTGAAATGAAGGGAGATCTGCTGGAGAAAAAAAAAAAATCTATGATTCATCACAGAAGTGAATTTTCCAGTTTTCCTTGCTGAAATAAATAGTTGCAAAGGAAATGCTATTTTATTTTTGCTTCTCAATGTGTGTGTGTGTGTGAGAAAGAGAGACAGAGAGAGTTTCATGGAGGTTCGAGGGTTCTGATGGCTCTTGAGGCTTAGGCGAGCAGATGTGCTGTAAGGAGGAATCCATAGCTTTTGTCTTCCCCATTGCAAACTTGGAGTCAATAAAAGAGGGGAGTCTTCCAGCAGAGGCCGTGTTTTCTGGTGTCCTGAGATGCTCTTTTCCCTGTGTCTCTTGTAGCCTTAAGAGTGTTTTATGGCACAATCTTTGATACTCAGGGAACAGGTGCAAACACTGTTAAGTGACAGAATGTGTCACGCAGATGATTTTAAAAGGAGCCATGAAATGGATGTATCCAACGAAAATATAATGTTTAATTTACTCCTTCCGAGAACTCGTGATGTTGCGCCAGGGGCTGCCAGCAGTAAATCATCTGCCGACTTCGATGACACCCAGCGATGTAGTTTCGGGAACCCTTTTTCTGGCTAGTGCAGGTTCAGGCTGATGAATCTATTCTGTCTGGCTCTGGGGCAGGTTTGTGGCTGTCACATGTTTGCATTTTCACATGGATGGAGAATCAGAAGGACGGGGACAGTGGACACCAGAAATTGCTCATGTACCTGGCAGGAGGAATGTATCTCCTCCTCCAGGAAGCCTTTACTGATTAGCATGACTATGACTGAGCGACCCAAGTTGCTCCTTACTGTGTAGCATCCCAAAGGACAACACTCTCAAGCAGAGCCCTGAAATGCTGTGTAGTGGATGCAACCTGGGAACAGGTGGATCATCTTGAACTAAGATCATCTTTCCTTCTGGCCTAAGAGTCTCATAAGGCAAGGACCACATCTGTCCTGCTCATCCGCGTAGCCCCACGGCCTACAAAAGAGAGATTTCTGACAATTTATAAGTGCTCAAGACATATTTAGAGAATGAATGAATGAATGCTAGGGCATATTCTGCTTACTCCTCAGCTAGGCCATAAAAGAACTAAACAAAGGCACAACAGTGTTTGTGTTCCAGGATGTGGCTCTTTGCTCAGGGAAAATAAGAGTGAGTCAGTGAATGAATGAATGAATGAATGAATGAATACAAGCTACTCCACAGATTGTAAATCCTCTACAAATGGAGCAGGGGCGGGGGCTAGAAAACACAGTCAGCTTGGAACTGTCATGCAAAGAGAAGTGCAGACAATGTCATGTGTCCAGTGGGTTAGCATCAGGTGGAGCCCAGAGCAACATCGGCAGCCAGGCATGAGGAAAGTGGGGCAAGGACAGCTGAGAAAAGTGGAAAACAAAGCATCTGCCTCCACCCTAGGCTGTTCCCTCTGGGAGGTCAAGGATAGTGTTGGCTTAGTTCACTGCTGTAGTCCTGGTGCCTGGAATAAATAAGAATTTGTGGTAGAAAGGAAGGGAGGAAGTAAAGACGGAAAGAAGGAAGGTAGAAAGGAAGGAAGAGACAGAGGGAGGGAGAAAAGAAAGGGGAAAGGAGGGAGGGAGAGATGGAAGAAAAGAGAGAGGAGGGAGGGAGGGAAGAAAGGGAGAAAGGAGGGAGGGAGAGATGGAAGGAAAGAGGGAGAGATGGAAGGGAGGGAGGGAAGAAAGGGAGAAAGGAGGGAGGGAGAGATGGAAGGAAAGAGGGAGAGATGGAAGAAAAGAGAGAGGAGGGAGGGAGGGAAGAAAGGGAGAAAGGAGGGAGGGAGAGATGGAAGGAAAGAGGGAGAGAGGAAGGAAGAAGGGAAAAAAGGGAGGAAGAAGGAAGGAAGGAGAAGAAAAGAAAGAAAAAAAAGAATGAGATGAAGGAAGGATGGAGAAAATAAAGGAAAGAAGGAGAGAAAGGAAGGAGAGGTGAAAGAAAAGAGGGAGAGAGGAAGGAAGGAGGGAGAAAAGGAAGGAAGGAAGGGAGGGAGGGGGAGGGGGAGATGGAAGAAAAGAGGGAGAGATGAAGGAAGGAGGGAGAAAAGGAAGAAAAGGAAGGAAGACAGGGAAGGAGGGAGGGAGGAAAGGAGGAAGGGAAGGAAAATGGAGTGAGAGAGGAAGGAGGGAGAGAAACAAAAAAATTCAGGGCTGAAGTAAAGGACTAGGTAACTCTTGGCTCCATTTCTTACTTGTGTGATGTAATGCATTTTCATTTATCTAAGCCTGTTTTCTTCTTTTGCTAAATAAGAGTAATGAACCTTCACTAGGGCGAGAATATGTGAATTCATGAGGTGCTTTACTTCAAGTGACTGCTACTTTGTTGATGTCCAGTGAACACTGGTGTCTCCAACCTCACCCCCTTTCTTTAAGTCCTGTATCTGGGTGTTGGCAACCAGCCCAGAGAGGAAGAAGGGAGTGAATAACACCTATTAGTTTGGGTCCTTCTATGGGTGCCTTTTCCTCTGTCCTTATCTCCAGGGGATCTCTCTAAGGCCCACTTAATATACTACAGGACCCCTGACCCCTCATGTTTCATTCGTCCTCCAGTAACATTTCTATTTCCTCTGAAGGCATTTCTTGGCATGCTGGAAGAGATGGAAAGCTGTCTGACACTCAGGGGGAGTGACTGGTGGCACCTTCCAGTGGTCCCTGGGTTAATTGTATTCTGAAAACAAGATGCTTTAGCAACTCAAAGAAGTATCATTTATCCCACTTAGCAGAGACTCAGAGACACATAAACCGAGAAACACATGATGCAAGGGTTGGCGCTTGAGCAGGTGTATGTCAGGGAGGGGGCAGGAAGGTTTTACCAGTGTCCTGCAGACCACAGTGTGTGGGCAGCTGCCTTCTCCATTTATGGGTGAATACAGCTCTGCGGAGAGATGCATCTAGAACATTGCACAAGCTCAAAGTTCTCTGGAAACGGAGTGTGGTGAGCTTGTCAGTACAATCTTCCCTGTTTTGGTCATTTGCTAAGTAAGGTTACCAGCAACTTCAAAGCAGTCTTCACCATCAAATTGGAAATGGAAAAAGCTCGCATTTTGGGTGAGTCACGTTCTAACTGGCGCCCACACCTTGAGGTAGAGTCAGGCTCTGTTTTCACCAAAATAAACCCATGCTTTGCATAATAGGTTATGCATGTTGGTGACAACTCATGAAAATGACAACAATTCTCAGTCACAAGCATGAGCTGGTCCACCTTGCAAGGACCAGCAACTCGCACAAGAGGTTCAGAATAGCAGGTGCTATTGTGAGGACCGTAGTCCCTGAAGAACAATGGGGACCCCCATACACCCAGGAGCAGACTGATGGGAGCACCAGGCATGCATTTCCAGACCTCACTGGAATTTTTTATCTTAATTCTTGAAGGTCTCCCTAATTAATGAAAAGGAATGTAGTGGAGAGGATGGGACTTGGGCTTTGGAGTAGGACAGCTCTGGATTTTAATTCCTGCTCTCAATAACTTTTTACTTCTCTGCCCCTCATCTTCTTCATCTATAGGGGTAAAATGCCACCCACCCAGCACTGGCAGCGTGATTAAAACATAGGCTCTAGAGTCAGACAGAGTTGGATGTGAAACCTAGACTCATCACTGTTAGGAACTTGGGAAAGCTACCTAACCAAGCCCAGCCTCATTTTCCCCATCTGTAAAATGGGTACACTTACTAACATCACGTATTAATATGTAAAATATTTAATACATGTGTGACACCTATTAATAGCTCAACGATGCACTCATTGGTAGAAGTTGAAAGAGTATAATTATATCTATAAAATATTTATAATTAAAATTTTTATAATCAGTAGATGTTAGTTTCTCTTAGTACTAGTAAAATATTTTTTAAAAATTAAAATCATAGTAGTTTCAACTCTCCCCCGTTCATTCACCCAATTTCATAGTCCCCTAACTGGCTTCATTTTTCTTTATACACTTATCACCCCTGATATTTTCTGTAGTTACTGTTGGGTTGTTGTCTGGCTTTTCCCACTAGAATGTAAACTCCACAAGGGCAGGAATGATATTTGCTCACTCCTATGTCCTCAGATCCTAGAACAGTGCCTGGCACATAGTAGGTGCTCAATAATTGAATGAATGAATAAATGAAATAATAATACTATATGAATAGATGAAATTAATAATATAGCAGACAAAAGGTCCGGACAGCATGTAGCACACAGCAAAGGACCCCATCTTCATTAATTCCCTGTGTCTCAATACTGCAGAGGAACAATGAAGAAATAATTGATTTTGCTTCCTCCTTGCCATTTCGAGGTCACTTCCTGCAATGGGGGAACTAGAGAAGCCCAAGTGTCCCACCGGAACTTGCTCTGAGTTTCCCTGGGGAGGCTCATGTCCTTCTGCCTTCTGGGGAGGGAAGGAGGTGGACGAAGAGGTGCATCATGGGTAGAACTGGCAAAATATCATCTGGGCCTCTGAGCCTCCTCTCATTTCTCGAGGCCCTTAAGCAATGACAAAATAGAATCTTCTGGAACTTCCTAGCCATTGCTTTGATGACCCTCCATGGGAACCAGCTGGCATTTGCTCCAGCTAAGATTCCTGAATTGGCTCTGGCTTATCTTGCCAAACTGGTGCTCCCTTGACAGGGAAAATGTAGGGACTTGCCATCCCCTTAGGAAGCCCCTCCTCTGCTCTCCCCTCCATGCTTGCCTCAGTGACCTCCTCCCTGGGGAAAGTGGACCCATGAGAGACGAGTAGAGTCTGGTGTTTGATGGGACATCCGGCCAGCTGCCTTACGGCAACCCATCACAGACCCAGAATTCCTTCTGAATGTTACTGCCTGGGAATGTTTCAGCCATTTAACCCGGCCTTAGGAAGAGCCCTGGGGTACCTATGAAAAGAAAAGTGGCCTGAACTGAGGGGCTTTGGGAGAGTGATGGTTGCCAAGACGAGGTCACCTCAAACGTGCTGCTCCTCTAGGAAGGGTGAACACCTTGCAAGTACTTGGTCATAAATCTCCATATTTTCCCATTCTGTTGACCATAAGACATGCCATGGATTTATTAATAACAGCAGCTTTCCAGAGGCAAACACGAAGAAGGGCCACGTGGAAATCACATCAACGTGAATGTGCATCCCAGGTTTAGGAATGTTGAAATGTGAACCGTCCATGTCTCAGAATCAAAAAAGTCTGGCACTAGTCACCAGTCCACCAAAGGCTGCTGTATTCTAACGGCATCGTTTTCTCTGGTCTTTATTCTTATGTTATTTAATCATCACAGACATCCTGTGAATATAGGTGCTAGTCCACTTCATTTTCTTATGAACAGGCAGGCTCAGAAAGTTTATGAGACTTTCCCAGGCTAGAGGAGGGAGTTCTGAGACTTACACCTCTATCTCCCTGACTCCAAGACTGGGTGCTTGACATCTACTGGCTGGAAACCTGAGCTGAAATCCTGGGGATCTTGTCTTCCCCTTTGAGAGCGGAGTGAGATAGTCAAAGCCTCCTGAGACTGGGGTTTAGGGTTCCACGGAAGCAAGGCTAAAAGCAGAAGTCCTCACCCAAGGCATTGGGGGATGCTAAAAGCAAAGAAACAACAAAAACTGAAGATTGAGATGACTGGAAACTGTGGCCCCCACCAAGGAAGACAGAGACAGAGGGCTGACTCTTAAGATTCAGAGTGATTGAGAACAAAATGAAAATGATAGGGGGTGTTTTGTTTGGATGATGGGAACAGTCCATTTTTACAGATCTGCTTTACTGTATTTACAGTGGGAGGTGATGCCTGGGGAACTCAACATCATGGACCTGGTCATGACTGGGCTTTTACTGTTAAGAGAGTCCAGTTTTTCAGCTTTGACTCCTGCTTGTTTTCTTATCAGGCAACCTCAGAAAAGCCCTCGTGCTCCTGTTTGCCGTTCTTCGGGATTCTTTTTTCTTCCCCCTTCTGCTGTGCAGAAAAAATTCTTCATGTTGTTAAATGAAAATGTTGCCATCTTCTCCTCTTTTGTTTGTTAGCGTTCATTTACTGAGCCTTTGCCCAGTGCCCGTGTGCCAGGCACTGGGCTAATCACTTCCCAGACATGGCATTCAATCTTCGTGGCACACCCGTGAGATGGGTATTAACATTCCCCTTTGCAGATGAAGAAACCGAGGTGCAGAAGTGCAGTCTATACATAAGGTCACTTCACTCTGTTTGCCCAGTCTACAACTCTCTGACTTGAAGCCTGTGCTTTTAGCTGCATGCAACTCCTCCCTCCACCCTCCCCATCTCGTCTCACCCTAAACTGGGCAGATGATGCCATAAGTCCAATATTATCAGGCCACTTTTGGGTTTAAACAGCCAAACATAAAACAGACCCTTCCCCAGTTGCAGAATAAGTAAACTTGCAAAGGTGCCTGTCTTATATGTAGCCAAGACCATCTGAGTCATCAAATACCCTTATCACTGATGCAAGCAGAGATAAACGAAGGCATGTTCTCTTCCAGGGGAGACAGGCACGAAGACAGGCCCAGCGATTAGATATGAAGGTAGCGGCTCATTGGGTTACAGAATAATTGCTGTGTTTGCCTGACCTTGATAACTGATGTGTTTCCTTCAGAGATGGTCCTAGGTATCGGCCGCAGGCCTTAGACTGTAAGAGCTAGAAGGAAGGGATTTCTGTCTCTCTGCTCTGGCTTGTGGAAATTCGAACAAAAGAGCAAACAACTGTTGTGGAGTAGGGTGTGCTATCACAGAGAAGCCAATGGAGAGAGAAGTGCTTGGGGACGTTCACACTGAGCCAGGCCACGTGAAATGCATATATGGAGGTCAGCAAAATAGGAGAAAATCAGACACCAGAAAAGATAGATGTTAATGTCCTTTTACCTCCGCTTTCGTATTTAATGCTTGCAGTGACCCATCGATGAGGGTACAATTAGGTCTGTTTTGCACATGTGTGCCTTTGTGTTGCGTATGCAGTGGAGGAGTGCATACAAAGCTCTGTGCAGACAGGGGCAGTTGGCTTCAGGATAGAGGAATGTCAACTTTTACCCTGCATATTTATTTTCCTTTAGATTTGTATAAAAAGTAAGTACTACTTTTGTAATAATGATGATGATGATGAAGGAGGGGGAAGAAGAGAAGATCAAGGGAAGAAAGGAGGGAAGGAGCCAGAGAAGAGAAGAAGGCAGAGTGAAAACTGAGACTGAGAGTTCTGCAAGCTACTCAAGGTCAAGCAGCCCAGTGGGGAAGTGGACTTGAATCGGCAGCTCCCCGTCCCGAGCCCTCCTCTTCCCTCTCCGCCATCCTGCCTCGCCACCATGGGCGAGTTGAGTGCTGAGAGATTACGAAGGGCTCTGCTGAGGTCCCTGTGCCCGTTTTGGTCTCAGGGATGAGTTCACTGTCTCCTTCATGACCTCAGAAATGCCGACCACTTTCAGGGTGTTGCAGTACTCACTGGCCCTGGACTTGCCGGGCGTGGCATCAAGCTGAGACAGGAAAAGTGGGCTAAAGCCCTTGGGGAAAAAAAATCAACCATCCAAGCTGTGGAATTGAGTCTCTGGAGTGAAACGGCAGAAATTTCTGGACTGAGAACTGACTGCAGAAAGAGGCACTTCAAGTCCAACCTGGGCTTGGCTGCCCGCCTGTCTATCCAGCTGAGGCCCCTCATACTCACCGTACCCCGACTCACCCCAAAGCCCACAGTGAAAGCAGCTAACGGCAGACATAATTTTTTTTTTTTTGAAAGAAAACAATATTCCCATGCCGGTTTTGTAAAACCGTGATACCCATTTGCACACTAAATCATGGACGTTCCAAACAGTTCTGGAAAACTCACGGTACCCCCAAAGGGTCGCAGAACAGGCTGCTGGGCAGATGCTTTCCGTTCCAAAAAGAAATAGGAAAGGGCCAATACCTGCGTGCCACCCTCTGGAGCCAGAAGGTGCAAACTCAAGCTGATTTAGAGGGGAAAGAAAAGAGAAAAAAGAAAAAATGAAGTAGGAGTGGGAAGCTTTTTGGACAAAGGCGTATTTCCTTTCTCTTGTACTTAAAGCAGCTTAGAGCCCAGAGAGAGGGCTGGGGGAGGGAGAGAGCCTGGCGAAGGAAGGGAAGCCAGGGAGAAATCCAGGTTAAGGAGCCTCTGAGACACCACAGTGGGGAGGCCGGTGCTGAGGGAGTGGGTGTTTGAATTGGGTGCATTTTACAGGAAAAAAAAAATAAAAAATAAAAAAGCAGCCACAGCAGCAGCCAGGGTGGAAGCTCGCGCTCCTGGGAGCAGTGGAGCCAAGGCAGTTAGCTGAAGCAGCACAGCCCTCACGCTCAGCACCTGCCAGCCAGCAGCCTCTGCCAAGAGCAACTTGGTACCAACTTCAATAATATCGCAATTCAGTATTTAAATAATGCGACAAGACTCCTTTGGAACACGACCAGGGACTGCTCAGGGCAGTAATTTTCCTTTTAGCAGCGGGAGCTGAGAATCTACAATTTCCCAAAGATAACACCACTCCACCCTGCTCTGGAAGAGCCCAAAACGGCCGCAGAGGGAAAGAGAAATTCACCAAGGCAAGCCCCCAACAATAGACGGGATCTCAGTTCGTGACCAGGGACAATGAAGCTCTTTGCAAAATGTCACAGAGGCGGATACAGGAGCTTTTGTGTCAACCCACTTGGTGGTGGTGAGATGAGCCACCTCTTTGGGACAGCAGTCCTCCCATCTGAACTCCAGATGTGAAAGCAATAAATTACTAAAGGTGGTCAACCTAGGCCTGGGAAGCAGGCATTTCAAGTTGGCCTGGTTCTTGAGCACATTTATGAAGAGGCTTTTCCAGCTGATCTCTCTCTCTCTCTCTCTCTCTCTCTCTCTTTCTCTTTCTCTCTCTCTCCCCCTTCCTCTCCCTCTCTCTCCCTCCCCCTCTCCCTCCCTCCCTCTCCCTCCTTGCCTCCATCCCTCTCTCTCTGTCTCTCCCCCTCTCTCTCCTCTCTCTCTCATCCGAAACAGCCCAGCTGTAGCCGAAGGCATCCTATGGACTCTTTTTTGCAAATAGATGACGTCTTTCTTAGTTGATTCTCACTAACTTTTCCCTCCCTACATACAAAATTACAAAATGAGACCGTGAGGGTGTTTTGTGCCCCCGTGCGTGTACCGAGTCAGGGACTGGCCTCATGCACAAAACGGTGGCTGAACCTTGTGCAAATGACACTAAGATTGCATATTGCCCAGTTCCATTAAAGGAAGGAAATCGAGGAGAAAATGCTCAGGTTTTTATTAATTCTCAGTTCTGGGAGTTCATTCTTGATTTGATATTTATCCATATGTTCTGCTAACTGACCGCTGTTTGCCGTGTGATGGATAATGCCCTTTAAGCCACGGTGTAAGTTACAGTAATGTCACCAGGCTATTAACCTCTGAATATTTGCATTATTAGTCAATTTTCTAAGTCCTTGGAGTTAAAGCAGCCACTGAGATCTTTTATTTCTGTTTTGCAAGAGCTGGGAGCTGAGGTGTGGGGCTTCCCCACAGCGTAGAGGTGCAGCAAAGTTTTCTCAATTTGCTCTCACGGTTTTGTTTAAGGGGAGCCATCCGCATCACATGCCTGGCTGGGAGGGAGATATGCTAATGACCACCGCGTAATTTATGGTGGAAGTTTAATACAGGGAGCACACTTCTGAACAACTCGACATCCGTTCCCTCTGCGGATGGGGACTTGAAGGTTGTTTCACTATGAAGTCTGAATTAAAGTGGAAGCATTTTGCCTTTTGACAGGTGTTATGAGCCTCCTTTAAAAATGAAATATTTGTCCAGATAAAATATTTGTGCTCTGTAATGCGAAATGCACCAAAATCTAGGGCAAAACCGTTTTCATATAAAACCCAACTTGAATATGAAAATGTAAGTTCTCACTAAGGTTGCTCACCATGTAGCAGAAAAGAAGTGGGGTATGAGAAAAGCAGAAGAACTTCTGGAGAGATGAAGGTGGGGAGGCCAGAGAGAACTGCAAACCCGACAAAATGGTAACCTTAAGCGAATCTTCTACAAATAGCCAATAAAGGCAATTATATAACAAGGCGCTTGCAAGCAGCTGGTCATAGCTCAAGGCATCAGCCAAATGAGGCCAGTCTCCGAATTAACAGGGAAACTCCCTACCACCACACCATCGCCCCTTCAGCCTCAGTTTCTCCTGTATCATGGCTTATTGAAGAGCATCCCTGTATCCAAGGCTTAGATGGAAAACTGACTTTGCCCTGCTACAGACTTTTGTTCCCTTCCACCTTCCACCTCCTCTCTCTGCACCCAGGGCCAGATTAGAGCCTCAACTCCTTCATATCACCCAGGTTGCATTTAAGTATTTCCAGCTACTGTTCACATTATGTTACTTCCATAAGTAACTTCATATATGTTACTTCCATAAGTGGCTCATCACCCCAGAAGGGCCCAAGCTCTCTGAAGGCGGGACTCCTGTATTCTCCCATCTCCCAGATTCCCATTTCTGGGCGTTAGGAAAGCAGCTTGGACCATGGAGAGAACCCAGATTCCAGAGTCAGGAATAACGTGGCTTTGTGCCTAGATCTGCCGTTTTCCAGCTCTGCAACTTTCTGGCTCTGCAATTGTGGGAAAGTTGATGCCAGTTGTCACTCTTAAAACTCATAGAATTATTTGGGGGATTAAAGGATGAGCTTGCCAAAGACAGACATCAATACGTTCCCAGGCAACTGTTAACGGGGTTTCAATATTTTGAGATGCTGATGAGCAAGATGCTTTTGCATAGCAAAAAATTCCTACACAGAATGAAGCATACTTTACGATCTCAGGCTTTTGCTAGCATTTCAACACCTCATTTCATTGGCTGGTCCCTACTATTCCATGGGACAAATACCTTTTCACCCCCATTTTCCTGATAAACAAACAGAGGCTCAGAGAGGTTATTTAGCCTGCCTGCAGCCACACAGGCTGGTAAGGGATAAAGGCACCTCCCAGATGCCAAACTCCTACCATCCAATGGCCTCTCTGAAGTTCAGAGGACTTTGTAAGTTAACATCTTATCTTCTTACAAGGCTCGTTCCTCATTTAACCAGGGCCTTAGTGACCAAAGTCCCTAAACCATGGCCCAGCTGATCTGATCATTCCAGGTGTCTTAAATGATCAATGTGGACCTGTGTTGGGTCAATTCCGCTGCGGTGATCAGTATTGATCGTCTAGGCAGCTCCATCGATTGGGTCAGCAGGGCTGTGGGTCCTTAGGGACACCATAGATGTGACACAGTCTGACCCTTCCCAGGGCTCTGTCAGATATTATCACCACTGTCATTAAAACAAGGGAAACTGAGGCACAGGCCGGTGGTCTCATGGCAGATGAATGAATTTACAGGACAAGGAGGTAGTTCTGTTTTTGCAAATTCCAAGCCAATATTTACGACAGTCAAAGATGAGTGACTCAAAGGGTAGGTTGTAGAGGGACTGCTTCCTGAGGCCTGTCAGGACTTTTGGAATGGTTTTCTGTAAAATTCAGTCTCTTTTTGTTGGCTTACAATTTGGTGACCACAGTGACTGTCATTCTAGCACAATCCAGGGCCTAATTATTTCATATTTTCCTTATATGAGGTCTACTTGAAGGGTTCATTCCAGAAAAACAGGTCTAGGGAGAAGGGAGAGTCTAATGTAGTCTAAGTAGTTATCTTGCACATTAGTCCATTTTGTGATTATATATATTTTTTTCTGTTTAAACATTTGCTAGACAATATTGTTTATACCATTTTTGATAGTGAAGGGTAGCCCTGAACTCTACTATTTTCTCATTTTATCTCCCATCATGTTGGGGGGATGTGATTGGATGCGTGTGGTGTATTTCCCCAATTCTGGTTTCCAACAGGCACAGGAACTGCGAGCGTCCTGCAATCACACACAAAGGTGCTGATGCATTGCTTCTAGCCAGGCTCGAAAGCAGAAGTCCAGCCCATGTGCTCATGCCCAGGGACCTGGGCTGTGCCTGCCACTGAACATGGGGACCAACAACTTCTGGGACCCCAAAGCCCTTCCTTCTGTGCCAGGGAAGGGAAGAAGCCCATGCTGGGCCAGCTCCTAGGGCTATGAGTTCATGGCAGGAGCTTATGATAGGCAGGCCCTGGGGTCAGCTCGTCTGAGGTCAGAGCCACCCAAGCCTCAGTCACAGAACTGTCCGAAGTCACCAGATTCACATCAAACCTCCTGTTAATGATTTATGGGAGAGTTTCATCTCAGCGTGGACTGGGGAGATCTACTGTCCCTGATTCTCGAGTAGAAAAAGAAGGTCAGGTTTTGAGGACCCGTTTTGTAAACAGACGCTTCGGATGGCAGGAACGGGATTTGAGTGGTGTGCAGAAGTTAGGAAACACTGATAATAACAGAAAAGACAGCAGATTGTACATATGGCATGCTTGTGATGTTCCCAGCACAGTCCTAAGTGCTTTTTCATAAAATAGCCAATTTAGTCCTCAAAACAACCCTGTAATGTAGCTACTGTTATCATCTCCATTTTACAGAGGAGGAGGTTAAGGCATAGAAACGTTAAGTAGCTTGTCCAAGGTCACACAGCTGACAAATGGCAGAGTCTGCCTCTAGTCCAATGCCACTACTTTATGTGGAAGAGTGAAGCTGTCTATGAGGATTGCCCAGCCCAGGATAAGAATGCAAGTGACAATGATGATGATGACCCTGCTGGCAATCATGTGAGCAGTTAACATCTACTGAGCACTTAGAGTGTGACCAGAGCTAAGCTGATGGCTTTCCCCATAGTATTTCCCGGAAACTGGAGATAGATTTCCTTTCCTTCCCCTCCTTTATCGCACACATCCAATTCATCTTCAAGTCTTATTACATCTCAAAATACCTTGTAAACCACCAGCCTCACTTCCTCTCTACCAGGAGGCCAAGCGATGCTCTGTGGATCAGGGGCTCACCCTGGTAACCATATTCTTAAAAACCTACACTAAACCTTACACATTGCAGGCACTCCATACATGTGTGTGGAATGAATGAATGAAGGGCCTGGTTTCCTCATCCATTACAGCCTGTGAGGGTGGTACTGTTGCAGTCTCCGTTTTGCCATGAGAAGCAGAGATTTAGAGTGAGAAAGTGGCCGCGTGCATCACACAGGATTACAAGACAGGACAAGTCAAGCAGATATTTGACGCTTTGGGGCAGTCCTGCATCTGATAGCCTGTCTCATTTCAGGGGAATTTATCATCTTACAAAAGCAGAGGAGGCAGAGACTCCCTTTCCAATACTGGAGCCCCAAAAGGCCAATGTTACCTTCTCCAGCCTCCTTTGGAGCTAGTGGGCACGTGACTTGGTCTCAGTCAATTGAACAAGTTACAAGAACCCAGACTTCGAATGTTACCGGTGAAGCCAAAAAATGACAAGAGAGGCTTGCAGAGCTTGGGGTGCCAGTCCTGGAGCCCAGGATCTAATACAAGGCAGGACTTGGGTGGCAGAAAAGCATGCTGTGGTCCCAAATAGTGCAAATGCAGTGGCTGTGAAGCCTGCCGCTACAGAACTGGTCTGGCAACGTGATTCTCCCTTCTGCCTTGCGTCCCTATTTTGTGAGCCTCATTTTCCATTTCTCCTGTGCATCCTCTACTGCCCTTTCAGTAAATTCCTCTCCCTGCTTAAATCTTCCAGCGTCGATTTCTATTGCTAGTAACCAGAACCTGTCTATTACAGCTCAGGTTCAAAGTGATGTCTTATCCACAGAGCCTCAAATTGTATCCAATTTCTCTATTATCTCTCTGGTGCACCAGGAGGGTCTAAACTCCCCAATCCTAGTGCAGCCCCTCCCCATGACCATTGGAGGTCTCACAGCCTCGTTTCCCATCTGCCTTGCAGACCCTTAGCCATGAGCCACAGAGAATACCAGGGGCATCTCTGAGGAAGGTGCACTCCTCAGTCGCACTCCCCATAAACCCCAGGGAGGAAAAGCATCCAGCCCTTTGCTCCCTGTCTGTTCCAACAGCAGATGGAGGTTGGAAGTAGGTTGGGACTGGAGCAGCAAGATCTCACCTCTGCAGTCCTGGTGCCCCTGTGCAGAGCACTGGCGGGTGGGTGGTGGATATGCTCGGTAACTGCGCAACTGCAGCTTTGCCGCCCGGTCCTGGTGGGAGCCCTCAAGGGCTTATTCATCACTGAGCCCAAGTAATAGAAACAGTTCACCTGCCCCGGCCGACTCTCCCTTCCCCTGCAGTGCTCCCTGGGACCAGCCCCTGGCCTGTTGGCGTGACCTTGTTTCTTTGGATGTTCTAATACAAGCCGAAATGGATATTAGCTGTAATTACTCATTCCACACGATTCTGTAGGCCGCTCTTTGTACCAGAGTTGAGAACCTTCATTGTCCACATTGCTTAAATTACTGAACATTGTGCCATCCATTCTGAATTAGTGCTCATTAATGAGCTGGTGGTTCTAGAAACTCCCTATTTATTATTCAGGCGCCAAGTATAATCCAAGCAGCTGCATTGCAACACCACTCATGTGACTTTTGATCTGCTGTGGAAAGAAATTAAAAAACACACACACGCAACTCACGTTTATTAACTTTTTTGTTTTTGTGACCAAAGGTGTAATGGACACAGCAATAATCATTTAGTCCCTGTTGGTCGCTAGCTTACAAATGGCACTTTTTCTCTGAAACAAAATACGTATGATTGAGAAGGGAGTGTGTTTTTTAGGGTCTGGTTTTCTGGCTTGATGTTTAAGAACCCCCCCCCCACCATTTTTCATCATCTTCATACAGAAAACACCTTTCTTTTTCTCACTCTCACTGGCTTATCTTTTGTTCCTTTTGTCCCCAACTTATGGAATCAAAAAGGCTCGTTCTGGTAGTGAGACCAGACCCACACAAAAGGTAAAACAAAGCAAAAATTAATGGTCAAACTATCAAAAGAGAAGTCAAAATTCTATTTAAAAAAAAAAAAAAGACGCTGAAATGGGAAGATTAAAAACCAGAGTCCGTATTTCCGTTCTGCATGTTATTACACAGTAATACGATACAGTATCACCCAGTGTCCAAGCGGTATAACTGCATCATTAGCCCGTGTTACAGGATCAGCATTTCTCATTGGAGGGGCTGCTCGCCTGGAAAGGGGGAGGGAGCGATGCTCCCCGGGCTGACATTGATGTCTCTGCAAGGACATTCTGCCAGGGTGCGACAGGTCAAACCAAATGGATTGCTCCCCAGTGGGCTGGACTCCAGTCACATTGTCAGGTAAACACAGAAATATTCTGTCTTCGCCTGCCAAGCCTTGTCAAGTATCTGTATTTGTTATTGCATCTTCGGTCCCACAAGGTTCCCACCCATATTTCTTTATAGAGGAAATGCAAACCATATGCTTTTGCCTTATTTCCACTGAATGTATCCAAACGCTCTTGGAGCCAGGCATATTCTTTTTCTATGAGTCTTTTGAGCGAAGTGCATCAACCCTGAACCTCTCTCTCTTTTTTTTCTCCCCACATTTTGACATGACGTAAGTGGATTTGACTTTCTGGTATAAATACAGGAGTCTTTGATAGATCCTAAACATGAAGTGAGTTCTGATGGTCCTAACTTGGTTTTTCTCTGCTTGTTTGTTTTAATAAACATTGGCTTGTGGCAGCAGATAAGTAATATCATGGTCTAATAACCAATTATAGCACTCTTTCTTATGGGTGTGCCTCAGAACCCTTCTCAACACAATACTCCTGACAGTCTATGTGAATTAATAGGCATCATCATTTTCCATGCCAGTGGAAGATGCATTTCTGAAGCCATCAGTAGACACTGGGTTTGGCCAACAGCCTTTGGAAGAGGGCATATTTCTCCAGGTACCAGAAGCCCTGAGAAACAAAAGTATGAGACAACATGTAAGGTCAAAGGCAAGAGAGAATCTAGCCTCAGCAGGGAGCATTCTTGAAGAATTGCTGCCTGGGTAATGTTGAGAGCCCCATGCTTCGCAGATTGCACACTCTTTGAAGAAGTAGACAGTGCCTTTAACTTCCCACTGTAATCCCATGCCAGGCTCTGAAGCTATCTTAAGCCCTGCTATTTATCCGCCTGGTGAGGCACAACACTTACTTATTAAAAACATATCTATCATGGTTAATGACTTGATTTTTTTCCTTTAATACAGTACAATGACAGGTGTAAAGGGAAGATGAGAGTCAGATGCTTCTGCAATATGCTTCCAGCTCTAAGATGTCTAGAACATCAGCCTTCCTCCATGGTGCTGGGAGGGGGGATGCCTCCCACCCCCTCTCCCCCAACACACACACACACATACACAGATTACACGCTTGTGTTGGATGGAAAATCGTGCCATTTGCAGTTTCAGATAAAAGCATGTTCGAGTGCATATGGAAGGTACCATTAGAAGCAACTCCGCAGTGCCGAGTAAAATGGGTCATTAGGCTTTTGTTTGTTGGAGAGCGTCTCCCATCTGACAGTGCAGAATGGTACCACTTTTAGCAGCTTATGTTCCCAGTTACATTAAACAGACAAACAGATTGACTATTTTGCATTTCTCATTTGACAACAGCTTGTCTTCATTTGCCGCACACTGGTGGCAATGCTGAAAGCATGGTGGATGACTGTAGCCAAGGTCCTGGTTTTGAATAACAGCAGATGCCAACATTTAACTTCAAAATCAATCAATTCTTTTTCCTGAGCATGGATAAAAGGTCTTCTAGAGCGCCTGCAGGGGGATTTCTGCTGTTTACAGCTGAAAACATAGAAGCCACATTCATTACCAAACTTTCTGCAAGATATAACAAATGTGGATGTTTTTATGAAAGGAGGTGTTTGGAAGAAGAAGCATTTTCTGGGAAGGGAGAACGAGAGTGCTGCCTGCAACCAGGCAACTTGATTTGAAGGTGAACTCTTTGGAGCTTCATTGGTGAAGGCATTGGCCGTATCAGTTGATCTGATTCTGGCACAAAGTATTAATGTGCAGTGGCAGAAAAGAGTCGTTTTCACACTGACCACTTTTCTTGGTAGCCTGTGGCCAGTGGGTTAATTAAAAGGGTTCTCCAAGAGGGAGACAGAGCATTCATTTCTCATTAGAGATTAGAGAGCCAACAGCCTGCTTTAAAGTCAACCAGAATGTAATCCAGTGTCTTTGTGTCTCCAACTCACTGGGCTCAGATTCTGAGGCCCTTTGAGAACGGAGTTCCGAGTCATTCCAAGCAGCGGTCCTTCCAACACGTCACGTGGCTACCGGGCTGGATCCCAGCCCTCACCTGGCACCATTGCTGAGACACCAGGTGTAGGAAGGCGTGTCCTAGTGGCTCTTGACGGATGCAGGTGAGAGTCAGGCCCTCCACAGAAGTCCATCTGGCTGACCTAGGTCATGCGTGTCTGTGAGAGGCGGTGATCTTAGTGGTTACAGCCGTCGGGCTTTGGCATAGGACACACCCTTGTGCAGCTCTCAACATTGTGCTCAAAAGGCTGTGAGACCTTGTGAAAGTAACCTGACTTCTCTGAGCCACTTTCCCCACCAGTAACACAGGGATAATAGCATAGTTTCCATTTCACAGGGTCACGATGGGGATTAAATAAGAGCAAGTGTGTAAAGCCCATGGCATCATACCCAGAACACCGTAGGTGCTCAATGATGG
Organism: Mandrillus leucophaeus; assembly: GCF_000951045.1. Taxonomy (NCBI): domain Eukaryota; kingdom Metazoa; phylum Chordata; class Mammalia; order Primates; family Cercopithecidae; genus Mandrillus; species Mandrillus leucophaeus. The sequence continues at coordinate 4,091,169 of NW_012103920.1, forward strand.
CTACATATGTGTGTGTGTGTGTAAATTTATGCACATTTTATCATATATGTGTGCTTTACACACACATACAACATATGTAATAAACTACATTATATGCATGCCTGTATGTATGTGTCTATATACACACACAGATAACATAATAAAATGCATATAAATTAAATGAGTAAATGCATTTAAATGTAAAAAATTTAAATATATGCATAATAACTATGTAAATGCATATAAAACATCCTCACGTAGTCTCATCCCTGCGTCCTAGCCAAGAGTCAGGACTAAGATAGTCTCCCCTTGGCCACCTCCAGATTCGTCATAGAAAGACTCATTCCCTCAAATGGGAGAAAAAAATGCGCTTCCTTAAGTTGTCTAACAAGAGCATCTACTAATTGAGCTTCTGATTCGTGCACGGAGGCACACTTAGAACCCACAGAAGCAGCTTGAAGTGGATATTAGTGTCCAGGAGTGGCCTCACCCAGGGTCTCGCTGGTCAGCAGGCTCGTGGGCATTCAAACCCCAAACCCTTCCCACTGCCCCCTCCTCCCCAGGACTGTGGGGTGTCCTTCATGCAGTTAGGAAAACAAATCAGACACCTGTGGGCCACTTCTCCTGAGGACCCGACTTGTTTCTTGTGTAGCGAGCAGCCGGGTTTCCTTTCCTCCCTACCTGGCTGACTCTTTGTTGAGCCTCCGCTTGGTTTTTCGTTTTGTTTGTGTGTTTTTCAGGGGACCCATTTTGTGCCTGAGTGTCCCCCGCTTTCCTCTCTTTTATTCCCCTCTCCTCCCCCTTCTGCCCCTCTGCTGTCCTTTGCTTTCTTCTCCTCTTCATGTGTTGATCAAAAACCCAAACGCCAGTATTTTGGTTTGTATAAAAACATGCAGTAGACCCTTTACTTTGTAGTAAATTTTTATCGACATTAATGTAATGGACTTCTGAATAATCTCTTAAAAACAAGAAAAAAAACTAAACACAAATCATTGCTCTTATCTGCTATATACACACATAGATAACGTAACTGTCCATATAAATTAAATGACTTTTTTTGGTCTCTCCAAAAAAGAAAAAAAAAAGGAATTGGGTTTTTTTTTTGTTTTGTTCTAATTGATTTGGTTTTTATTTTCATAATTTTTAGGAACTTACAAAAACCCTAGTATAATCTTGAGATTTGAGATAAGGGTGTTTGTTTGTTTGTTTGAGATGGGGTCTTGCTCTGTCACCAGGCTGGAGTGCAGTGGCCGGATCTCCACTCACTGCAACCACCACCTCCCGGGTTCAAGTGATTCTCCTGCCTCAGCCTCCTGAGTAGCTGGGACTACAGGCATGCACCACCACACCCGGCTAATTTTTATATTTTTAGTAGAGATGGGGTTTCACCATGTTGGCCAAGCTGGTCTCTGTCTCCTGACCTGGTGATCTGCCTGACTTAGCCTCCCAAAGTGGTAGAATTATAGGCGTGAGCCACCAAGCCGGGCAGAGATAAGGGTCTTTTAAGAGTTAAGTCATTAACACACAAATAGCAGTCAATAAACATTGTTTATTTTTAATTTGTTATTCCATACACCTATCTAGCTTAGAAACAATCATTAGCCATTATGCCTAACATGATAGAAATAGTAACTAACATATATTAATACTTGATCCTCCCATGACCAAACATTTTTGGAGCATGTGCTTTTAGCCATGAGCTATCCTGGGTGCTGCGGAAGAGACGCCAGGTGGGAGCCATAAGGCAGGCTCCCTACCCTGCACAATCGTCGATGCTCTCGAGTAAGGCATAAGAGGTGGACAAGCCAAGCCCAGTGGACAATGGGTCAGAAAGCCCTGTTTGCCAAGGGTTCAAATTTTTAGGGTGAAAGACAGGGCTCTGGGCCAGAGTGGCTTAGCATAAAGCAAAAGGATAAAGCTTTTTAAATCATCATATTCAACATCAACAAAGGAGAGAGAAAATAAGAAAGAAAGGGAGAGACTGTGGTCATGTGATTGAAACACACTGACATCCATGTGGAGCCAGGAACGAAAACTATTGCATTAGAACAGTCAAGATCAAGGTGCCTCTGGGTTGCCATGTCGCCATGCCATGTTGCTGTGCAGGACGCTGGTCTCAGAGGCCCTCCAGGGCCTCACTTTTTATGCCTGGATTGCTCAGAGAAACAAAACTTGTTGAGGGGTGGGGGCAGACCCACCGGAAATAACTGAAAAAAAATAACCGTCAATTGAGTTTCCCTCTCTTCTTTGACCCACTCCTTCTCCGGCCACCCGCTTCTCTGCACAGTTTGCGCCCAGGCCTGGCATTTAGGACCTTTTGTTGTCTTAATAGAGACTGAAACCTACTTTGGGCCTGGAGTTTGCTGTTTTAATTCAACAGTGGAAGGTTGTTTTTTTTTTTCTTTTTTTTTTTCCTTTTTCTTTGTTTGTTTTTCTTTTCCATTTTCTTTTTCTAAGCCTGGCGGACAATGCGTTTGCAGAGCAGAAGCTGTGAGCTAGGCGTTCCTGGGATCCTGAACAAAACCCGCATTAATGGGAGGTGGGATTTCCTGATCACAGCTTTTAGCCAAAGGGCAAAGGTCGCCCATTAACCAGCATCCAGTCTAAACAGGGCTGTATAAAATGACAGCGAGAGGAGGGAGAAAAGGGCGGAAAAAAGTCAAATATTTGCTCTTCATTCTCAAGTTAGCAGTTGGGGCTTGTTGCCGCCGAGGCCCAGTGCCCATCAGCACCACATGGTGCCCAAAGAAGGATTCCCTGGAAGGGGCCACTGCACCAGGAGCGAGCGTTGGTGGGCCAGGTGCTCAGGGGCCGGGGAGGATCGGCCCCCCACACAATGCTTCCCAACCCTCCTTATAGCCCTGGAGGCCTGTCTGCCAGAACTTGCTGGGCAATGGTACAGTTTCCATTTGCTCCCCTGCCTAAAACCTCTGAGGGACCTCTGGAAGCCCTCCAAAGCCTGCAAGGCCCTGCCAGGTGTCTGCACCAGCTTCTGTCACAACCGCTTTCCCTGGGCTTCACCCAAGTTCAGCCCCCAAGACCTTCTGCTTCCTGTATTATGCCCAGCTCCATGCCACCTCATGGCCTTGGCACTTGCTCTTTCCCATGACAAGTGAGTTCTTCCCTGGGTCTTTGCATGCTGGCTTCTGCTTCGTGCCCACTCTCCTGCATTTCTTACCACTGCTTCCTAACCTGGCTGGAAGAGAGGCCCGGCATTGGCACCCTTCAACCTTCAGCTAGGAATGACCCTCCTCCTCCCCTCCCCAGTTGGAGCTGGCTGTCAAGGGAAATATATGGTTGTTATATTTCTCAGATTGGCCAAGAGAGCTTGCCGGATCTGTATCCCAGCATGACACAAATGTAATCCCCAGGGAACAAAGTGCTTGACCATTCAAGCCTTGCAAACAAGAGGTGCCTCTGTAAAACTTAGGGCAGACAGGAGCGGAGCACACACACCTGTTTTGCACAGGCGGGTTGATTCCTAGTAACTGAGGAGGGCTTCTCCTTTCCCCACATTTACTAACCAGAGATGCCACATCTCCTTTCCTGGGGACGCAAGTCTCCATGGGCAGAGAGAGGCTGGAATGTTATGCAAACACAGGGCTTCTCAAGTTCCACCTGAGCCGGCTTCATCTGTGCGCTGCCTTGCAGGGGCACCCGGCCCTTGGTTTAATACTCCACTGTCATTGCCTTGACATTCTTAATAATTTCAAACAAGTAGCCCTACATTTTCATTCCGCACTGGACCCTGCTAATTATGTAGCTGGTCATGACCTCAGCAGCATATTAGATCACCTGTGAAGGTTTTTACAAATATTAACTCCTGGGTCCTATCCAAGACATTGGGATTTAATTGGGTGGGGCTGCCCAGGTGACTCAATTGTGCAGCCTGGGTGTGGGCGCTCTGCTGTGTGGAACAACCCTATAGATGGAAGGAAATTGGAGGTTGGGGAACCCATGTTGTCCCCACCACTCCCTCACATAGAGAAGCCAATGGCACACAGCCCCACATTTCCACAGAACTCCATGTGTACCTGTGATAGCACTGAGACCACTGTATTATCATAACGTGGAGAATGAGAATGGTAGTGTTCATTGGGTGCTCACTGTGGGCCAGACACTCTGCTGAGTACTTTTCTATATTATCGCACTGGATTCTCACCAAATCTATAAGGAGAGTCCTGATCTTCTCCATTTATAGCTGGGGAAGCTGAATTTCTAAGCAGTTCAGTCATTAGCCCAAAGAACCACAACTACCAAGTATGGTCAACTTGGGATGCTACTTCCTTGTTCACAGTCTGACTTTCTTACAAAATGATGCCATCCTCCAAGGCATGGGCAATTCCTTATCCATCCCTGTTTTCCCAGCATCATGCCTTGCCCACAGTCACAGTAGATAGTCATTAAATGCTGAATCAATTCTTCAATGAAAGCCTTTGCCGCCATTTTGCTATTTTCTCTGGGTGGAAAGCTTTACATTGCCTTCAGTGCTTTCAAGAGTAATTGCCAAGAAAAACCCCTCCAAAGTAATTTTTCATGTGGTCTCACTGGTTCCCTTTTGCTACCCCATAATATTATGATGGCTTTGCGTTAAATGATGGAGCAGGACCTTATAACACGATGTTCACATGATCCAGACTGCATCCTCGCAAATATTATTGTGGAAAAGTGACTGGTTGGGAGTAAGAAGGGACTGTTTAAAAGCAGGGCCCTCAGGCAGACACAAGGGATGTCGCCATGGAGCAGCAAAGACACTGTGCAGAATGTATGCTCCCTGCCATTGAGGAACAAATTTAATCCATAGAGGAATTTTGCTTTTTCCAGAAAAGCAAAATTTTGTGCCTGCGCAGAGGAAAGTCCACCCACCAGGGCACTGAGAGCAAACGAACGACAAGCTCAGAAAAACACACAAGGGAAAACTAAACTTCCTCAGTGGCCTTGAACTGCAGAGGGTAATGCTAAGCGGTCTGGAAGAGGAAATAGACAGCGTGTTTGCCATTCATCTCTAAGTTTGTTGGGCAAGGCCAGCTCTGGGGCCAGCTCTGGGGCCTGAGGTTTCTGTTTCCCTTAACCCTAGGGCAGGTGAGGAACTAGATCAAGACTCTAATGTGGTCAGAAGACTTGAAGATCCAGGAAGTAAAAAAAACAAAAAATTATAAAACTTTGAAACACAGAGTAAATATACTGTAACTAGGAAGCTGCCAAAATGCCTATTTATGAAACTGACTTTTTTCTTTTTTAAAAAGATTTTATTTTATTTCAGTTCCACGATACCTGTGCAGAAGGTGCAGGTTTGTCACGTAAGTAAACACGTGCCATGGTAGTTTGCTGCACTTAACCGATCACCTAGGTACTACACCCCGCATGCATTAGCTATTTATCCTGATGCTCTCCCTACACCCCGCGCCCCGACAGGCCCCAGTGTGTGTTGTTCCCCTCTCTGTATCTGTGTGTTCTCATTGTTCAGAGCTGATTTTTTAAAAAAGATTAATCCTTCCAACCTGTATAGGTCTTTTAAGCTTTCACTATGTCCTTAGACTCTTCCTGAACAGATCTGTAAAATTAACTTTATTTATTAGGTACTTGCTTTGCATATAATAACTTATTTAGTCCCATAGTGGTCTATGAGGAAGAATTTACTGTAACCCCATTTTACAGATAAGGCTAAGAAAGATCAAGTTTGATGATGCTGGGATCAGCTCTCGACTTTCTTTTCCCATTCCACAGCCATCAGCCCACATGGAGGGCTGATTCAGCCAGTGTGGGGGAGACAGCCCCAACCATGACTGTCTTAAGGTGGGTCTTGCTTACAGACCACAGGAGGTGAGGTACTGACTTTAGGAAGGCCCAGAGCAAAGAGCATGACAGCAGAATGCAGACATTGCTGCTTCTTATCCAGAATGCCTTAGGCAAGGAACACTGCTTCAGTTTCTCATGTGTGAAATGGGAGTGCCAACAGCCCCCACCTTAGGAGCCACTGGGAGAATTAAAACAGGGAGAAGGTCTTGTGGACCACCTAGCACTGTGCCTGACACACGGGAAGCCCCCAGTAAGGGTCTCTGCCACTGCCCAGTGGGAGACCCTGCTTTGTGACACCTTCTCCAACGAGAATATGTCTTACGGCCCATTTGCATTACACTCGGCCCAGTTAGATCAACAAATTTAGCCTAAAACCTGCCTAATGACATAATTAAGTTCAGCCTAAAGGTTTTTCTGTACATCGTGAACTATAACAAGTGGAGGTGTAAACAGACTATAGCCCACACATGTGCCAGTCACTGAGTTTTGGCCATCCAAATGTGCCAACTGTTCAAACCATGTTCATATAAGGCAAACACCGAGCTGTAACCAATCTAGCTGTCTCTGTACCTCGCTTCCATTTTCTGCACGTCACTTTCCTTTTTCTCCCCATAAATCTTCTTCCACCACGTGGCTGTGCCGAAGTTTCTGAACCTGGCTCAGACAGCCGCCCAATTTGTGACTCGTTCATTGCTCCATTAAACTCCTTTAAATCTAATTTGGCTGAAATTTTTCTTTTATCATTCCCCTGGTGTGTAAACAGCTCCAAAGTCTGGTTGAAAACACAGCAAGGAGTGTGGGCTGAAGTTCTTGAGGACCTCAATAGCTTCAAATATCTAGCCCAGTGATTTTATTTGTCTTATTTATAGACAGCCACCCCCCCCCCCAAAAAAAAAGTATATTTAGAGAGAATTACTTTTGCTGCATTGGCTTCTAGCATGATTAACAACCTTTTTCTTGTAACTTGCTCTAGAGGGAAGTAGACTGTTTTCAAGGGGGGAACGATGCCTGTCTTTGCAGAACTGTGGCAACTGATGAAAACATGAGAAACCCTCCTTCTTTGTTCCTTGTTCCATGTCTGGAATGCCAGCTGAACAGTTCAGCTGATTTTTTAAAGCTGAGTTGATGCCATGCTGTTGTAGTTTGGTTGTGGTTTAATCCTGTACTCGGTTGGAGCTGCTCAGTGCTGGATAGAGAGTTGGCCCCGTGCAACCGGTGTAGACTTTGGAACTAGATAAACCTGCATTTGACTCCTCCTTCTCCTACTATCTAGCATGATAGTGGTGAGTTCCTTAAGCTCTCTGAGGCTAATTTCCTCTGTAAACTATTAAGAATATTTACCTAAAAGCATTTGAGTCAGGGATCAAATAAGATACTACTTCCTGATAATAGTACACCTACCTAAATAGTTCCCAGGGATTACAATAAGGTAACAATTAATTCCAAGACAGCTTCAAATTCTATCAGTGGCATGAACTAGGGAGCATCTGAGCCAGCTTCCCACCTTGTCAGTTGGAGACAATGACTGACCCAAGGTAGCCCACACTCACTCTTGATCACACGTAGTCAAGAACTTGTCCTGCAGGAGAGGAACTGCAAAGAAGCCCTATTGATCAAAGAAACAGTCTTTTATAGACAGTTTAACTCTAATGGCAGTGATTGTCATAGTTCCCAAATTCTATTCTTTGCTCAAGGAAAAAGGACACATATACAAGATTCTAAGAGGAAAGATATCAAGAAAAGTTCATGCAAAGGATTGCATGACTCAGGAGCCCTTGATGTTCAAAGAATGACCCTGACATTATCTCCAAAGAAGCTGAAATGGTGCTTTGTCCCTAAATTCAAGTCCCTTCAGAATTACCTAAGAACACTCGTGCAGAAGGTTCAGTAGATTACCAGGTAGATTGTGATGGAATCTCAATTACCCTGGGGTCCACTACCTCTTGCACAATCGTGGTATCTTACCTTATTACAGAAAATCTGTGGGGAAGATCTCTCCACTGGGCCCCATCCAGGCAGTGACCTACCAGCTGTGGAGGACATGGGACTGAAATTGTCTGATCACATTCTCAGATAGAGACAAAGTCTGCTTTTCCTCTCTCTCTCTCTTTTTTTCTCTCTCTTTTTTCATTTAGAAGCCAGTGAGATATTCTAGACTGGCATAGGAAAAGGTGGTTCTTGTTTCTAGCATGCAACAATGGGATGCTCTGATAAAGTTGCCTTTCCCCTTCACAGACACACTACTATGCACAATTTCTACTAGGTGAACACCAATCAAGACTAGTACAAGAGTTGGGAGAAAAAGAGTGGTCATGTGAGTCCTGGAACAGCAGGCCAGGGTGCAAAGAATATAGGTCGTGGGGTCTGACCTCACTGAGCCATTTCCTAGCTCTGTGATGTGGGTGTCTAACATCACTCATTTGACAAATGCTGATCATTGCATATATCTCCAATTTTATTGTAAGGAAAAAGCAGTATATTACATACTATGTGAAAAAAAAATGTAATGTATAGAAAATGTGTATTACATAATAGGCATTTTTTAAAATTAGAATTTAATTTCATTTTCTCCTCTCTGTTTCCGGAAAATAATTCCATTTGTTTCAAGAATATTTGCAGAACTGACTTTGCCCATGTGCGTGAGGCCCCTGAATCCACCCTCTGTAGACTGTTTTGGGTACTGCTATTGGTTGGAGCCTTATTGGAATGGCTCAGCATCAGGCCTGGGACACCCTAGGAGTTAGTATTGTTACCAGAAAGGAATCCTGATCCAGACCCCAGGACAGGGTTCTTGGACCTCACGCAAGAAAATTCAGGGCCAGTCCATAGGGTAAAGTCAAAGCAAGTTTATTAAGAAAGTAAAGGAATAAAAGAAAGGCTACTCCATAGGCAAAGCAGTGGCATGGGCTACTCAATTGAGTATATTTATAGTTATTTCTTGATTATATGGTAAACAAGGAGTAGACTATTCAGGAGTTTTCCAGCAAAGGGGTGGGCAACTCCCGGAACTGAGGGTTCCTACCCTTTTAGACCATTATAGAGTAACTTTCTGAAGTTGCCACAGCATTTGTAAATTGCCATGGTGCTGGTGGGAGTGTCTTTTAGCATGCTACTGCATTATAATTGGCACATAATGAGCAGTGAGGACGACCAGAGGTTACTGTCATCGCCATCTTGGTCCTGATGGGTTTTAGCTGGCTTCTTTACTGCATCTTGTTTTGTCAGCAAGGTCTTTGTATCCTGTATCTTGTGCTAACCTCATATCTCATCATGTGACTTAGAATGCCTAACCTCCTGGGAATGCAGCCCCACAGGTCTCAACCTCATCGTACCCAGCCCCTATTCAAGATGGATTTGCTTTGGTTCAAATGCCTCTGACTATATTGGTCATACATACTTCTGAGTTCTTTCTCTCTACCTGTGTGGGTTTCCTAGGACGGCCACAACAAAGTACCATAACTGAGTGACTTACAACAGAAATTTACTGTCTCACAGTTCTAGAGGCCAGAAGTTGAATAGCAAGGTGTTGGCAGGGCCATCCTCCCTCTGCAGGCTCTCAACGGAGAATTTCCTTGCCTCTAACTAGCTTCTGGTGGTTGCCATCAGTTTATTGGCTTGCAGCTACATCACCCCAATCTCTGCTTATATCATTACATGGCCTTTTCCCTGTATGTCTGTGTGTAATCACTGGATTTAGGGCTAACCCTAATCTAGTATGTCTTCTTCCTAACTTGATCATATCAGCAAAGATACTATTTCCAAATAAGATCACATGAACAGGTGCCAGTGGTTATGACTTCAACATGTCTTCTTAGAAATGCGATTCAACCCACAATATTCCCTATAGCTTCTGCTGGAAAACCTTGTCCTAGTATCTTCTTTTTAAGGATGAGAATGTTCTAGGGTACATATACCTTTAAGATGTCATCTTTCCTATTCTAAGCCTCAGTTTCCTCATCTGTTTGAAAGAGGGATGATGCCACTTGCTGAATGGAGCCAGGCCCTACTGTTGTACCCTCATGAGAACCATCCCGTTCTCTGCAGTGACCCACACATCACACCTGCAATTTGCTATCCAAGGTGAGCCTTCCTCAGGAGAGGTGATGCCCTGTGACGGCTGGGACCACCACCTCTTGTTCCCATTGTAAACCTAATTTCTAGCTCAGTCCCTACCATCTAGTATGTACTCAATATGTACTTTTGAACGAATAAATAATATATCTAATATAATATATCTAAAGCCTTTAGCGCCATATTTGGCCCACCAGAGGCACCCAAAGACTCATGGCTATCTGGTCAGTCATTTGTATGACACAACTTTTACTGTGTTTCTCCCTGCATAGGTCAGAGTAGAGTCTGGAAAACAGAACTCACCCCCAGATAGGTTCAGAGGAGGAAACTTAATATGAGCAACTCGTTACAAAGGTCTTAGGAGTGTTAAACAGGAAACAAGGAAAAGGTAAGGAGGCTCAGAAACATGGAAATTCAGGAAGCCACTACCTCCTGGAGAGCGTCTTGCTTTAGAGCCAGAGCCCGAAAGCATGAGCTCCGGGCAGAGGAGAAGTGGCTGTATAATGGAAACTGGAACCAACCAGGTGACATGACACCTGAAGGAGAGGAGAGAAGCTCCCTGGCTTCTCCCTTCCTCTCACCCCACCTCCCACCAGCACCTCCCATGGTCCACACCTATCAGGAAGCCAGTTGGCAAGGGATTTGGGGAAGCCAGGAAATGTCATTCCCAGTGGTCACCTCCCTGCCCTCCACTCCTATGCTCTGTAGGAGAGGGAAGAGAGCTTGGAGCAGACCAGCAGACGACCGTCCCATTTCCTAAATGCAGGGGCTTCCACAAGCAAGGCTTCTGTGATTTGTAATGGGTCCGATGGGCGATGTGGAAAAAAGGAGTCTCTGCATAGATCTGACAACACTCGAGCACTCGTAATAGGGCAATCAGGGTTTCTTCCCCATGGTCCTCGATTGTCATTGTGAATAAGCATCACATCTCGGAGGAAGCATGTAAAATTCGAATTTCCAGACCCTATCCACAGAAAGTCTGGCTGAGACCATTTTGGGGGTAGAGATTGGGAATCTGTATTTTTAACAGAGGCTGCTCTCCCATGGAGGACCAGCCTCAGTGACTCTAATGCAGTTGATTCAAGGTCAATAATTTGAGAAACACTGAATTCGCCCTGGGAGTTGGACGGTATTCTAGAGTCCAAAGGAAACAATGAGGCATTGTTGGAAGCTGTTGCACAGAACAAATCACACCTATTTTATGTATGAGACCAACAGGATGATCTGCTCCACGTAGCCAACCCCCCAGCCCAAATCTTGTGACGTTTACTCTGTTTTACTCTGGATTAGATAATATACACACATGTGGCAGCACGGCGAAGCACACAGGCTCTTGGGACAGCTGTGCCTGGATTAAAACTCAGTTCCCCGTGATTACACTCTCTCTAAAAAGATGATTCTGATTCTCAGACCTCTGTTACCTTTTTGAACCCAAAGGGTATTCAGAAAGAAAAGGCTTCTCCATCTTGGGCACTGACTCAGTGACCCATGTAACTAGTCCTGGGGAAAGATAATTTGCAACAGAGCCCATATGGTTTATGGGAAATTAATATGAAAAGCCTGGCTCTATCTCTCATCAGATAAAAGTCAGGTATCGCCGGCATCCTCTGCCCTCTGTTCTAAGTCTCCCAGGAGACAACGCTTTTATCTGATTGGAAGTAGCTTCCCTCCCATGGGGTTTTGGACTTGGGATTTTGAGAAGATATACAGGCTGGGCGCAGTGGCTTACGCCTGTCATCCCAGCACTTTGGGAGGCCGAGGTGGACGGATCACGAGGTCAAGAGATAGAGACCAGTGCTTAGCCAACACAGTGAAACCCCGTCTCTACTAAAAATACAAAAATTAGCTGGGCGCAGTGGCAGGTGCCTATAGTCCCAACTATTGAGGAGGCTGAGGCAGGAGAATCGCTTGAATCTGGGAGGCAGACGTTGCAGTGACCTGGGATCGCGCCATGCCACTGCATTCCAGCCTGGCGACAGAGCCAGACTCCATCTCACAAAAGATATACAAACAAGCATCCTGCCTTTTATTCATCCCTGAGGAGGCAGCCTGCCTAAGAGAGCAAACTTAGGACTCTGGGTACTTGGAGTGCATCCCTCCCTCTGTTTTCTCATGAGTTGTGACACCTTGGAAGAATGATTGGACTTCTCTAAGCCACAGTTTCCACATCCCTAAAATGGGTAACAAGTGCCCCATTCAGGCTACTTTGCAAAGCTGTCACAATAACTGTATGGCCACAGTGGAGGGTCTTGTCTGATGGTCACAGCCATGACACACTCATCCGCCCCATAGTATAAGGCACAGATGCCAGAATAGCCTAGAAGCCTAGAAATGTTCTGTGAATTAATCAAGTACTCTCAGTTTCTCCTTCCAAATCCAAAAACCTGCTTCCTCTGCCTTCTGTCATGGTGGGTAGCCAAACAGTCCCTCAGGTGAGACATCCAGATGTCACTCTTCACAAAGCCATCTTTTACCCAATGCCTCATCCAGGCCTTCCCTGAGACCCACCAATTTAACTTCATAATGATTTCCCCCATCTCCTCTCTGTCTCCCACCATCCCAGGGACACTGCTCTTGCCTGCCCCAGTCCCATCACCTCCTCTCTGGGCTCCCGGCACTCTGCTGCCAGAGTACGTTTGAAACACCAGTCACACCGTGCCACTCCTTACTTGAAATTCCTAGTGTTTCTCCACAATCTCGAGAATCGAGTGACATTTTCTTAGCTTGGAATACAAGTCCTTGCATGGCCTCGTACTTCCCTAAGACCAAACCACTTAGAGATCTGAGCAGGTATCTTTGCTTTTCTGTCTCCTTTAACAAACAAACAGGCTGGGTGCGGTGGCTCAAGCCTGTAATCCCAGCAATTTGGGAGGTCGAGGCGGGTAGATCACCTGAGGTCAGGTGTTTAAGACCAGCCTGACCAACATGGTGAAACCCTGTCTCTACTAAAAATACAAAAATTAGCTGGGCATGATGGTGGATGCCTGTGATCCCAGCTACTCAGGAGGCCGAGGCAGGAGAATCTCTTGAACCCAGGAGGAGGAGGTTGGAGTGAGCTGAGATGGCACCACTACACTCCAGCCTGGGTGACAGAGAGAGACCCTATCTCAAAAAACAAACAACACACTGCTTATTCTCTTTCACCTGGAATGTCCTTCCTTTCCTCATCTTTACCTAATTCACTCACCTATAAGATTCCACTACTCAGTCAATAAGCTTGTTATCTATTTCTGTATAACAACATCTTCCCAAAACTGAATGGTTTAAAATAATTGATTATTATTGTGTCTCAGAATTTCACATGTCAGGAATACACACAGGGTTCAGCAGAGGTGACTCGGCTTTGCTCAGTGCTGTGTGGAGCTAAACTGTGATGACTCCAAGGGCTGGGGGCTGAAGAGGCAGCTCACTATCTGTCCACATGGCCTCCCCACGTAGCAGCTTGGGCCTCCTCACAGCATGGCAGCCTCGGGATTCTTATGTAACCAGCTTAGGATGTAGCAACTCAGGTCTCCAAGCGAAAGGAAATAGAAACTGCCTTGAAATATCAGAAATGGCAATGGTGCGACTTTCACTGTACACTATTAGTCAAAGCAGGTCAGCCTAGGCTCAAGGGGAGGAGATACACACCCCATCTCTTGATGGCAGAAGCATCAAAGAATTGTGAGCATCATTAATCCATCACTGTCATCATCTCCTTGAGGAAGCCTGGAGTCCACTTCTCCCTTTCTTCCCCTTCGTCTTCTCTCTGCCCTCCCTCCAATGCCTTCCTCTCTGTTTTCTGATAAAAACAGAGTAAATACAAGCAGTGAAAAATATCCCTAAGGAACTGGGAGTGGTTTTGTTAAATAAAGGGTGCTCAAGCTCACTGGTGTGGCACATGTTGTTTGGCACATAATGGGTTCTCAATAAATCAGAGCTACGATGAGGAGGGTTAGCTAGCATTATTAAAATTAAAATGTGCCTTGTCTGTTGGGTGACTGCCTAGCGCGGAGAAGCTAACCCATAGGAGGTTTTCCCAAGGTGATGAATAAATGAATGAGTGAGTCCATGAAAGAATGAGTGAATGAATGATTGAGTAAATAAATGAATGAGTGAATGAATGAATGAGTAAATAAATGAATGAGTGAATGAATGAATGAGTAAATAAATGAATGAGTGAATGAATGAGTAAATAAATGAATGAGTGAATAAATGAATGAGTAAATGAAAGAGTGAATGAAAGAATGAGTGAATGAATGAATGAGCAAATAAACAGCTCAACAAACAAGTGGATGTTTCTGCACGCAGTCTGATTCCTGACGCTAAGGGATCCAGGCAAACCAAAAAATAACATCTGATTTCCGGCCTGCATAGACATTCCAGCTTTAATTACACGTGGGTCATGGCAGGACTCGGGGTTTGGGGGTTTGGGGGAAAACAGTTGGCCTCCTGCCACAACCCTCACAATGGAATAAGGTCTTTACCGCCAGCTGCTGGTCCTCAAGCTTCCAGTGTGGATTCACATCAGCTGTGCTTCCCCCACCAGCCCCCGCCTCACCGGGAAGGGGCTGGTTTGCAGAATGAGACCCTCTCAAGGCCGAGGGCCCGGGAGTGCTTCCTCTCTGCCCCTAGCTGAACAGCAGCTGGGCTGGGAGCGTGGCAGGTGTCTAACAGCCTGCCGCAATCCTGCATAACAGGAAGTGAAAGAGAACACCATATCCAATTGAAACTGCAGTGGAATATGGGCTGCAATGCTTAATTAACTACCCTCAGTCATTTCACAGATTTCTGTTGTTGCTGAAGGAAAAAAAAAAAAAAAAAAAGCAAGGCAGAGTACGTGGAGGACAACAAAGCTGATTCTGGAATGTTCGTTTGTGTTCATGCTCCCTGCTCCCACAGTCAGCAGCCTCCTGACATAACGCAAAGGGGACGCTCACTTCTGGCTTCGGTTTTTAATGGGTTTCCAAAGGGTTTCTTTTTGTTTGTTTGTTTGTTTTTTGGTTTTTTGCCAGAGAGTCAGGTCTGTGCCATACTCCAAGAACTCGTCGATGCGTTTGTATGGGAGGAGAAGGGGGAAGAGGCGTGTTGAGTGCATTTGTGCAGTTGTGTCTATACGAGGGTGTTTGTGCAGAGGCACACAAAGATGTGTCCTGGGTTGTGTGGGAGCCTGTGGATACGGCCATGTGAGAATGAGTGGGTGTGTGGGATTTGCCTGTGTATGGGGTGTTTCACCTGTGAAAGATGCATGGGAATGTCTGTGGGTAGCTGAGAACAAGTTCTGTATCTATGTGGGGCACCAGTATGTATGCCTGGATAGATATTTCAATAGATGTGTCTTTGCCTATGTTGGAAAAAAGTGAATAGAAGAAGTATTATCGTTCAAGTGTGTGTTGCACACACACATGTGCATGCAAGGAGAATGGTGTGGCAAATAAATTTGTGAATGAAGATGAGAAACAGTGTACTGCCAAATGTATCAAGAACCCATTAAGTAGTTGGCCGTGAATTTATGCTATGAAACTATCTGCTACTTGATGGTGGGGCCATCTTTTCAATACCAGGTGACCTCAGCTTCCTTCTCTAGCAGAGGATAGTAGAGAGGACTTTTCCCAGAAGGTTCCATAGTTTCTGTAGGCTTCGCTTTGCATCATCACCTTGTTTTCCAAACCAAACTTGCCTGTTCACCTAGATAGACTTTCTGGTGAGGGTCTTTGGAATGCTGTAAAATCTAAAGGATTTTAAAACATCAAAAAAGTATTAAAAAAAAAAACTTACTACTTATTAAAGACTGACTAGTTGGCCCATGTCACCCCAGATGCCTGGCAATATTGACCTTATTTGATCTCTCAGTAACCTTACTGGGTAGGAACTGCTATCATTTCCTCTGTAAACTGAAGTAGCCAGTGGGAGGTAGGGCCAGGGTTTAAACACACACTGTTGAGCTGTAGAACCCAAACTCTACTGAATCATTGTCCCTAAATAGGGGGGCAGAGATGGCGCCCCTTTGGCTCAGCCAGTTGTACAGTGGGAATTATTTGCCACATTGCCCTTAGGAACAGCAGTCCCTTCTGCAAGCGTCAGAACTGCTCCTGGAAAGAATGTCAGTGCGTACCTCAGTGTGTGCTCGTCACTTTGCGGAGGTCACCTCCCACATTCCTGCAGGACGTCGGTGCCCTCATTTGGTGATGAGTCCTGCAGTGCCCTCCGGCCTTGCAGAACCAGCTCCTGAGCAGCACACTTTCAGGATTTCAGGGTGGTTTCTGAGTAATGGATCCCCACCCCTGGAGGCCACCAGAATCACCACAGTAAACTTCCTACAAAAGCAACATCCAGAGTCCCACTCCCAGAAATTCAGATTCAGTGCCTCTAGAAAGGAGCCAGGAGCTTGCATTTTGCACAAGCCTCCCCTGCTCCCCACACCTAGGGGAATCTTATGTAGTGTCCAAGCACCAAATTTTCAGAAAAACTGCTGTCCCTATTTTCCAGCTGTACAGCTTAGGCATTCTCGTCCCTACACCTAAAGGAACTATCAAGAAGGAAGCCATAATTCTAGGTCCGAGGCCACTCATGGCTAAACAGTGCCCAGAATGGATCTAAAGAAAGGCGGGCCACTATATTTTTTCCAAAGTCCAGTCTGCCCTGACAGGCAGTATTTCTTTAAAAGCTGCGGGGAGAGGGGCAGACAAATGCCCATGTGAAGCCAGGCATCCCTCAAGGAATTTAAATGGGTCAGAAACTCTTAAAGAATTTAAATGAGCATGAAATAGGTATGGAAGGTTTTCTGGGCCAATATGCAAGCCAAATAGTAAATAACTATTTTCAGCCCTGAGTTTGGTTGGCAAATTTGCATATACATGTGATGCCGTACGTTTCTATTTTTACCATGTAAATCTGCAATCTGTAAAGAGAGCCGCGTGCCTTCGTGGAAATCCAGGCTCGGACTGTTGGCTGGGGGAGAGCTGATTTTCAGTCTGGCTGGACCCAGAGTTCTGTATTTTTAACGAGTCCAGGTGAGAGCTGACAGATGAGCAGATAAGAGACAGGGTGCATACTTGCAGTTTGTTCTCAGGTTGAGCCCTTGCAGTGCCAAGATTTCCCCCAAAGTGATGTGTTCGTGCCTGAAAAACGGAAGTTAAAGTGGAAAGTTTGACATTTTCCTGTGACACCAGCCCTGCACGGTTTGAAACAACTTCCCAACCTTTCTTAAAAAGCCACCCTCGTTTTATGACTAACATTATTATTATTGATGATTATATCATTGGGATTACTATGATGATGGTCAACAGAGAAAAGCATTGGCAGACATCTGCAGAACTAGAAATACCTCTGCTTTCTCTCTTGGTGCCCTTTTATGTTAGGCATCTGCGATGAGCTGGATGTAAAGGTTTTGGGTAAATTTTTTGATGCCTTACTTAGGCCCAGCGTATAGTTGCCACTTACGTATTTTGTAATTGCCCAGTAGAACCCTCTAAGGGGTGATGTTGCCGAGTGAACGGGGCATTTGCCTTTGGATGGTGTGGAAGTAGTACCCGTCCTTCACCTCTTCTTGCTGCAAGAATGCATATGGCGGGAAGAAGGAAGTGCAACACACCAAAGGAAGTTCTGCTGGGGTGGAAGGCAGATGGAGGTGATTTGCCATGGCTTGTTTGCTTTAAGCTCCTGGGCGCAAAGCTTGCTGAAGGGTCACTGGTGTTCTGCTAAATCGCCACTTAATACCAGCAGTTTCTAGCACAAATATCAGGAGATTAACTTTATGAAAATACCTTGTAGTTGAGGAGCATGGTAAGTGTAAATTTGTGCTCAAAGGATCCTTGCTCTGCCATCACTACTATGGGACTTTTTTTTTGTGAGGAGGAGATGCAGGGGGTAGATTATGGTTTCACTTAAATGGAAGGTGAGTGAAGCAACAGAGCTCCCCAGCTACCCCGTGCAGGAGAGACCGGCACGTCTATTTGAGGACAGGCCAAGCAGCTTGGTGAAAGTTCAAGTACGTCTGCCCAAGGTCTCTAGAGGTAGTGCAAGTGCCAAAGCAGCCTGCAGGTTCCGTGTGGCCTCTGCTTGGTTCTCAGATACTTTCATTTTCAGAATATTAGTTCCTTTGTCAGAGATAACCCAGAGCCTGTAATGATCGCTGAGCAATTGGTTATGGTGATACTACCATATTTGGACAATTTTCAGAAACTACCTAAGATTTTTGTGATAGCTTCAAAGACTTGCAAAATGTTTCTTAAGAGATATTTTTAGCAGATTTTTAAAAGTTTGTGATTCCCTTTCTTTCGGTCATCAGGAAAGCAAACAGGTGACCTAAAGGCGATGGATGTAGAATTTGGGACTATAAATTAAGCGTTTGGGGGTCTTTTTAAAATACAACAATGTAGGCTTACACTGCTCTAGAATAAGGAGAATTTTTTTTTACCAACTTTAAAAAGCTCTTAAAAAGAATATATCGCAAATTCTGGCCCCTAGTGTAAACTTTCTGGAATGTACTTATTGTGAACTGGGAGGAAGTTTCATATGTCTAATGTAACACGGCATGCTTTTCTAGAAAGATGGTTTTCTTTGTTCATCATTGAGTTTAAAAATTATCATCTTACACAAACCCTATCCATTCATCCGTCCACCCATCCATCCATCCATCCATCCATCCATCCATCCGTCTATCCACTCACACCTTAAACATATAAGGGATATTCACAATGCCTGGTACCATGCTGGTTGCAGTCACCAGAAATACAAAGATGAATCAGAAACATTCCCTATTCCCCACCCTCAAGGAGCTCAGAATCTGGTACAGTAGACCCTTGTCAGGCACAGGTTTGACATTTGTGGTTTTGACTATTTGTGAGTAATGCAAAGCTTTGTGACTTCCTAATTTGTCATTTTTGCTGCTTCATGGGTTTGAAACACGCCTTCAATGAAACTCATAAGCAAGAAGGACCCTTTGGATTAATGAATGGGTTTAGCTGACAGCCCACGGTCCACCCTGAGACCAGCTTTGTAGTTCTGAACCCAAAATCATTCTCCTCAGGGGATAAAATACTGTTCAAGGGACTATATTAAACTCCCAAATGAAACCACCTGCAAATGCTATTGATCAAACTAAAGAGAAAGTAAAGAGATCTACTTACAATTTTGATGGGAGAGATCATATGACAAACTGATACTCAGTAATTTGAGAATTTGCACCTTGCTCATCTCAAAGGTCTTCTTTGGCTAAACAGAGTTGAGTTCATTCTGTTACCTTAGTCTTTGGGGAAGTGGTGACTTTGGGGCCAGTTAAAATATTCCTGAGACTCCAAGTTGCAGGACTTCTGTCACTTAAGGATTCAGGTCACCTTAAAGATTCAGGCTCCCACCCTTTGGCGATACCATTAATATTTTGCTTTTAGAGGAGAGATACCCTAGCGCCCACATCACTGATGCTACATCAGTGGTTATCCCAGTTCTACTGTTTTTATGATCACAAAGTTAAAAGAGAAATTGATCTGCCAACCTCCTAACAGTTTTATAATCTCCCCTCCCAAGGAACTTGGGGTGGCTTCCTTAATGCCTGGGCCGCGGATATTTACAAAATACCACTCCGGGTCTCCTTTCCACTTTGAAACCACGGGTGTCCCCACTTCAGACAGACTTTTTGCTTCCTAATTGGCATTTCTAGAACTCACGGCACTTGGCTAATTTTTGTATTTTTAGTAGAGACAGAGCTTCACCATCTTGTCCAGGCTGGTCTCAAACTCCTGACCTCGTGATCCAACCGCCTCGGCCTCCCATAGTGCTGGGATTACAGGTGTAAGCCACCGCACCCGGCCTTCTTTAACTCTTACCTTCAGGCCCCAGACACCAGGACTCCAGTTGGATTGTTCCATATCAAAGTATCCTGGGGTGGGATTGCAGATCGGTGTCCTCAGTGTGGTCCTTGCTAGCCACACACAGACATGCAAGGTTCTACAGTTAATACAGGAATTTAGGGGAGAGTGTGTGCTGTAGGCGTAAAGGATTGTAATGGATTTTCCAATAAGCACTTTAGTGGATCACAAGGTCAAGAGATGGAGACCATCCTGGCCAACATGGTGAAACTCCGTCTCCACTAAAAATACAAAAATTAACTGGGTGTGGTGGTGCATCTGTAGTCCCAGCTACTTAGGAGGCTGAGGAAGGAGAATCGCTTGAACCCGGGAGGCGGAGGTTGCAGTGAGCCGAGATCGTGCCACTACACTCCAGCCTAGCGACAGAGCAAGACTCCCTCATTAAAAAAAAAAAAAAAAAAAGGCTTCAAAGAGTGAGCTCTCTCAAGGAGCTTGAGATGGGATTTCATATACAAACAACTGAATTATAAACCTCTTTTCAAGAATACAGCTCACTTGCTTAAAGCAAGGCTCACCTTAAATATTTGGTATTAAGTGCCCTATGGCTTTCTTTATTTGTTATAACCTCTGACCTCTTTTATTAAACCATAGATTGTATTTTCTAACTCTTTTTAGAGGCTTTCTTTCATCTGTCATGATCGTCCCTCTAGACTCTGGGATTAACTGCAACATTTACCTAATACCCTTTGCTCATTACCCTCCATGGCCTTTTTTTTTTTTTTTTCATATTGAAACTTTGTTAAATGTATGTGCGAAAACAAGAAAAGGTATGTGCACATCTTCCGTCCAACCTCCTATCTTCCACTTCTTCCCTCTGGTAGCCTCTAATGGTCTTCGTCTCTTCTTCCTCTTCCTCTCTGCTCTTTCTTCTTCTGTCTCTTTTCCTCCCTGTCTCTTGCTGCTTTTTCACCTGCCTTTATCTTTGCTTCTTCCCCTCCCACTCTGATCCGGGAGACACTCCTTTCTCAGGGTGGGGGTGGGGGGTGGTTATCACTAGACTGCTTTGACAATGGATCAAGGAAGAGGGAAATTAAATCTTTAGAGTCAATTCCTATTCAATAAGGAAGCCGCATCAGAGTGCTTTAAAATGCTCCCACGCTGTCTTAGGTGCAGTTCCTTAGGAGTAGAGTGGGAGACAGTGATTCCTGGTGAGCAGTGTAGTAACAGGGAAGCCAGGATAGCAGCTAGCAGTGCAGGGGCTGGACAAGACAGTGGACAGAGATGTGGGTTCAGCTGAAGTCCAGTGTCAGGCTGAGCCCACAGGGGCCCTAGAGTATGAATAGCACTGCAGCACCCCAGAGAGAAGAAATGTCAATTTTAAGCCTCCAAGTTCCTGGTCCTTGGTTCAAGCAGCCCTAGAAAACTCATACGAGACACATGCAAGTGATGCCTCATGGTGGGAGAATGAGTTTAGGTGGTGGCCCCGCAAGCTGGCCTGTGCATACAGATTTTGTTGCAGAATCCCAGGGGTTCTAAAACTTTTAAATTTGAACGTGGCCTTCAAATAGTTGTCAACATATACTTACCAAAAGAGGAGGGGAGAGGTTACGTTTTAACAGTTTCTTAGTTGGATTTGCACTTTTCAAAACTTAGACGCCAGCTGGACTCTTGATCCAGTCCCCACAAATGTTGAGGTGAGTCTTTCCCAGACCTCTCTTCTGCCAGCATTTACACAAAACTAGGTTTATCAAAAAAGTCTCAATTATAAAGTGACTTCTGCTGCAAACCCGGTTAAGCAACACGTGCCATTGGCTTAACCTTTTCTGGATTTTCCTAAATGTAATTTTTTCCCTTCTTCAAGAGAGCTGAAAATCACTTCTGGTTAGTAGGGCAGCTTATCGGGCTGATGGTCTTCCTGTTTCCTTACCTGCTGCAGCCCCACTTCATCATCAGAAGAACCACCCTGCTTTGGAGCCTGTGATAGGGGCAGCAGAAACCATGGTTCACATCAAAGCGTCGAGAACACGTCCATTGCCCGCAAACTGTGTCCCGGGCGAGCCCCATATTTATAACATTTTCCAAATCAGTGTAATTTAGATTGCCTTTTTATGAAGAACAGGCTGGAATTTCCCCAAATCAGCAAGTGCTCTGCCAAAGCTCTGGGAGAGTTATTTTAAAAACAATAAGCAGGTTGTTAAAAAAAAAAAAAAATGAAGAAGCTCTATTCGAATGAAGCGCGGGCTTGGAGGTCAAGGTTTAAGAGAACCCCTGCACAAGGCACCATATGCTATTAGGAGAGGAACTGGCCACGGTCCTTGCCCTCCAGGGGTTCACACTTTAGTACAGTCAGATCTGAGCTACTTGCAGGGGTGAGGGGTCAGTGCTTGAATGTCCCTCTCTCCAGCTTCGTCACCCTGCAGCCCAGGATCCACCTGCAGTGGGCATCTCTGTTCTATACTGGCCTGTGCTCCCGACTTCAGCCTCTTCCCCAGGTCCCATTCCCTGCAGCTACTTAGAAAGCAAGTCCACAGGGTGTGCGTTCATGGAGCAGAATGAAACTCAGAGCCACTAACCTTTACGTGTCCCTTAATAGAAGTGAAACCTTCTTGTAACTTTCGGCCCCATTTTCTGTTCACCCTAGGCTGGTATTGCTGTCATTCCCACTTCCCAAAAGAGGACAGTGAGACTCAAGGAGGTCACAGTGACCCAGCCAGAAACAATGGAAAGGTGACTAGGACCTCATGTGCATGGATCGGTGTGAGAATGAGGGGGTGGAGAGGGAAGAAGCAGCTTTCTACCATTTTCTGTGTGCGTGACCCTAGAGAAGTCATCTGATATCTGAAGCCACTGGTTCCTCTCTATAAAATGTTGATGACAGGGCTACCTCCAGAGCAGCTGGAGGTAAGAACTGAATGATAAAATATATTCAGAATCTTCAGAATATTTCCCCAGAAAATAGGAAGCATGCTGTATCCTATATACATATATTTGAAGAGTAGAGCAAGATTCCAAATTCTGAATCCCTCCTCCTCCAGCCCACAACTTTTCCACGGCCCCATTCTCCAGGAACCTGGTACACCATCTACTTCCACATTAATAGATATGCTCAGCAGGCTGTGCCTTTGCCCTGAAGATCCAGTGTCAGCAGAAGGGGCAGACCCTCCGGGGCCAACAGGCAGGAAGGCAGGGAGCCATCTCCTGTTCCCCTGTCAGGGCGGGTCCCTGTTTGGGTAGCTCGACAGGCTTCCTGACTACGCAAATCACACCGAAAGCAAGGCTTGGTTTCTGAAACTGCTAGTGCCTTCTACCCACGAAACCCCAAACCCGGCGCTCAAGGAGGCCAGAAACAGTTCTTGCGCTTTCAGACACAGACACGGAAAAAGCAATGCTTCAAGCAGGCATCTTACTTCCAAAAGCTCACTTGAAAATCAAAGGCCTCTTCGTTCTGAACACAAGAGAGAAAATGGTGCTTAGGTGAGAGAATGAGTTGATGGAAAAGCAAGCCGGGGGATTTGCAGGAGGGAAAACAAAAATCTTGGGAAGAGATCTTGTTTGTTTCTTTTTCCTCTCTGTCCTGGCAAGGCACAGGGATTTCGCTTCCAGAAGAAAGATGGCATTGATTTTTAAACCTGCAGTTTCTAAGCATGGTATTTATTTTCATCCCACTAACGGAAAAGTCAGGAACATGCAACTAAAGATTTTGCTAAAGATTCACTTTCCCCTTGAAAGGTTGCCATCTAACCTGCCCTTCTTGGGCAAAGGATGGCTGTCAGCTGGTCTCCCATTTCCCAAGACTGTCTCTGAACTTGCAGGGGGCAGGTACCTGGACGACTCAGTCTAGTCCTGATTAGACAGCTGTGTCCTGTTGAAAGAAGAAAACTTGTATTCACTTAGTACAGTTTTATAATGTTTGCAATCCCAGGCATTACCCCAGGGGCACCAATTAAAATGCAATTTTCCAGGCCTTTCCTTAGAGAGATGTCAAATTAGTGGCGCTGGGCAGAGCGTAGGAACCTGCATTCTTAACAGATGTGCCCCCCTCAACTCCCAGGCAATTCCCAAGTGTAGTGTTCTCCAGACCACACTTTAGCAGGCACAGATACAGTGCCTCCTCAAGACCAGACACCCTATGGGATGCTTCTCCTCACTTCCCAATTATTGGCTTGGGTAATTGTCATATTTATACACACAGGCCTTATTACAGAAAAGTTGTCTCACATTTTATAAACAGAGACATAGAAGCTCAGGGGGTTAGGTAACTCCTGCCTGGTCGCAGAGAGGAAGGGGTAGTTTGACTAGTGTCTGTACAATTCCTAAAGTCATCCACTATTTCATCTCCCTGACAGATGTAGGTGGCTCTTTTTCTCCTCTGTTAGCAGATACAATAGTACTAATAGTACTAATCTCAGAGCATTAAATGAGATAATAATAGTAATAATAGTACTAATCTCAGAGAGTTAAATGAGATAATACGAAGTTTGCATATGAAATTGCTGATATTCTACAATTGATAGCCTACAGATGCAGCAATTCCCTATGGGTTGACCTAGGCATTGCAAAGTGCCTGCTACAGTCCTGTGACAAAGTCGTAGCTCAATAAATGGCAAACACGATTAGAAACTTTTGTGGGTGGAATGGGTACCCCCCAAAAGATATACTGAGGCCCTAGCTCCTGGTACCTCTGTATGCGAATTCCTTTGGAAACGGGGTCTTTGCAGATGTAATCAGGTTAAGATGAGGTTACACTGAATCGCGCGGGTCCTAGATTCAATGACTGATGTCTGCCTAAGGAGCATTGTGGGAGGTTGAGGCAGGAGGATCGTTTGAACCTAGCAGTTTGAGGTTACAGTGAGCCATGATTGCACCACTGCTCTTCAGCCTGGGGGACAGAGCGATACCAGACTCAAAAAACAATAAAAATTAAAATTTAAAAAGAGAGAAATGTAGATACACAGGCACACAGAAGAGAAAACACCATGAGAAATCAGAACAGAGACTGGAGTGACGCAGCCAGATGCCGGCGTATGTCAAGGATTGCCCGCCACCACCAGATGTGGGAAGAGGCAGAGAAGGATCCTCCCCTGGATACTTCAAAGGAAGCACAGCCCTGCCGACACCACGATTTCAGACTTCTGGCCTCCAGAACTGTGGGGAGAATGAATTTCTGTTGTTCTAGGCCACACGTTTTGTGGTCATTTGTTAGGCAATCCCAGGAAACGAACCTGGAAGCTTTATCCCTTTCATCATCAGTGTCATCATTCGTCTCCATCACCGCCATGACCATCCTTTCTCAGAGCGCAAGATGTGGCTCCTGCACTCTGATCCCAGTACAGTGACCTCTGATTGGCACTGATGGGTGATGTCCAGGTTGCTCAGTCCCAACCCAATCCTTCACTTGCAATACCCAACTCAGCCCGGTTTCGTTTCCACCCAAATTTTTAAAGTTTCTTTTATGTTTCACGCACATTTGTGCTTTCTGATTCTTTCCCAAGCTCCTTCCAGCTTGTGTAATGGAGACATGTCTCCAGGGAAATGTTTCGAGAGACGGAAAGACAGAAAAATGGTGGCCACAGAAAGCTGGGTAAACATTAGCTCCTTTCACAATCTTCCTTTCTTGGATGACAAATCTGTGGTGGGGTCCCCAAGTCCCAAGAAGGCCTGCTGTAAACATTTATTTAGAACAGTCTAAAGGGTCAGGAGCCTGCTATATAAAAAGCCCCAAAGTGCACACTGTTCAGATAGGACCTGCAGACCGGCACGAAAACCGCCAGGGTGGAGTCTGTGGTCTGTTTTCTTTTCTTTTCTTTTCTTTTCTTTTTTTTTTTTTTTTTTTTTTGAAATGGAGTCTTGATCTGTCCCCAGGATGGAGTGCAATGGCAAAATCTTGGCTCACTGCAACCTCCGCCTCCCGGGTTCCAGAGATTCTCCTGCCTCAGCCTCCCGAGTAGCTGGGACTACAGGCGCCCGCCACCACGCCTGGCAAATTTTTTGTATTTTTAGTAGAGACGGGGTTACACCGTGTTAGCCAGGATGGTCTCGACCTCCTGACCTCATGATCTGCCCGCCTCGGCCTCCCAAAGTGCTGGGATTACAGGCATGAGCCTCCACACCCGGCCCAGCCTATTTCAAATCTATTTTTCGATCAATACAAGGTTTCCAGTGACCTTCCTTTCAATTTCTGCACAGAAGAGGTACTTCACTGTGGTTCTCCTCTTGCCTTTCCCCTCATCAAAAATGAAAGTAAAATATCATGAGGCTGTAAGTTTTGTCCATTCATTGACCATATTTTCCAAATAAAAAAGCAGCATGTATTCCAAATTAAAAAGTAGCTGTGATTGACAATGGAGCAGAATGTTTACAATCTGTATTGTCCAAGACAGTGTGCTGAAGAGACTGCACTCTGGACTTAGCCTCTGAGTTCAGATCCCATCTCATCATTAGGTCTGTGAGTCTGAGCAAGTCACTTTCCTTGCTCGTGTCTCTGTTTCCTCATCTTTATGAAGTCGGTCCTGTTAAATCACTTCCATTTTAAGAGTTGTGAGTACTCAATGAATAATGAACAACAAGAGTTTAGCAGAGTAACAATCACGCAACTTCTCAATAATTAGTAACTATTACTATTATTCTCTGTTTTTGAGATGGAGTCTTGCTCTGTCGCCCAGGCTGGAGTGCAATGGCACAATCTCACTGTAGCCTCCGCCTCCTGAGTTCAAGGGATTCTCCTGCCTCAGCTTCCTGGGTAGCTAGGATTACAAGTGAGCACCACCACACCCAGCTAATTTGGGTTCTTTTAGTAGAGACAAGGTTTCACCATGTTGGCTAAGCTGGTCTCAAACTCCTGATCTCAAGTGATCCACCTGCCTCAGCCTCCCAAAGTGCTGGGATTACAGGCATAAGGCACCACGCCCGGCCTCTATTCTGCTTTTCAGATGTAGAGAGGAAGGCTTTTATTTTGTCCATTCTGTGTATCAGAAACTCAACATACACATATCTCAGTTAAGGTCACTACTATGCAGTAGGCTTTATTTTATAGCTCAGAGAGTGCAGGGAACATAATGCTAAATCACACAGCTACTCATCCCTGAACTGGAATTGAAGCCTAACTGGATCCCGAAGTCCTTATCCTTTCCTCTATGCCATGTTGGACTGTCTAGAATATTTTCAATCAAAATGAAGCTCTTCACCATAGAACAATGACTCACAGCCTTGATCCCTTGCACTGAGTCTTACAAGGCGATAGTCCTCCTGGCTGCCCTGACTTGGCAGAGGGTAGGAGTGCTGATGGCACAAAGATCATTCTTTGCAGCTGAAGTTCAACCCTCTGGACCCCATCTCCCTGGGCTCCAGAATCGACCCACGAAAGCCTGGACTATGGAGTCCACTGACTGCCAGGCTATACAGTAGGGTCCTTGCTTATGTTCTCAATGACTAGGCTTCATACTTGGAGGTGGACTGAGGACCCAAAAGTTCATGTGCTGTCAGTGCTCCCTGGACACTAGAGCCTCCAGGGTGTGGCTCCTAGTGCATTTGCACTGGGGTCCCCTTGGGGAGCTTGTTGAAATGCAAATGGCTGGGTTGCTCCTGGAATTGCAAAACCTGAATCTCAGCTGGTAAACCAGATATGTGCATTTTTGACTAGTGTCCGAGTGACCATGGGCTAATGGATCTTTCTGAGCCATAAAGACTCAGCTCTATTATTTGTTCTTTTTTCTGAAAATTGAAAATTTAAAAAAAAAAAAAAAAAGGCTGGGCAAGGTGGCTCATGCTTGTAATCCCAGCACTTTGGGAGGCCAAGGCAGGTGGATCACCTGAGATCAGGAGTTTGAGAACAGCCTGGCCAATATGGCAAAACCCCATCTTTACTAAAAATACAAAAATCAGCTGGGCATGGTGGTGCATACCTGTAATCCCAGGTACTTGGGAGGCTGAGGCAAAAGAATTGCTTGAACCCAGGAGGTAGAAGTTGCAGTGAGCCGGGATCGTGCCATTGCACTCCAACCTGGGTGACAGAGCAAGACTGTCTTAAAAAAAAAACAAAAAAAAGCCAGACACAAAGTACCTGGAACCCAGCTGGATCCCACAGACCTCCAGCTATGGCAGACAGAATACTAGTCCTTCAAAGATACCCATGTCCCAATCCCTAGAATCTGTGAATATGCTATATTACATGGGAATTGCAAGGGAAATTAAATCTACAGATGGAATTAAGTTTGCTAATCAGTTGACATTAAAATAAGGACATTACCCTGCACTATCTGGGTGGGCATAATTAATCACAAGAGTTCTTTACAGTGGGAGGAGGCAGAGGTGGTCAGAGTGAAACAACGTGAGAAGAGCTTCACCTGCCATTGCTGCCTTTGAAGGCAGAGGAAGGAGCCAAAAGCCAAGGAATGTTGCAGCCTCTAGAAGCAGGAAAAGGCAAGAAAGCAGATTCTCCACCACAGCCTCCGGAAGAAACACAACCCTTCAGACACCTTGATTTTAGCCCAGTGAGACCTGTTTGTGCATCTGACTTCTAGAACTGAAACACAAATTTATGTTGATTTAAGCCACCAAGTTTGTGGTAATTTGTTACAGCAACAAATGGAACTTTAACCCGTCAGGATAAAATGGAGCATGGGTTCACGTGGCAGCATTGAAAAGCCTGACGTCCACTTTCAATGCCCTTTTCGAGTCATGGAACTTCTCTTTCCCAACACTTTCTGAGCCCAGAGATTAGATAAATGCTCTGACCACTGCAGAAGCTGGTGGGATGCATTGTGCCTCAGCTGGGGTTGGGGCCAGCGGAGGTTCCCTAGGGTTTGAAAGTAGGGATCAGGGAGCAGAGAGTCATGCGGGATTCCCTGAGGGTCTGATTAAATGCATCTTAGGGCCCCAGCAAAACACGAATACCACAAAACAAAACAAGAATTCCAACTTTGGTGAATTTTCCCACATTGTATTATCAAGAACTTCAGTACAATGTCATTTTAACATAATTCTTACTTCTGTATTTTGTAATTTAGACACATTTTGGATTACATGAAAAGCAGAAGAGGAGGGACAAAATAAACTCTTCTAAGTTTAGGGTCTTGGATCAGGCTTTGGCAAGGGGTCAATCAAGCAAAAGCCAATTATTAGGAGTTGGCAAACAGGTGCCAAGACCAAAGGAACCAGGTCAATGTGGAGGGCAGCAGGGGAAAATATTGGGTGCTCCTCTCATTACCGAATTGTGGGTGGTGAGGGGAAGTTGTGTTGGGATGTTTAAAACAACATGGTTGGGAGGAAAGAATGAATGAATGGATAAATGAATGAATGAATGAACGACTTTAACTGAGAGTATTGGCTGTTGGTGTGCTTTAGGGTCTTCTCTGAAGGTTATAAGTCTTCCCAGGTCTATGCCAAACCTCAGGAAGTTCAGAGATGGGTGGGGCCACGTGGTCACGAATGAAAGTTGTCCTACTTAGGACATCCGCATGGAGCGGCGCTGTGGTCTAGTTCTGAGCAAGTCGGTGTGCAGAGATGAAAGCTCCCACCGCCCCCTCCACTGATGTCTTTGGCTGCAGAGTCACACGCACAGGGCCTCCGGGGGGCTGGCAGCCCAGGAGCAGGCGACCCGCCCCGACCTGAGCCTGTTACTCTTGGGCTGGTACTAAAGGGGGCTTAGGTTTCTGCACTTTTCATGTGGTGGCTTTCAAAATCGGAATCCACTTGAAGTGGTTTGGGTTTTTCTCTTCTCCGCCTGGTGTTTGCTGTAGAGAAACACCTTCAAACGCAGAGAGCGCCGCTCAACGCCTCTGTCTCCGAGCGCGTTCAGAGGAACCAGAGACGCCACATCAAGCTGAACGTTTTCATCAGAGACGCCCTGGTGGGGGCCCCCGCCTGCTGCCCAATAGGCAAAGGTTTTCTTTTACCCCCATTGACATCCCCCCCGCCCAAGTATTGGCTCACACGTGCCTGTCGCTGGGAGAACAAACCACCCTTGTTTGTCTGAACGGACCTATTTGGAGAATTTGGAGGCCACAGCAGGCGGAAAAATCCCTCCTGGATCCCATATTCGGTGTGGACCCCCGTTTTGCTATTGGAGTCTGAGGGGTCGGGGAGATACTCACTCCTTTTGCTACTATTACAGGCGGCACCTTCTTCCTCATCACCTCCCTGGTGGTGCCACAAGCTCCATAGTCTACCTTTTATACCATATTTGGAAGAAAACACTGACTAAGCAAGGAAGAAACCTGGACAGATGTCTCAAGTCACATCCCTCAGAAACATCACATCACGCTCCAAATCAAGTTTGGAACAACTTAACCTTCCATAGCGATAGAGATGGATATTGATAGTTCTTCATCAATATCAACAGTCTTTATCGATATCAACAGACTTGTATCTGGGAGAGAAAATAAGCAGTTGAGGGGTTGTGGATATTATTTTAATGCTTGAATTACCCAGAGGCTGTCACAGTCCACTCATGTGTACTTACAGAGGACAGAGGGATTTCGGAGAGTGGGTCATTCAACATCTTTATTTTTGCAGCTACACAAATTCCATTCCAAAAGTTTTACATGACTTGCTCAAGGTTACTGGGCATTTGTGCAGCTGCACCAAATGGCCTTATTTGTATTAGGATATTTGAGGGTATTTACATATATTGGGAGGCTGGGAAATTTTATTTATTAGTAACCCATGGAGGTTATGGGCCTTGTGAGGTCTGTACTCTCCTGTCTGTAAATGGGAAAGCAGGGAGCTAGGGCCCTAGCATGGTTCTCACTTAAAAACTGTGGCCATGGCTGGGTGCGGTGGCTCCTGCCTGTAATCCCAGCACTTTGGGAGGCCGAGGCAGGTGGATCACCTGAGATCAGGAGTTCGAGACCAGCCTGGCCAACATGGCAACACCCCGTCTCTACTAAAAATACAAAAGAAAAAATAATTAGCCAGGCATGGTGGCAGGCACTTGTAATCCCAGCTACTCAGGAGGCTGAGGTAGGAAAATCACGTGAACCTGGGAGGCGGAGGTTGCAGTGAGCCAAGATTGCACCAGTGCACTCTTTTCTAGATTGAAAAGAGTGAAACTCTGTCTCAAAAAAAAAAAAAAAATCTTTGGCCATGTCTTTGTACTCACAAATTAGAGGGAGAGAGTGTGTGTGAGTGTCTCTGTCTATGTCTGTGTATAGGGTTCTGGTCAGTGCATGGTGACCTCCCAAGCCACACTGCCTAGACGCACTCAGTGAATTACAACAGGAACAGATCTCCTTCCAAGCCTGGACTTCAACCCACACAAAACAGGGCCAGTGGGAACTTTCTCCACCCTCCTCCTTCCTACCGTCACCAGTGTATTTACTTCCTGAGAGATGGTTGGGCCAGAAAGTCACTGCATGTAGATTTGGGATTATTACTGGAAACAAGCCAGCCCCACCTAAGGCAATGATGGGAATAAGACTAAATCTTTCCCTTGGTAGCCTGCCTGTAAATCAGAGGAGCAGAGAGATGATGGATTCCAGTCCCTTGCTTTCAGATGGGGAATCTATGGCCCAAAGACTGGTTTAAGTACCTCAGGTTCTCACAGGCTCAGATAGGGAGGCAGGATTCCCAGCTTCTCATCTCTTCTCCTTCCTCCACTCCACACGTGCTCCTCTGCCCTTGGCCACATCTCCTTGACTGCAAGCCTTAGTACTACTTTGGGTCCTCAAGAAATATATCACACACAGCCACCCACTGTCTCAAGCCAGCAAAGAAAAAGCCCCCTGCAGTCCTCAGGCCAGCACACGATAGAACTCATACACTAGGATGCTTTTTAAAGGGGTACCTTCTGTGGGAGCTGGCTGCAGAAGGGATCTGCTCTTCAGGGGCTTCCTCTGTCTCTTCTGTCCCAAAACTCCATATTCCCTGATCTTCTAGGCCCTTCACCTCCTTCCACCCACCCCGAGTAGAGGTAGCTTGGAGACTTGAACTCCCATCAGCATGCAGGATGAAAAAAACAGGATTGCAGAAAAACCCATAAGCCCTTCAGAGCTGTGATCTTTTCTGGAATGAAACCAATGCATTCATTTCTTGAGAAATGAATGGACCAGATTCATCTCCATAGCTTGCTTCTAGATTTGGGATTTTATGGAAGCATGCAAGACCTTGCTTGGGTGGCAATGGAGCTAAGGCCAAACCTCTCTCTTAGAGGCTTCCCTACAAAATAGAAAGTAGGTCCATGGAGGTTGCCGTTCGCTACATCCCTTTGCTTCCTTTTCTGGTGTTGCTACCCCACACCCCTCACTCAGGGCGATTTGCATGAAAGGAAGTCTGAGAGGCAGGGACAGCCCCCGACCTTGAAGTCACAGGCCACAGAGAAGGAAGATGAGCCAAAACCAGAATAATTATCATTCTGCTCCTGCCCTTGAAGTTCACCGGAGTTTCAGATCAGCCATATTCTTCACCATGACCTTATTTCTGCATAGGAAACCTCAAGATGCCATTAATCACAACTTAGATTTTTTTTAAAAAAAGCCTGGTGACAAAACAGGGGTGTTGGCTCATTTGGGATGGGAGCTGTGGTTCAAGCCTCTGTCCGTACCCACCCACACCTCCATTCGCCAGAGAGAGAGAAAGAGGTGTCAAATCTTGTTCCTGACTGAGAAGGGTTCCACGGCCATGGTGACATCTGTAAACCTACAAGCTGGAGGTGCAAGCATGTATGAGCCATTAGGGCAGTGAGCCAGAGGAGGAAGGTGTAACTCACTTGGGTGCCCAGACCCAAGCCCAAGAAGCACACTGCTGGAGGTCACTCCTTTGGTGAACAGCCCCTAGATCACATCCAGCTTCCATTCCATGTTGGACTGTGATTTCAGTTCTCTAAGGCAAACACCAAGACATCTTGGGTGGTAGACACTCTCAATAAGCATTGAGACTAAGTGACCAACATAGAGACAGGTCCCAGGGTTACAAGATATTACAGTTGCTTTCCATAAAGATTTGGCCAAGAAAAGGTAGAAAGATTGGAAACTAGCAAATACCAAACACCTGCTATGAGCAAGCCACAGCTCTCTTAATTCTCACACTCCTAAGAGGTCCTGATCATTACTCCCATTTATCAGGCAGAGAAAGAGAGGTGCAAAAGAGTGAAATGGCTTGCCCAGGGCTATACCTTTGGTAAGTCACAGGGAAGAACTGCAAACAAGCATCTGACAATGCGACTTGTGTGCATGATGTTGGCTGCGCAAGGGGGCCGGCAGCGTGGTGGGAATTTATTTCTCAGGATTGGGGTCCTCGTTTGAAACTGATGTATTGAGTCGGTGGGCTCCCTGTTGTAATGCTTCTTGTGTGGTTTGATTTCTTTCAGCTGAGAGTTTTGGCTAATTCGTTCTTCCAGTTCTTTTCATTTAGCTGAGCAATGCTATTGTTTCTTCCTTAATTTTTAAACAACTCTATGTCTGTTATTGCAAAATCTGTCGTCCTAGTTTGACTGCAGAAATGTGGCTACTGTGGGGAAAGGTAATCACGATTGCTAACCTATATTACGTTCCAACCTTCCACTTTTACTATGCATTGTCTGAATTCACTTTCACAGTAATCCTAACAGGCTAGTGCCATCATTACTATTACCATTTGACAGACGAGGAAATTGAGGCTTAGAGAGGTGAAGTGGCTGGCTCAAAATCCTGCAGCCAGAGGCAAAAGACTCAGGATATGAACGCGGGTTTCCTACAAGTCCATGATCATAACCCTTAGTCTGAGACGACTACCTTTTTCTCGCATGAGATGGGTACAGTTACGCACAATTCAGCCCTTTGTGGGGGAGAGGGGGCGGCTGATTTCAACCCCAGGGCTGGGAAACTCATGTCCACACCCCATGGTCGTGGAGGGCATAACAGATGCAACGAGGCCAGTCTGGGGGCCACGCTGTTCTTCTCGGGATTTATTGTTTGGGTCAAAACAGTAAAGATGTTCAGTGAGAGTTCAGAGACCCAGCTCCCCTAGAGGGGAGGATGTGACTCAGTGCCACCCGGACAGCTCTGCCAGTAACTGAGGTGTGATTAAGTCCCACAAGCCAGAGAACCAGGGGAAAGGCATGCCCCCGCCCACACTCCCAGGCACCTGAGAACGGGCCAGGTGGAGTATTCCCCACCTCACCCCATCCTCACTCCCACCTCCTAGGCTTAGTGGAAAGAAATAATCTGTCACTTAGGAAGCTCCCTCCAGACCCTTGTCCCCCGGCCTCATCATGAACACCTACTGGGCACATGTACGCTGCACTCTTGTGTTCTCCCCTCAGTCCTGACAGCACCATTGGAGCAGGTGCTCATCTTAATCCCATTTCATAGAAGAGGAGGCAGAGGCTCACAAAGATGAAGTGGCTTGCCCAAAAGACTGAAGAACTCTCTCCATATCGTACCACCTGGTGCATCCCAAAGGTAGTGCCTCCACACTGTCCCCCACCATACATACCAGCTGATTGACCATGAGTCATTCTGCCCACTTGTCCATCTGTGTATTATTACACTGGTACCTGGCCCTAGAACAACAGCCCCACAGCAGTGGGCAAAGGGGATTCCTCCCATTCACTGACCCATTCACTCCTCCTTTCCCCTACCACACACGTACATGTACATGCACACACCTAAAACAATCTGCAGAGCTCACACTTGTTGTGTATCTCCTCTCCTCCTTGTTCTGGGTAGTGAGTCCTGAGCAGAAACCATGTGAACCACTTCCAGGCTGGCAGATCTAACTGCAAGTGCTAGCTGGTCCCTCCATAGAGTGATTTTATAATCGGCACAGTACCCCACCACATCCAAGACGTCAGCTGCTTCATCAGTGCGAATCTTCATGGGCAGAACTTCCACACTGATCCATGGTGACCTGTAACTTCAGCAAAATTGACCTTTGTTGTTTTAGGCTTCTGAGATGTTGAGGTCTCTTAGCCTATCCCGACTCTGTAGTATATCACATGGATAAGCAATTACTTAGGATGGATTCACTGCCCCATAGTGGAGACAGACTGGTAAATAACTGTGGTAACTCATTCATTCAACGATTTATTAAGAGTCGCCACGTGCTCCATGCTGTGCTTGAATCCAGGAATGTGTGAGTCTTCCTGCAATCAAAGGAAAGATGCATGTCATTACCATGATACCTTGTGAACACTTCTATCTCCTCACCTCCTCTTCATGAGCATTACTGGTTGGTACCTTTCTCTAACAAGGCAGGCAGCAGGATCATGTTCGGTGCCTTGCCTTCCAAGTCCAGCATCCTGTGTCTCACATAGTAGTTGCTCAAAAAATGTTTATTACATGACCAAATTATAAATAAGTCCACCCAGCCCAATCCGTCACTCTACCCCACTCTCCCTCATGTCTCAAGATGAAGAAGCTGGTTGAAGCTTGGAAGCTTAATTCTTATATAAGTAATAAAAGTGCGGCATCAAAGGTGAGGAAAGACCTTGATATCATGCATATGGCTGTTTCTAGAAAGACAACTCCAGTCCCAGTGTTCCATACACCACCATGTTGTTTTTTTCTTGGCTATCAACTTTCTTTCCATCTTTCTGACTTTGTGGCCAGAGATGCTCTTATTGCCTTTTGAGACCCACCCCTTTGCTCTGGGAGTCCTTAGAACCCCCCTATTAAAACCTCGAATTCAAGGTATATTACAGTAGTCCCCCCTTATCCATGGTTTTCCTTTCCAGGGTTTCAGTTACCCGTGGTCAACCATGGGCTGAAATATTAAATGGAAAATTCTAGACATAAACAATTCTTAAGTTTTAAACTGTGTGCCATTCTGAGTGGTGTGATCAAATCTTGCTCCCTCTAGCTTTGGCTCTGTCCCTCAAGACATGAATTCTGGCCGGGTGTGGTGGCTCACACCTGTAATCATAGCACTTTGGGAGGTCGAGCTAGGAGGATCACTTGAGGTCAGGAGTTTGAGGCCAGCCTGGGCAACATAGTGAGACCTCGAAGAAAGAAAAGAAAAAGAAAAAGGGAAAAGAAAGGAGAGGAGAGGAGAAGAGAGGAAAGGGAAGAAAAGGAAAGGAGAAGAGAAAAGATGAATCTTCCCTGTGTTCAGCACATCCCTGCTGTAGACACTCCCTGCCTGTGAGTCACTTAGCAGCCATGTCAGCGATCAGCTGGACTTCTGCGTATCGCAGAGCTTGTGTTCGAGTAACCCTTATTTCATTTGGTAACAGCCCCAAAGCACTAGAGTCCTGATCCTGGCAATCAGATGTGCCAAAGAGAAGCTGTAAAGTGCTTCCTTTAGGGGAAAAGGTGAAAGTTCTGGACTTAAGGATGGGAAAAACATTGTGTACTGAGATTGCTAAGATCTATGGTAACAGTGAATCCTCTGTGACATTATGAATAGTATATAGTTCTAATTGTTCCATTATTATTAGTTATTACTGTTAATTTCTTACTATGCCTAATTTATAAATTAATATTTATCAAAGGTGTGTATGTCTAGGGAAAAATATACTGTATATATACTTTGTCTTTGCTAAGACAAAGTGTTAGCTTAGCAAAGACATTTTGACTAAGATTGGCATGAGGAACAGAGAAAACGGAAGAAGGGGAAAGATAACTATCTCCAGGCATCCACTGGAGGTCTTAGAACATATCATACTTGGGTAAGGAAGAACTGCCATACTCATTTCTCCCTTAGAGTCACTGACTGGGGACCCCAGCCAAAGAGAGAAGTGAGAGGAGGCTGGGAGGTCAGTCATTGCCACAACCAACTGTTGGGGAGTGAGACTGAAGTGAAAACACTAAGAGAATTCAGAGAGAGGGCTGATTAATGTGCATAAGAATGATACTCAGGATTAAAGTATTGTCTTTACACCATGACTTTTTTGGCCACCATCTTACACTTGATAAATTTAGATTAAACAGGGGGAATACATCCTTATTGAACTGACCAATGAAATTAATGGATCTTGAATACTACTGCTAATAATAATGACTTCCATTTATGTAATATCCATGTGGGCCTAGGTGCTTTGAATATATTACCTCCTATGGCAGATGAGGAAATTCATAGAGTTAAAAAAAAATTACTTCACTTAAAATTAGTTGATTTTTTTTTCAAAGAGCTTCCTGAAGAGTTGATTTCAGTGAAAGATCAACATTAGTCACAGGCGAGTTCTGGTTCCCACAGCTTCCCTTTCTCAGTCTTTCCCCTTTGACTTTGTGAGTCTTTGAGTGTCTCCTGAGAGTTTGGTCCTGAATTAAAATTTGGGAACTGTGGGGTGGAGGGAACTGGTACTCGAAAGTATGAGGAAGGCAGGAACCGCTGTCTTCAAGACATGGCGCTTCAGATCCATGGGAAACTGGTGGGTTGGGGTGGGCTGCTGAGTAAGTTTCTAGAGGTTAGACATTTGTATCTGGGAGATGTGCTGGTGGTGGCTTGGAGCATTTAGGGAGGTCTTCCTGGAGAAAGACATCTCCCAAAAGATGACTAGGTCTTAAAAGCAAAACTATAATTCTTTTGTCTGACTCAGCAGAAGCAGCATTTGAGAGAGGATAGAGCTCAATTGTTGGGTTCAAATCCTGGCTCAGCTTCGCCATAGTCTCCCATCCAAGTACTAACGAGGCCTGACCCTGCTTAGGTTGACAAGATCAGAAGAGATAGGGGACATTCAGAGTGGTATGACCGTAGACTCTGCTGTGTTCTCAGGGCAAAGCTTTGAGCAAGTTGTTTAACCTAATTGATGACTTGGCCATTGATTAAAATGTTTAGTTACAGTAAGGATTGGATAAAAGAACACACCCAATGTGTTGAGCACAGTCTCCGAGGCCATGGAGATTTCCAAGGGCAGACAGTTGTTTTTGATTCCCTTACAACTGTCCAAATCCCCTGAGTTTTTTAAGCCAAGGTTTCTCTATTTTTGCCCCCTCTGGACTGAGCTGGAAGATCTGTTTGCAAGTCCCAGCTCTGCTTACAATGTGATCTTACAACATGATCTCACCTCTCAAAGATTCCACTTCCTTTTCTGCCTCATGAAGGGGAGGGATTTCAAGCTTCCTGGGACTTTTTTCCATTCCCCTGGAGTCT
This sequence comes from Mandrillus leucophaeus, assembly GCF_000951045.1. Lineage (NCBI taxonomy): Eukaryota > Metazoa > Chordata > Mammalia > Primates > Cercopithecidae > Mandrillus > Mandrillus leucophaeus. Next base: position 4,128,812 of record NW_012103920.1, read on the forward strand.
TCTCCATTTACAGACTCAGCGGATGTGTCTGCTTTGACTACTGGTTGTCTTGGAGCTCTCTTGCCACAGGAAAGCTTACATCTAGACTTTTCCTTCTAGGATAAAACAAACATCTAGCCACCAAAACCAGTATTTCAGGAGACCAGTGGGATTAAGGGGTCTGGGACCACCTAGAAATGGCAGTTGTGGAGCTAGTGGCATCAAAGTGAAATTGCTCAATGCCTGTTCTGCAGCTCAAGAGTGGAGCTCTTGGAGAGTACATGGTGCCAGACAGAAGACTAGTCACAAAAGTGGAGTTGACTGGCAGAGAACTCCCATGAATCTCCAAGCTAATTACCAGGGAAAGTGAGGTTGAGGAGACACCCTCCTCCCCTACTCCACATGCAAACACAGAATGACGGATTTAAAAACCCTATGGTTTCAGAATTAGCAAAGACACTTTGACTAAGATTGGCATGAGGAACAGAGAAAACGGAAGAAGGGGCAAGAGAATCCTGGGCCCCACAAGGGGAAAGGTATTGGCAGGAAGAAACAAAGTTAAATTTTAGAACGTCACTGCCTGAGCGCCACCCCTTTAGGACAAGGACAAATGGTTCAGGCCCAAACTACAAATACTCTTGGATTTTTATGGGAGAACATGAACAAAGATGATATCTTCTCTTAGGACACTTCCAGAGATGGAAATCAAATCATATCCTCCAAAGTGCCATGTTAGTATTTGTTACTATAGATAGCCATTCTCATCTCTGTCTTGATTTCACTTACAAATTTTTCCCCAGTTTGAAGACTGTGAAGACTAAGGTGAGAAAGTTGCAATGACTTGGCCAAAGGTCTTGGATGTGATGATGTGTTTAGTTAGCCATTTCCTGGCCTCCCTAGATATACCAGGGTTATAAGCTCAATGAGAGGCTGTGTCTGCCTAGTCCCAGTTCCTGGCAAGTGGTAAAAGCTTGGTAAAAGAGTGTTGATGACCTGCATTAACACTGGGCCACACTGTGTGAATATGGAAAATATCAGTCACATCCTATGGGTGAAATGACAGTCTCCGAATTCCTGCTCCTTTTCTTTAACACAAGCTATGGGATAAATGTGAATCTGATTGTTCTACTCATTACTCTGCTGGAAACATACATTATGAGAGAGTAAGATGCCACTTGTAAGTTCTTCAAAAAGTACCACAGTTATTTCCACACCCCTTCAATACCGTTCACCCACCAACTTCTAGATAACTCTAATATTTTCGAGAATGTCTCCCATTTAGATAGGCTGGGGGCCGAGTCTCATTACCATCAAAGAAGCTCTGAGTGGTGCAAGCATTGACTCCTTCCCTAAAGCACCCTGCCTGGCTCAGAGCAGATTCTGCTCTTACAGAAGGAACCGTAAGACCGTAAGGGCCCAGCAACCCAGCTCGTCGCTCTGGGTACATCCACCCCTCTCTCATTTCCACGCTGTGAACAAATTGCCATTCTCACACCTCCATGCCTTTGCGTGTGCTATACCCTCTGCTGCAGCTCCCTTCCCTATGGGTTGCATAAACAGATAAGTTATCTGCCCGAGGCCCTTGACCTAACAGATTTTGTCTTAAGGCTTTCTCCCCAGGTCCAGAGCATCTAGCCACAAAAACATCCCAAAATAGTTCTGTCCCAAGTCTCATGTCCTTGGTCTACATTTTCTATTGCTTTAGGCACAGAGCCCAGAGGTCTATTTTGGATAGAGTGTAAGGCTGTGAGTATTAGAGAGAACATGGGTTTTAGAATTTGAAAGAGCCCGGTTCGAATTCCAGTGACGATACCTACTGGCCGTCTGGCCCTAGCTAAGGAGCTCAGTCCTCCAAACCTCTGAGGCGTCGTCTACAAAAACTACCCATCCTGCACAGTTGTCATGGCAATGACCTCAGACAACATATGTAAAGCTCCTGCTGTGGTGAGTGGTACACGGAAGGGACTCTCCAAGTGTCAACCCCCTCCCTGGCCATTCTGCCCTGAATGTGACTGCCTGCGGGTAGGGGGACTGTCCTGGTCCCTCCTGGAATGTCACCTAGGTTTGCGCACGATGTTTTCTGCAGCCAATCTGGAATGACTCGTGAAAAGTCCACACGAGCAACTTAGGACATGGAGTCAGTCTCCCAGCCCTCTCCACTGTCAGGAGAAGGACTGAGTTAGTTGAGCATTCTGGTCCCCTCTCTTCCACTCACCTCTGCCCCTCACGCCCCCCAGGACTCAGGGCCAAAAGTGATTAATGAGAGTGTCAAAGAAGTTGTCTTTCAGGCCAGGCCCTGCCCTCATCATTTTCCCATCTGCAGCAGGAACTTCTCATTCTTTGAACCTGTCACTTTGCAAAGCGGCAAAGGCTGGCCAGAAGAGGGCTCCCCTGCAGCCAGCCTGACAGTCGGGGCAGACCGTCCCTCTGCAGGGCCCCCGGCCTCATTCTAATTGTCTCCTCTATAGAGGCATCTTATCCCCAGAGCAGGGCATGAGAAGTCCCCAGGATTATTTGGACGAAGAGACTCACAGTTACTCGTTCATCCACTCATTTGTTAAATATGTACTGAGTACCTACCACGTAGAAGGTCCTGTACTAAGTCTTAAAAGAAGACAGGGCCAGGCATGGTGGCTTACGCCTGTAATCCCGGCACTTTGGGAGGCCGAGGCGGGTGGATCACTTGAGGTTAGGAGTTCAAGACCAGCCTGGCCAACATGGTGAAACCTCATCTCTAGTAAAAATACAAAAATTAGCTGGGCGTGGTGGCAGGTGCCTGTAATCCCAGCTACTTAGGAGGCTGAAGCGGGAGAATCGCTTGAACCTGGGAGACAGAGGTTGCAGTGAGCTGAGATCATGCCATTGTACTCCAGCCTGGGTGACAAGAGCAAGACTCTGTCTCAAAAATAAATAAATAAGTAAATAAATAAGACCCATGGGAGCCATGACATCTCCTGGGCCACCCTGCCAGCTTCTTCACCTGCTCCCGCTCCAGCTGGCTCCCTTCACCCCACTGCTTCTCGCCTGCAGCGCCAGCCCTTATCTCAAGCCTCATTTCCTCTCCCTTGGACCAATGGAACGGCCTCCTCTCCTGTACCCTGACCTTCACCCCAGGGTATTGCCTGAGCCATCTTTCTAGAATGTTAGTTTGGTTGTGTCCATCTTGGGTGTGCTATTTTCCACCTGGATTTTGCACTTTGGTCTACAAATATTTTTCTTTAAAAGAACTCAACATTTTTGTTTTTTTAATTTGGCCACACCCTAAGCAATAACATCTATGAAATCACAGATTGGATGCCAGCTCCTATATCATACCAGAGTGAATTTTTAAAAATCTCTGTGAAAATGAAGAACATTTATTCACAAAACACCTGAGACTATCAGGTACTGATGCTTCGCCTGTTGGACACTCACAGTCAGTGCCAAAGCTCAGCAGCACTTACTCAAGAGCTGTTTGTTGAGCAATTACTATGTGCCAAGCAGAGTTTCTGTGTTGGGAATACAATTCTAAAATGGTAAAATCCCTGCCCTCATAGTGTTTCCATCCTAGTGGTAAAACAGACAATTAAATAAATATATATATATATGTATATATATGTGTATATGTATATATATATGTGTATATGTATGTGTGTATATATATGTATATATGTGTATATGTATGTGTGTATATATATATATGAGCCAGGCGTGGTGGCTCACGTCTGTGATCCCAAGACTTTGGGAGGCCAAGGCAGGAGAATAATGGGATCCCAGGATTTCAAGACCAGCTTGTGCAATACAGTGGAACCCCATCTCTACAAAAAAAATTTTTAAATATTAGCCAGGTGTGGTGGTGCACACCTCTCGTCCCAGCTGCTCAGGAGGCTGAGGCAGGAGGATCACTTGAGCCCAGGAGTTTGAGGCTGCAGTAAGCCATGATTGCACCACTGCACTCCAGCCTAGGTGAGTTTCAAAACAAACAAACACACACCAAACAAGATAAATGAGTCAAGTGTATTGAGTTGTTAGTTGATGGCAAGTGTTAAAGAGAAAAGGCAGCAAGACAAAATACCCGGTCAGCTCCTGCCTTCTTTTCCAGCCAGCTGCCCACTCTCTTAGCTGGGGCTCACTGCAGGTGGTCCCACTATGCACCAGGCTGTGTCACACTTCCCTGCCTTCACCTGGCCTCACAGCCTGCCCTTCCCACCTCTTGCCACATCACTTTTAGTTTTCCAAGTCCACCTGAACATCATCAGCCCTGACTGCCCCTTCCCACCCCATTAGAATTATATCAAATCCACCCTCCTCTGGGTACCTTGGGCCATTCCTGCTGTTGCCCTTCTCAGCCTCTATTGTCTTTTTTTGTGTCATGTCTGTCCCTCCCATTGGACTCTCTTAGGCTGGGATGACCAGCACTCCTGCCCCCTGTATTCTAAGACCCAAGCAGAATCACCTTCTTCTCTGGGGAAGCAAATTTTTATATGCAACCAAGAGCCTGTGTTCTATCAGGTAAAGGCCTCATTCTTCCATCCTTTTGTCACCCAGCAATGACTTACTGAGCACCTACTACATGCCCTGAATATTCTTAGCACTGGGGAGATGCATGTGGCCACAAAGGACAAGCCCTTAGTGTCATGGAGCCACCTCCTAGTGGTGGGGGAATAGACAATAATCAAACAAAGACATAAGGGAATTACCTTTTGTGACCAGTGCTATGAAGAAAGTAACTGGGGGTGACTTCACAGGACCTCAGTGAAGCTCTGAGTTGATAAACCCTGACCCATCCTACAGACTGGTGGCTGGTGGCTGGTGGCTGGTGGCTGGTGAGTAGGGAGGAGGCCAGTTTTCCAAGCATGGGGAACACCATCTGCAAAGGCCCTGAGTGGGGAAGCCTGGGCATCCCAGGAGCAGAAAGAAGGCCGAAGGGACTGAGCAGAGTCAGGAAGGGAGAGGGCAAGTCGTGGAGGTTTCGAGCCAGCAGGCCTAGTGAGGAATTGGCTTTCGTTTCTGATTCTATGGAAAGACATTGGTGAGTTCTGCATGAAGTACTACAAGCAGACACTTATTCTGGGGTTTAGGGGATGGTTTTGAGGATGTAGGAGGAGGAGAATTTTTAACCTCCCAAAATGTAATCTGGGGTGGGGGGGATCTCCCTCCTTTCAGCCTGGATGTAGTGGGCTCTGGGACCCTCCGAGAAATGGAGGCAGAAGCAGCCTGAGACTGGGTCCCATCTTCTCTCTACCCTCCCTCCCCTAGTCGCACAGCAGTGGGCAGTCTGACATCCGGGTCTCTTCCTGGATGAGAACCAGAAGGGCAGAGAGACGTTGGGGTTTGGCTGGGGCTTTGCTAGCACTATCCTTGCCAACAGGGTTGGGGCAGGCTCCTGAAGGGAGACGGGTGTCTATTTAGATCACAGAAGTTCAAGTTTGCTGGGTGCCTAACTGACTACCACAGCTCTGCTGAGCCTGATCCCTAAATTCCAGGGGCAGGTGGCCCCTTTTTCCTTCCCCAAAGTCTATTGAGGGCCAGCACGCTGGAGGAGAGTGGGATAAGTGGCTTGAGTGCCCACAAGTGCCCATTCGAGACGTTCAGGAGAATAAACAGGCTAGAGGAGAGAAGCCTGGCCACTGCAGGCTGGCGTCATTACAGGAGAGAAGAGGAAAATCTGGAAGCAAAGAAAATGGGCTCGGACGCCACAAGGCTCCCCCTGGAACCGTGTCAGCCCATGTCCACTTACAGACTCATGTCTGGGGCTGAATTCGGAGTGTGGAGGTTGGAGCAGACCCTGGTCTCCACGGAGCAGGTGACTGACCACTCTGCTGGGCTGGCTCCTGGTCCCTGCACGCTCTAGAGTGTTGCACATGTTTTACGAGCAGACCGCATGCACTTCCGGACCCTGGTGCTCATGACCAGCCCTGATATTAACAACAGCAAATAACCACGCACCCCAGAGGCGTCTCACTCCTCCTCCTTTCTTAGGGAAATGCAGCATCTCAGAGACAGATTCTGTGGCTTACAGGCAGCACAGAAATAACGGTAAGGGCTGAGGTTAAACACGCAAAGCAGCTGAGACGCGATGTTATCTGGCCACTTGTATGTAACAGAGAGCTGCATTTTATTCTCATTTTAAAATTCAACATACTAGTGCTCACTGGGTTAGTTTTTAGAAATCATGGCAGAGTTTAGCAAGGAAAACAAAAATGCACCACCTACTGATAACAATTGGGCAAAATTTTCTAGCCCCTGTTTTACATATCTCTATGCCTTTCAAAAACAGTGTCAATAGTATAAGTATGGTTTTGTTGTCTCCAGTTTTCACTAACGCAACATTTTCTCATGAGTGTTCTTGAACACGATTCTAGCTCACACTGAGACGCATACATGGTGCCAGAGTCTATCCTGCACAAAAATTACATGTACAGACTGGACACAAATGTGGGATGACACAGATGTTATTATATTACATTCGTTTTCTAGATGAGACGCCCAAGCACAGAGACATTAAGTAGCTCGGCTCAGGCTGAGCAAGACAAGCAGTACAAGGTCACCCAGCCAAGCTGACCCTCACTCACCATGACCCACTGCCCTCACCCACCAAGCTGGGTAAGAATTTACTTTAAAACCTCCTATGGTGGACATTATGGCCTTTTCTGTATGCATCTTTATGTCCTTAGGATAATTTTCTGGAAGAACAAAGTAGGGGACTTGTATTTTTAATATTTTTGTATTTTGACATAATTGTAGAGTTACAAGGAGTAGCAAAGCTAGTAGAGAAAGAAAGCCCTCAGCTCCCTGCAATAGTAACACTTTATTTAACTGCACTACACTAAGAAGACCAGGAAACTGACATGGGTACAATACTACATTAGCTGAACAACACACCTCATTCAGATTTCACCAGTTTTTACATGCACTCTTTATTTTATTTTATTTTATTTTATTTTATTTTATTTTATTTTATTTTATTTTCTGAGATGGACTTTCACTCTGTCACCCAGGCTGGAGTGCAGTGGCACGATCTCAGCTCACTGCAACCTCTGCCTCCCAGGTTCAAGCAATTCTCCTGCGTCAGCCTCCCGAGTAGCCAAGACTACGGGTGCCCACCACCACACCTGGCTAATTTTTGTATTTTTAGTAGAGACGGGGTTTCATCATGTTGGCCAGGCTAGTCTCAAACTCCTGACCTCGTGATCTGGCCACCTTGGCTTCCCAAAGTGCTGGGATTACAGGCATGAGCCACCGTGCCCAGCCTCTCTCTTCTTTTTATGTTTATTTATTTATTTATGTATTTATTTATTGTGTGTGTAGTTCTATGACATTTGATCCCATGCCTAGACTCATGTGAACACCAATGGGGAGATTTTTAAGGAGAAATTTGTATTGTTAAAATTTCTGCAAGACAGGTTGCCTAGCATCATGCATCTCATGGTTGTATGCATTGAGTGCCAGTGAACAGATGTGGAAGGCAGTGTCTGGAACTCGGAAAAGATGGTCCAGTTATAACAGGAGACCTGGCTGTGCTATGTCTGTGGTTAAAACCTCATGCTGGGGACGTCTTGTCAGTCATCTCAGTGTCAACTCAGGTACCCTCCTGGTGTGTCCTTGTCCGTGGTCACCTGAATTTTTTGGCAGGCAGAGCAAGGTAGCAGAGAGAACACTGAGTCATGGACCAAGGAGGTTGAGTATGAGTCCTGAATGTGCCATTAGGTACTAAGCCACTAACTCACCTGAAATTCATTCTCCTCACCTGTAAAATATAGGGGGCAAAATGGAAGCTGTTGCAGTGGGGAGAGTGATGTACCTGATCAGTTTATCCCTCTCATGGTCACTACGATTCATTCAGACATCTCTCTAGCTGGCCAGACGTGGTGGCTCACGCCTGTAATTGCAGTACTTTGAGAGGCCGAGGGGGGTGGATCACGAGGTCAGGAGATCAAGACCATCCTAGCCAACATGGTGAAACCCCATCTCTACTAAAAATACAAAAAAAAAAAAAAATTAGCTGGGTGTGGTGATGCATGCCTGTAGTCCCAGCTACTCAGGAGGCTGAGGCAGGAGAGGAGAGTCACTTGAACCCAGTAGGCAGAGGTTGCAGTGAGCCGAGATCACGCCACTGCACTCCAGCCTGGCTACAGAGCAAGACTCCATCTCACAAAAAAAAAAAAAAAAGAAAAGAAAAAGACATCTCTCTAGCTAACAATAATATCTTTCAGTGTTGATCACTTCTTACAACAGGACAATAGGTACCACGAAAAGGACTTGACAAACATTGCTCGTCTTCCAGGCGAGGTTGTAGGGAAGTTGTTAGCATCCCCACTCACAGGTGAGGAAACTGAGCCTTAAGGAAATCAAGGGAATTGCCACCATCTCCCAGGTCATCAGTGACAGTCTTAGTGAGCTGAGCGTCCAACTCTGATGGCCAAGCAGGTGTGTCTTCCCTCACTCTCTGCTTCTCTTCCAAATCTGTACAGACAGTTGAAGACAATGCTTTCCACAGACCAAGGGTTTAGAAGGGGTTGTCTGTGACCCCCTCAGCTAAAGTCTCCAACAAGCCCTCAAGATGAGCTCCAAGGCCCCTTCCGGCAGTAAAGCAAATGTGATATTGCTGTGAGGCGAATGCTGCCTAAATATAAAAGCATGGAGATCAGTTCCAAATGGAGTTTCTAGATGGATCAGGTTTTTATTCATTCTGAAAAGAAGGCAGGTAGCGAATTTCACTCCTGTCACTTGACACAGGAGGTAGCTCTCTCCTAAAACGAGCAGAGAGCTCTTCCTAGTCACTTCTGATTTTCATCTGCACCTCAGCCTTAGACTAGAGACTGGCCTCACAGAGGGACCATGACAGGTCGAGCCAGCCGTTGGATACGATTTCACAGAAAAGGCAAAAGCTATCCATTCCTGGACTGAAGTTAACCAAAGCTTTTTCAGAAGTCAGTCCAATGTGTGTGTCAGCTAGGGTGCATTTGAGGAGGGTGTATATGCATCAGTTACCCAATTGAATACAGGAAGCCAGGAGACAATTTAGCCCTTGGTGCGTTTAGAAAGAAGGCATTTTCAGGAGACATAAAACTGCACCGGTGAACAGTGGTAGGCAAGGAGCCACAGTGATTGCTTGCTCTCCTGAAGGTTTTAGCAGTGAAATATTACAGCTTTACTTTGCACCACACTCATGAATGTGTTGATCTGGGGATTCGACTCCTGGAATTTTTCTTAAAACAAAGAAGTTAGGCTTTGCTATATATCAGAGACAAGTTGACGAACTCAGAAAGGTCAGGCAAAATGATCAATGGTTGAGCTGGTATTTATGTTCTGAAACAAAAGGTTGGTGCATAGAGTTCATCTGGTGTAGTTTGCAGCCAAGTTCACTAAAGCAAAGGGAAGGGCATGGTTTGGTGTAAAGGTGACAAACTGAGTAGAGAGTTTCTTGAGGATTATTCTCTCTGGGAGAGTAATCCAGGAACCGAGATCCCAGACCAGTTAGAAGCAGCAGAAAGTCAATAGTAGCAGCCATATAATGCAACACAGGCTCTGACAATACCTTTTCCTTAAAGAATATCTAACTATCTCTAAGATGGTCCTCAAGTCTTTCCACCTGTAGCAATCAACCATCAATGAGTAATTTAAGATATAATAAAAATCATGTGTTCACAAAGACGCTGCGTGGAGTATTTATAATGGTAAAAATTGGAAACAAATGTTTAATAAAATGGACATGATTAAAATGTAAGAGGATCCTTGGATGGAATAATATGAAGTCATAGAGAAATGCTCACTAGGAGAGTAATAACAAAAATATTGATGCTACTGTGTTAAATAACTCTATCAGCATACACTACTACACATATATAAATGTAGAGAGAGAAAGAGGCAGGGAGAGAATGATCTAACCACAGGAATATGTCAAAGATTTTCAGTAGAAAAATATTCAAAAATGTTGAATAATAATAAGCTTGATTATTTTTCTCTTTGTTCAGCTTCTACACACTTTTAATAAGGCATATGAATTACTTTGACAATGTAAATGTGCATGATGCATTTTATTTTTAAACAATAAGAAAA
>NW_012103920.1:4139871-4143259 GCF_000951045.1 Mandrillus leucophaeus
AAAAAAAAAAAAAAGAAAAGAAAAAGACATCTCTCTAGCTAACAATAATATCTTTCAGTGTTGATCACTTCTTACAACAGGACAATAGGTACCACGAAAAGGACTTGACAAACATTGCTCGTCTTCCAGGCGAGGTTGTAGGGAAGTTGTTAGCATCCCCACTCACAGGTGAGGAAACTGAGCCTTAAGGAAATCAAGGGAATTGCCACCATCTCCCAGGTCATCAGTGACAGTCTTAGTGAGCTGAGCGTCCAACTCTGATGGCCAAGCAGGTGTGTCTTCCCTCACTCTCTGCTTCTCTTCCAAATCTGTACAGACAGTTGAAGACAATGCTTTCCACAGACCAAGGGTTTAGAAGGGGTTGTCTGTGACCCCCTCAGCTAAAGTCTCCAACAAGCCCTCAAGATGAGCTCCAAGGCCCCTTCCGGCAGTAAAGCAAATGTGATATTGCTGTGAGGCGAATGCTGCCTAAATATAAAAGCATGGAGATCAGTTCCAAATGGAGTTTCTAGATGGATCAGGTTTTTATTCATTCTGAAAAGAAGGCAGGTAGCGAATTTCACTCCTGTCACTTGACACAGGAGGTAGCTCTCTCCTAAAACGAGCAGAGAGCTCTTCCTAGTCACTTCTGATTTTCATCTGCACCTCAGCCTTAGACTAGAGACTGGCCTCACAGAGGGACCATGACAGGTCGAGCCAGCCGTTGGATACGATTTCACAGAAAAGGCAAAAGCTATCCATTCCTGGACTGAAGTTAACCAAAGCTTTTTCAGAAGTCAGTCCAATGTGTGTGTCAGCTAGGGTGCATTTGAGGAGGGTGTATATGCATCAGTTACCCAATTGAATACAGGAAGCCAGGAGACAATTTAGCCCTTGGTGCGTTTAGAAAGAAGGCATTTTCAGGAGACATAAAACTGCACCGGTGAACAGTGGTAGGCAAGGAGCCACAGTGATTGCTTGCTCTCCTGAAGGTTTTAGCAGTGAAATATTACAGCTTTACTTTGCACCACACTCATGAATGTGTTGATCTGGGGATTCGACTCCTGGAATTTTTCTTAAAACAAAGAAGTTAGGCTTTGCTATATATCAGAGACAAGTTGACGAACTCAGAAAGGTCAGGCAAAATGATCAATGGTTGAGCTGGTATTTATGTTCTGAAACAAAAGGTTGGTGCATAGAGTTCATCTGGTGTAGTTTGCAGCCAAGTTCACTAAAGCAAAGGGAAGGGCATGGTTTGGTGTAAAGGTGACAAACTGAGTAGAGAGTTTCTTGAGGATTATTCTCTCTGGGAGAGTAATCCAGGAACCGAGATCCCAGACCAGTTAGAAGCAGCAGAAAGTCAATAGTAGCAGCCATATAATGCAACACAGGCTCTGACAATACCTTTTCCTTAAAGAATATCTAACTATCTCTAAGATGGTCCTCAAGTCTTTCCACCTGTAGCAATCAACCATCAATGAGTAATTTAAGATATAATAAAAATCATGTGTTCACAAAGACGCTGCGTGGAGTATTTATAATGGTAAAAATTGGAAACAAATGTTTAATAAAATGGACATGATTAAAATGTAAGAGGATCCTTGGATGGAATAATATGAAGTCATAGAGAAATGCTCACTAGGAGAGTAATAACAAAAATATTGATGCTACTGTGTTAAATAACTCTATCAGCATACACTACTACATATATATAAATGTAGAGAGAGAAAGAGGCAGGGAGAGAATGATCTAACCACAGGAATATGTCAAAGATTTTCAGTAGAAAAATATTCAAAAATGTTGAATAATAATAAGCTTGATTATTTTTCTCTTTGTTCAGCTTCTACACACTTTTAATAAGGCATATGAATTACTTTGACAATGTAAATGTGCATGATGCATTTTATTTTTAAACAATAAGAAAAAGAGCATGTAAAGAGTTAAAAAAAAAAAAAAAAAGATTTGCTGAGGCATTTTACAGATGCCCCAGTAATATCAGGAACGGACTGTGATTGGGGACAACTGCATGGGCATGAATTCAGAACCCACAAAGCCAGCCCTGTAGCAACTAATTTAGGTAGGGGCTGGAGGAGAAAATAAGGAAGGAAAGGAACCCCTAGTATTCTTTAGGTGATTGCAATACAAAGAGATCCAAAATAACTAACACGAGCCTCAGGACAGGAGGTGTCATAGCCCAAATCCCAGGCCTCGCAGACAGGAAGGAGCTAGAGACGATTAGGCTCGAAATGTCCCACCAAGAAATAGCAGGTGTTCCGTGTTTGAAAGTCAAGGACAAAGAGATGCAAGGAAATGAGGGAGCTCCGTGGAGCCCAAGATGAAGAAAGGAGTAGAAAAACGTTATCAGATGTGTATGTGACCACTCGCACCCTCCCCCGAGCACACACCCACACCTGTCCAGGAGGCCCTTAGGAAAGGCCGCGTGCTAGCTTCGCTTAGGCAGCGCTTACACTAAAATTGGAGAAGGGAGGCCACAGGAACTGCCTAAGGGATTATGTAGAAATCACACTGCTCAAATGGGGAAGCTAGGGGAGGAGTTGAAGGTAAGAGTGATAAGGTTATTTAAGTGAACATTGCTCATAGCTCTGGAAAAAGCTGCAGAAGAAAAGCAAACAATACTTTAGCCCAGGGAAAAGGCCCGGGAGCTCAGCCAATAACAGGCCATGACGGTGGGGTGGAGGCTGGGGGCCGAGGGAACAGGCATACATTTGTGAGTCTGATCCATGCTGACTGTAGGTTAGTCCCTTCTGCCAAAACAGACCCGGGATCCAAGTTCTAAGGGTCATTGCTTCAGGGCTGTGCCTTGCAGAGGTCACAGCTATTTGAAGGTCAAGAAGGGCAGTGTACGGGTTTCCAGGAGGACTGCGTAATTATAGCTGAGGGTGACCACCATGTGCTGAGGTGTATTCCTCTCTTATTTAATCTGCACAATAAACTCATGAAGTGGGTTTTATTTAAGTGGGAATTTCTTTCTTCTTAAACAGACTTTATGTTTTGGAGCAGTTTTACGTTCACAGAGAAACGGAAAGTACGGAGTTCCCGTATATCTCTGCTGCCTGTACGTTTTACATTTACACCCCTTTCACAACCAGGGAACTGAGGCTTGAGGACTTAAATAATGTTTCCTCAAATGTGCAGATAGTAACTCACAGGGGCAAACATCGAAACCAAGGCTGGGCACGGTGGCTCATGCCTGTAATCGCAGCACTTTGGAAGCCTGAGGCGGGCGGATCACCTGAGGTCAGGAGTTGAAGGCCAGCCTGGCTAACATGGTGTAAAACCCTGTCTCTACTAAAAATACAAAAACTAGCCGGGCGTGGTAGTGAGAGCCTGTAATCCCAGCTACCTGGGAGGCTGAGGCAGGAGAATTGCTTGAACCCAGGAGGCGGAG
>NW_012103920.1:4143919-4151172 GCF_000951045.1 Mandrillus leucophaeus
TTTTTTAATTATCATGATGAAGAGTTTGTCTAAACCCAGGCAAATTGGAGAATAGATACCTGCTCACTTGGCTGGTGAGGGGCAGATCTAGCCCAGGCCCCCAGTGTTGGCTCTTTCTACACTATTGTGACCCCAGGGATTGCACTGAGGGACGGCTTTGAGCCTGATGACCTATTGACATGGGTTTGATGTCTTTTCCCATCAGTAAATGTTCCTAAATGTGCCCCTAAAAGATGAAGACTTAGGCCAGGTGCAGTGGCTCACGCCTGTAATCCCAACAGTTTGGGAGGCCGAGGCAGATGGATCACCTGAGGTAAGGAGTTCAAGACCAACCTGACCAACACGGTGAAACCCCGCCACTACTAAAAATACAAAAAATTAGCTGGGCGTGGTGGCAGGTGCCTGTAATCCCAGGTACTCTGGAGGCTGAGGCAGGAGAATCGCTTGAACCCAGGAGGCGGAGGTTGCAGTGAGCCGAGATCGTGCCATTATACTCCAGCCTGGGTGACAACAGCCAAACTCCATCTCAAAAAAAAAAAGAGATAAAGACATAAAAAGAAATAATAACCATAACAGCATTAGCACACCTAGAAAACAGTTAACGATGAGTCCTTGATGTCATCAAATGCCCAATCAGTGACCAAATTTCCAATTTTGACACAGGGTTTAAGTTCACGTTGGTCAAGTTTGGAATCCTAAGTATGCTCCTTATTAGCCAAGAAACTTTCAAATAAGCACGTAACCTTTCCGAGAGTCAGTTTCCATCTGTGGAATGGAGGGAATCTGATATCATCAGGGTTGCTCTGAAGATCAGGTGATACTAGCAAAGTCCTAATAAAATGTAGCAGGTGCTAAGCACTTAACAAGTCATTGTTATAATAATGCTGACGATGATGGCTGTTATTGTAATCGGAATTATTACAGACAAATAGAGTCACCACTTGTCCAGTTTGCTTGGGACTGTCCTAGTTTTAGTACTGAAATTCCCAAGTTCTGGGACATCCCCTTGGTCCCAGGCAAACTGGGATGGTTGATCCCCCTAGTAAAGCCAGGCCACGCTGGCAAGCTGGGAACCCAAGCTCATGGAATCAATGCGTAACGGATTTCTCAAATGAATTTATTATTTGGTTGATGCAATCGGCAGGCCTGCTGGACAGAATCCCAGATTCTCTATAAATAGACAGGAAATGTTCAGGAGCCTCAGACCTGGTGCTCATCACCATTGAATGATGCGCTTTCACTGCTCCCCCTGCTCAGAAGTAGAGCCTCCCCCAGGCACCAGAACAAGGACTGATTCCTACCTGGGAAAGAAATGCAGTCCCTCCATGTAATGGAAGTCATTGCAAAATGCTAGAGCAAGAGCAACCGTAGTGTTTATTGCATCAAATCCTCTCATTCTGGCAATTAAAGAGCCAAGTGCCAAAAAGGTGAAATGACTTCTCCACAGTGTCTTGGGGAATTGGAGACAGCTGAGTTGCGGAGCAGTCAATTTGACCCTCGTGCTCTCTGCAGATTGCCTTAAAAGCATAGGCATGAAAATCACGGAGGGGAATTTCACCCGAAGTCCTCTTGTGTAGATGGCCTCCTCTGCAAGGATAACACAGTCCTGAGAAATGTTTGTTGAAAGTGCCATGCACAAGAGCCAGAACACAAGGGAGGACGGACCCAGGATCCCTGGATTGGTGGAGTTTTGGTGGAGTCCTTCTCCTGGGAGGGAATATTTTTGGACACAGCTGGCCAGAGAGGTGAGAACAACATCTTCTAAAATGGCAAAGACATAGCGGTCATAATTCAACTCAGATTCAAAGTAAAATAATGATATCATGCTGGTAACTGGCTAATTCCATTCATGGAGGAGGCCAGGCCGGAGAATTGAGGAGAAAAATTAACCTCTCTGGGATGTGTATTTTAAAATTCATTTACCATACATTTGTTAAGTACCTGCTTTGCATTAGGCACTGGACTAGGTGCAGTGAGCATTATGACCCTTATGTTACAGACTCAAGGAATATAAAGTAGTGGCAAAGACAGACCAAATAACAACAAAAAAAAGCAATTGCAAGTTGCAAATTAGCTCCCTGAAGGAGGAAGGAAGAGAGAAAGGGAGGAAGGGAGCGGGGAACAGCCAGGGAAGGTATCTCTGAAGAGGAGATTTTTAAGCTAAGTTCTGAGGAATTATGAAGATTTAACTGTCTAAAGAGGGAGTTGTCTTCGTCTGTTCAGACTGCTAGAACAAATTACCTTAAACCGTGTAATTTATAAACAATAGAAATTTGTTTCTTATAGTTCTAGAGGCTGGGACCCCTCTGCTGGGAATCAGGTCGCGGCAGATTTGGTGTCTGGTGAGGGCCTATTCCCCATAGATGGAAATTTCTGTGGCCTCACATGGTGGAAGGGGCATGGCAGCACCCTTCAACCTCTTTTTTTTTTTTTTTCTGAAACGGAGCTTCACTCCATCACCCAGGCTGGAGTGCAATGGCATGATCTTGGCTCACTGCAACCTCCGCCTCCTGAGTTCAGGCAATTTTCCTGCCTCAGCCTCCTAAGTAGCTGGGATTACAGGCATGCGCCACTACACCCGGCTACTTTTGTATTTTTAGTAGAGATGGAGTTTATGCGTGTTGGTCAGGCTGGTCTTGAACCCCTGACCTCAGATGATCTGCCTGCCTCGGCTTTCCGAAGTGCTGGGATTACAGGCGTGAGCCACTGCACCTGGCCTCAACCTCTTTTATAAGGGCGCTAATCCCATCCATTTAGACAGAGCCCTCCTAACCTTATCACTTTCCAAAGTCTCCACCTCTCAATACTATTGCACTGGGGGTTAGGTTTTAGCATATGAATTTTGGGGGGGACATAAACATTTAAATCACAGCAGGGGTTAAGTGCATTCTGAGTAGATTTTTAAAATATACTTTTAAATGTTCTTACCTAACTCAATGCTTTATGTACTTAATGATAAATGGCTGATAGAGTGGATTCTTTTGGACAAAATTTTATTAAATTGACCAAGTGACTTATCTTAAAAGAGATACTCAGCTCACTAAGCTGAATTTATTATTATTTTTTTGTAAATTTTGGACACATTGTGTTAATTTCAAACAATCTAGGCATCATCTGGAATTCAAGGGAGAAACACTTGGCAGCAGAAAACCATGTTCTCAGAGCTAAAATCCCTATCTTCAGAAAACAGTACAAGATAGCCTACCGAATAAAATCAGAATATTTTTAAGTGAAAATGAGATGAAAAGAATTGAGAAGGAGCCAAGCGATAGTTAAGTTAATCTTCAGGGGAGGGAAAACATGTCAGAAAATGTAAACCAGATCAGTCCAACCCATGTTACAATTCTGCAGAGGGAATTAAATTCCTGCGGAAAAACAAGTCTCTGATTATGAAAGGATTTGACTGTATAGAAGAATCTGGAACATCAGTCTATTAAAAATACTTGTAAAACCAGGGGCATCATGTAAGAAATTAGTGAGCTAAAGAAGTGGGAGAACTTGGGATGTCTGAAATAGAGTTATTATTGCAGACGCTGTGTTGTATTAGTAAGACTGCAATGAGGAGAAAATTGCTTTATTCCGAAAAGCAAAATTTATTATCACGTAGGATCATTTAATTCTAAGTGGCTCTCTTAACTCTTTATGTATAACTCTGCTTGGCTTAACCATGAGTAGTTAATTTAAAAAAAAAAAAAAGAAGTAATTCCAGTGTATCTAACATGTGGTACACTTGTTTTATGATCCAAAGAAAATGAATCAATAGCAAAATTAATCCAGACAGGAGGATGAACCTTCTTTGAGGTTTATTAAGGACAAATAAAAAGACTGTTACGTGTTAGGAGACACTGAGTTTAGTAAAATTCTGTCCAAAACTGGGTGGGTAAAATAAGAAGTATTGGGAAAAGATGTCCTTCACTGAAATTATAAGCACACTTAAAAGGAAACAAAATAAAAAGAGTTTTCACTCATTCCAGAATTTTACAGGCAATGGCTATTTTCTAATATAATTGTTTTAGCAAATGTTTGATTTGGATGTACTATGACAGTATCTTCCATATTTCATTTTATTCATTACGTATTCCTGATGCACATACAAATGGGAGTTAAAGCATGTGCAAAGAAAACCATTTTTATTTTTTTAACCAACAAAGGCTTCCAGAAGGGTGCCTTTGTTCCGGCTGCAGCTAATAAGGGTGGGTTGACAGTGGTTAGACCGGCTAAGCAGTTTGCAAATAGTCACCCATTACTTCCAGCGGGGAAGAGGTGCCTCGGGAAATGTTTGCACAGAATGTTTTGGGCTGTTCCGGCAAAAACCTTAATGCCGGTTTACCAAGTGCCTAATTTCACACAGCTCAGCAAAGAGGAGTCAGTTACTGAATCAGACTGGATTCAACTGGGGGAGCTGGTTGGGGGGAAGCAAGTTTGCAGTGAAACACACACAAAGCCATTGAGATCATCGGCAAGCAGAAGTTACATATGACTTCGCTGTTGATAATATGGGACTGGCTTCCAGTATCAAAAGATACCAGATCCGTATTCATTTCCGTTCTCCATTGACATACCAGTAATTTCAAGATGTCTTTTCTTCTTAAACTATTCTCCTTTGACTCACTTGCTGAATCTTGAACCGGGCCAGGCTCTTTCTTGCCTCTGGGCTCTCACACTGGCTGTTTGCTCACTAGGCAGGACTTGATTTTATTCTTTTTATTCGCAGCTTGCTTGAAATGTCACCACCTCGGGGAGGCCTTTCCTGACCACCTGCTTTAATGCCCTTGCCCCATACTTCCCCATTATATTCTATCACAGCACTGTGATTTGTTTTCCTCATAGCACTTAACACTAACTGATGTTCTCGCTTATTGATTGATTTATTTTTTGTTTGGTTGTTGACTCTGTCTTCTGTCTACGGAATATGAGTTCCATTAGAACAGGGATCTAAAACCACCTGGCACAGAGTCAACCGTCAAAATTATTGAAAGGTAGATGGAAAATTATTGAAAAGATGGATGGATGGACAGATGGACACAAACAATTTCCAATTGGAGTGACCTCACTCTAGGGCGTTTTCCTTGGGTAAAGTTCCGATGTTGAATTGTTAGACACATTTCCACCCACCACAGGTTGTTTACCACATATCAATGGCTTGACTGATGTTCCAAGACACCTACGGAAATCCACTTAAAAATTAACACATTTCATATTGGAAATTTGGTTCTCTATCCCAAAGTGTTCTACTCCTTTTTTCTCTTTACTCATTATCAGGAAACTGAAAAGTATACTTAAATACACCGCCCCCCAAAAAATAAACCTGCCAAAACCAAACCAAGCATATCAAAGGGAAGTCAAATTTTGTTTTACAGGGTTACTTTAATGGGTGTCTGTGTGAGGGGGTCCTTGTGTTTTCAGAATTAAGGCCCATGAAATAAGAAAGAGAGCCAGATGGTGACTTTGGTAACATTTGTGGGGTGACATATGTTCAAGCAATCAGAGATTCAAACAGGTAAATGAGAGTTAAACTCTTTTCAAACGGATGAAGTCTTTTTCTAAATTTAGATAGTCCAAAGTAGTCATTAACAGTTTAGTGTAAAATGCTTATGTAGGTGTGCCCTTTGATTGTTGTTTTTTAATTTTCTTTTAAGTTCTGGGGGTACATGTGCAGAATGTACGGGTTTGTTACTATACATGTGCCATGGTGGTTTGCTGTACCCATCAACCTGTAATCTACATTAGGTATTTCTCCTAATGCTATCCCTCCCCTAACCCTCCACCCCCTGACAGGCCCCGGTATGTGATGTTCCCCTCCCTGTGTCCATGTGTTTTCATTGTTCAACTCCCACTTACGAGTCAGAACACGGGGTGTTTGGTTTTCTGTTCTTGTGTTAGTTTGCTGAGAATGACGGTTTTCAGCTTCATCCATGTCCCTGCAAAGAACATGAATTCATCCTTTTTTATGGCTGCATAGTATTCAATGGTGTATATGTGCCACATATTCTTTATCCAGTCTATCGTTGATGGGCATTTGGGTTGGTTCCAAGTCTTTGTGATTGTGAATAGAGCTGCAATAAACATACGCATGTGTGTGTCTTTATAGTAGAATGATTTATAATCATTTGGGTATATACCCAGTAATGGGATTATTGGGTCAAATGGTATTTCCAGTTCTAGATCCTTGAGGAATCACCACACTGTCTTCCGCAGTGGTTAAACTACTTTACACTCCAACCAACAGTGTAAAAACGTTCCTATTTCTCTGGAGAGGTCCAGCATCTGTTGTTTCTTGACTTTTTAATGATCGCCATTCCAACTGGTGTGAGATGGTATCTCATTGGGGTTTTGATTTGCATTTCTCTAATGACCAGTGATGATGAGCTTTTTTTCACGGCATTGTTGGCTGCATAAATGTCTTCTTTTGAGAAGTGTCTGTTTATATCCTTTGCCCACTTTTCGGTGGGGTTGTTTTTTCTTGTAAAGTTGTTGAAGTTCTTTGTAGAGTCTGGATATTAACCCTTTGTCAGACGGATACATTGCAAAGATTTTCTCCCATTCTGTAGGTAGCCTGTTCACTGTGATGGCAGTTTCTTTTGCTGTGCAGAAGCTCTTTAATTAGATCCCATTTGTCAATTTTGGCTTTTGTTGCCATTGCTTTTGGTATTTTAGTCGTGAAGTCTTTGCTCATGCGTATATCCTGAATGGTATTGCCTAGGTTTTCTTCTAGGGTTCTCATGGTTTCAGGTCTTACATTTAAGTCTTTAATCCAACTTGAGTTAATTTTTGTATAAGATGTAAGGAAGTGGTCCAGTTTCAGTTTTCTGCATATGGCTAGCCAGTTTTCCCAACACCGTTTATCAAATAGGGAAACCTTTCCGTATTGATTGTTTTTGTCAGGTTTGTCAAGGATCAGATGGTTATAGATGTGTGATGTTATTTCTGAGGCCTCTGTTCCTGTCCATTGATGAATACATCTGTTTTGGTACCAGTACCATGCTGTTGTGGTTACTCCAGCCTTGTAGTATAGTTTGAATTCAGGTAGCGTGATGCCTCCAGCTTTGCTCTTTTTGCTTAGGATTGTCTTGGCTATGCGTGCTCTTTTTTGGTTCCATATGAAATTTAAAGTAGTTTATTTTTATTTTTATTTTTTTATTTTTATTTTTTGAGGCAGAGTCTCGCTCTGTCGCCCAGGCTGGAGTGCAGTGGCGCGATCTCGGCTCACTGCAAGCTCCGCCTCCCGGGTTCCCGCCATTCTTCTGCCTCAG
>NW_012103920.1:4151222-4152107 GCF_000951045.1 Mandrillus leucophaeus
AATACAAAAACTAGCCGGGCGTGGTAGTGAGAGCCTGTAATCCCAGCTACCTGGGAGGCTGAGGCAGGAGAATTGCTTGAACCCAGGAGGCGGAGGTTGCAGTGAGCTGAGATGGTGCCACTGCACTCCAGCCTGGGTGACAGAGCAAGACTCCATCTCAAAAAAAAAAAAAAAAAAAAAAATCGAAACCAGGAGCCTGATAATCTTTATAGCAGGGCTCAGCAAATGACAGCCCATGGACCACATTGAGCCTGTTTTTATATACTTGTTAGCTGAAAATCTTTTTAAATTTTGAGGGGAAAGAGAATATTTTGTGACACACAAAAAGTAGATGAAATTCAAATTTGTGTCTATAAATAAAGTTTTATTGGAACATGGCCACATCCATTATTTTACATTTGTCCATGGCTGTTTTCATGCTGGGAGGGCAGATTTAAGTAGTTGCGACATTGATCGTACGACCCACAAAGCCTATAACATTTTTAACTTGGCCCTTGACAGGAGAAGTTTGCCAGTCCCGCCTGACAGAACCAGACTTATCACAATGACTAAATGTTTCTAATATTGTTAGGTTTCTGCAGGCCGAGGTGGCATATGGGTTTCCAAAGGATGCTGTTTGGAGGATTCTTGGTTCTCCCTTACACCAGAATAACTCATTTGAAAGGTTTTATGAATTAAGCATTTGTAGAATATTTCATTTGAAGAAAGGGTTCCACTCATAACCAACCCCCCGCCCCGCCCACACACACACAGAAGTTTAAATATCAAGGCTTTTCTTACAAAAAAAAAATTTTTTAATTATCATGATGAAGAGTTTGTCTAAACCCAGGCAAATTGGAGAATAGATACCTGCTCACTTGGCTGGTGAGGGGCAGATCTAGCCCA
>NW_012103920.1:4152157-4152595 GCF_000951045.1 Mandrillus leucophaeus
TTCCAATTATGTGATCAATTTTAGAATAAGTGCAATGTGGTGCTGAGAAGAATGTATATTTTGTTGATTTGGGATGGAGAGTTCTGTAGATGTCTATTAGGTCAGCTTGGTCCAGAGCTGAGGTCAAGTTCTGCATATCCTTGTTAATTTTCTGTCTTGTTGATCTGTCTCATATTGACAGTGGGGTATTAAAGTCTCCCAAAGTTACTGTGTGGGAGTCTAAGTCTCTTTGTAGGTCTTTGAAGAACTTGCTTTATGAATCTGTGTGCTCCTGTATTGGGTGCATATATATTTAGGATAGTTAGCTCTTCTTGTTGAATTGATCACTTTACCATTATGTAATGCCCTTCTTTGTCTCTTTTGATCATTGTTGCTTTAAAGTCTGTTCTATCAGAGACTAGGATTGCAACCCCTGCTTTTTTTTTTTTTTTTTTTTTT
>NW_012103920.1:4152810-4153987 GCF_000951045.1 Mandrillus leucophaeus
TTGGTGTATAGAAATGCTTGTGATTTTTGCAAATTGATTTTGTATCCTGAGACTTTGCTGAAGTTGCTTATCAGCTTAAGGAGATTTTGGGCTGAGATAATGGGGTTTTCTAAATATACAATCATGTCATCTGCAAACAGAGACAATTTGACTCCTTCTGTTCCTATTTGAATACCTTTATTTCTTTCACTTGCTTGATTGTCCTGGCCAGAATTTCCAATACTATGCTGAATAGGAGCGGTGAGAGAGGGCATCCTTGTCTTGTGCCAGTTTTCAAAAGGCATGCTTCCAGTTTTTGCCCATTCAGTATGATATTGGCTGTGGGTTTGTCATAAATAGCTCTTATTATTTTGATATACATTCCATCAATACCTAGTTTGTTGAGAGTTTCAGCATGAAGGGCTGTTGAAATTCGTTGAAGGCCTTTTCTGCATCTATTGAGATAATCATGTGGTTTTTGTCATTGGTTTTGTTTATGTGATGGATTATGTTTGTTGATTTGCATATGTTGAACCAGCCTTGCATCCCAGGGATAAAGCTGACTTGATCGTGGTCGACAAGTTTCTTGATATGCTGCTGGATTCAATTTGCCAGTATTTTATTGAGGATGTTTGCAGCAATGTTCATCAGGGATATTGACCTGAAATTTTATTTTTTTGTTGGATCTCTGCCAGGTTTTGGTATGAGGATGATGCTGGCCTCATAAAATGAGTTAGAGAGGATTGCCTCTTTTTCTATGGTTTGAAATAGTTTTAGCAGGAATTACAGCAGCTCTTCTTTGTACTTTTGGTAGAATTCGGCTTTGAATCCGTCTGATCCTTGACTTTTTTTGGTTGGTAGGCTATTAATTACTGCTTCATTTTCAGAACTTATTATTGGTCTATTCAGGGATTCTACTTCTTATAGGTTTAGACTTGGGAGGGTGTATGTGTCCGGGAGTCTATCCATATCTTGTGGATTTTCTAGTTTATTTGTGTAGAGGTGTCGATAGTATTTTCTGACAGTACTTTGTATTTCTGTGGGATCAGTGGTGACATCCCCTTTATCATTTTTTATTGCAATTATTTGAATCTTCTCTCTCTTTTTTTAATTAATCTGGCTAGTGGTCTAATTTGTTGATAAAAACAAAAACAAAAAAAACCAGTTCCTGCATTCATTGATTTTTTTTTTTTTTTTT
>NW_012103920.1:4154747-4183047 GCF_000951045.1 Mandrillus leucophaeus
TTTTTTTTGCTTCCCATTTGCTTGGTAAATCTTCCTGCATCCCTTTATTTTGAGCTTATGTTTGTCTTTGCACATGAGGTGGGTCTCCTGAATACAGCACACTGATGGGTCTTGCATTTATCCAATTTGCCAGCCTGTGTCTTTTAATTGGGGCATTTAGCCTCTTTACATTTAAGGTTAATAATATTGTTATGTGTGAATTTGATCCTGCCATTATGATGCTAGCTGATTATTTTTCCCATTAGTTGATGCAGTTTCTTCATAGCATCGATAGTCTTTACAATTTGGTATGTTTTTTCAGTGGCTGGTACCAGTCGTTCCTCTCCATGTTTAGTGCTTCCTTTAGCAGCTCTTGTAAGGCAGGCCTGGCAGTGACAGCATTTGCTTGTCTATAAAATATTTTATTTCTCCTCCACTTAGGAAGCTTAGTTTGGTTGGATATGAAATTCTGGGTTGAAAACTCTTTTCTTTAAGAATGTTAAATATTGGCCCCCATTCTCTTCTGGCTTGTAGGGTTTCTGCTGAGAGATCTGCTGTTAGTCTGATGGGCTTCTCATAGTGAGTAACCCGATCTTTCTCTCTGAATGCCCTTAATATTTTCTTCTTCATTTCAACGTTGGTGAATCTGATAAGTATGTGTCTTGGGGATGCTCTTCTCAAGGAGTATCTTTGTGGTGTTCTCTGTATTTCTTCAGTTTGAATATTGGCTTATCTGGCTAGGTTGGGGAAGTTCTGCTGGATAATACCCTGAAGAGTGTTTTTCAACTTGGTTCCATTCTCCCCGTCACTTTCAGGTACACCAAGCAAATGTAGATTTGGTCTTTTCACATAGTCCCATATTTCTTGGAGGCTTTGTTCATTCCTTTTCATTCTTTTTTTCTCTAATCTTGTCTTCTCACTTTATTTCGGTAAGTTGATCTTCAGTCTCTGATATCCTTTCTTCTGTTTGATTAGTGCAGCTATTGAAACTTATGTAGGCTTCAGGAAGTTCTCACGCTGTGTTTTTCAGCTCGATCATGTCATTCATGTTCTTCTGTAAACTGGTTATTCTAGTTAGCAATTTGTCTAATCTTTTTTCAAGATTCTTAGCTTCCTTGCATTGGGTTAGAACATGCTCCTTTAGCTTGGTGAAGTTTGTCATAACTCACCTTGGGAAGTCTGCTTCTGTCAGTTAATCAAACTCATTCTCCATCCAGTTTTGTTCCCTTGCTGGGGAGGAGTTGTGATCCTTTGGAGGAGAAGAGGTATTCCAGTTTTTGGAATTTTTAGCCTTTTTGCCCTGATTTCTCCCCATCTTCTTGGATTTATCTACCTTTGGTCTTTGATGTTGGTGATCTTCAGATGAGGTCTCTGAGTGGACGTCCTTTTTGTTGATGTTGATGCATTCCTTTCTGTTTGTTAGTTTTCCTTCTATAGGTCAGGCCCCTTCAGGTCTGCTGGAGTCTGGAGGTCCACTCCAGACTGTTTGCCTGGGTATCACCAGCAGAGGCTGCACAACAGCAAAGATTGCTGCCTGTTCCTTCCTCTGGAAGCTTTGTCCCAGAGGGGCACCTGCCAGATGCCAGGCGAAGCTCTCTTGTATGAGGTGTCCATTGGCCCCTACTGGGAGGTGTCTCCCAAACAGGAGACATGGGGGTCAGGGACCCACTTGAGAAGGCAATCCGACCCTTAGCAGAGTTCAAACGCTGTGCTGGGTGATCCGCTGCTCTCTTGAGAGCCATCAGGCCGGGTCATTAAAGTCTCCTGAAGCTGCACCCACAAGCCACCCCTTCCCCCAGGTGCTCTGTCCCAGGGAGATGGGGGGGTTTATCTATAAGCCCCTAACTGGGGCTGTTACCTTTTTCCCCCCCCACCAGAGATGCTTGTTGGCAAATGAAGGCAAAAGGGTCTCTTATTCTGGTAGAAGAGAGGGAAGATGATGTTGGCTAGAGAGGTCCTGAGGGGCAGTTGAAGTCTTGGAGGGCGTGGGAGAGTGGGACGAGGAGGTTAGTTAAAGTGTGACCAGGCATACAGATAGAAGAAAGGGCAATCAGGCACTTGTTGGCAAAACAGAACATGTGTAACCAGGAAAACCATGTCTTACAGTTTTTTTTTTCTTTCAAAAACATAAGACTGCTGGATCCGAATGTCTTTAGCCCTGAATGTCAATCCAGTCTCCCTCAAGTTAATTTTCACATACAGTTTTTCCCCACTTACACCTACCCTGTGGGACCCTAAACCGCCAGTGCCGTTCTGGGCCCCATCACCTTTGCATTGCCCAGCCCTGTGATGTTCTTTGCAAGTAAAGAGAAGGGAAGTCCTGTGCCCACCTTGGTAACCATTTAAAGTAATAATTTCGGTAAACACTTTGTGAAGGCTTCCTGGGCATGGCTACACACGTCCTCTGGATCTCTCCATGAAATATTCGTGTTGCGCTGCCGCTATCCATCTTAAACAATCATCTTTCTTGCAGGCTTCTAAAGTCGAGGGCTGTGCTCCTTCAGCCCATTCCCAGTGCCTTACCCCTGCCATGGCTGGGCACTGAATCATCCATTTGCTCAGTCAATAGATATTTTGGGAGCAGCTACAACGTGCCCGGGCTATCCTAACTTCTGGGGATTTCAGCAATAAACAAAACAGACAAGGCAGTGGCCCTCACAGAGCTTTCCAACTATTGAGAGGGACACAGAATAAATCTGTGATTCCCAGGTGTGAGACATGCTAGGAAAGAAACCATTAGGATCTAGGGGTTGGGATTAGGTAGGCAAAATGGTCCGGAAATGCCTCCCTATGGAGGTGATGGTTAATCTGGCCATCTGTGGAAAGTCTGGAATTCACTTTTATCCATTCAAGCCAGTGTGAGTGAGAACCCTATCATTCAGGGAGTTGGAATTTGAATTTTGGAGGTTTGTTCCCTACAAACCATCCCCTAGATAACTCAACCAACAGTCTCAAGTTGGATAACCAACTCATTCCAACTTGCCCGGGACTTTACCAGTTTCAGCGTAGACAGTCCCAAGGCCCAGGAAACTCCTCAGTTCTTAGCAAACCAGGACGGTCCATGACACTACTTAAGAGTGACAGACATCTGTCAGTCACTGTGCACAAACTAGGAGCCTAGGGCACCCATGCAAATGTTTCAGCTCGGCAAAATTTGGGAAGCAATGGAGGGAGGATCTGACAAAACTGAGTTACAAAATCAGGAGCTGCAACCACGATTAGTTTGACTTTTCAGTTTCCTGTAGGGCAGAGGCTATGGACAAATCCTTGGCCAGAGCTGCAAACTACAACAGTGGGAGTGACTATGAGAACCAGATCTAGAGAGGTGTTCAGACCTCCCCAGCTTGTAGCCAGCACCGTCAGGACAACAAGATGTGACCGGATGAGATTGTGTCTCCATTGGGTTTCCCTGGAGTCCTCACTTGCCCTGGTGGTTACCCTACCATGTCCTCAGAGCAAACAAGTCCAGGTCAAGATGGAGTTGGCTAGGGTCAAGTTCAAATCCTATATCCCCCAAGAAAAAGAGATCCTGTCTGCCTAGATGACCAGATTTAGCAAATAAAAATACAGCCTACCCATTTAAATTTAAATTTCAAATAAATGATTTTTTTCAGCAGAAGTATATCCTATGTTGTATTCATGGGATATATTTACACTTTAAAAATTTGTTTAAAATTCAAATTAAATTGAATGTCCTGTGTTTTAACCTGGCAACCTTATGCCCATTTCCAGAGACTCTATCTTACACCTGGCATTCCCATGGAGACTTTAGCCTTCAGATGTGACAGTGAAAACAGTCTGGCAACAACAGCACTGACCGAGTGTTATATTTTGGCACAAGGTCACAGAATGGCCCAAATTCCACTTTCTTTACTATGTGGTCATAGACTCCTAAAAGAAATGAACTATGTACTCAAATACGTCAAAAAGATGCATGCTCTATAGTGTCCCTAATTTTAGATACAAAGGGAACCTATAAATGAAGGACAGTGGGTAACTGCTTCCAAGAGCCTGGAAAGAAGCAGAAAGCTTCCATTTTGGCTTCTCTTCCAACCAGGGACCACTTGGGTCCTGGGTGAAGCTGGTGTTCACTTACAAAGCCGTCGTCTTCTGCTGTTGTTGGGATGCTGGGCTCTGTCCCAGGAGACTAGAGGCAAGCGTTGAGCTCTGTAGGTGACTTCAAGAAGGAAGAGCCTCAGAAAGGGTCAGAGTCAACATCCTTTGCTGATGACTGCAGGTCAGAGCCTGAGAAACCAAGAACCGTACGCCTGGGTGAGAGGAGAAACTGAATGGGAGCAAAATCCAGAAGGTCAAAAGGTGACACAGGCCAGGTCAGTAGAGAAGCAAGTCAGGAAGAAGATTCCTGTCTAAGAGTTGCTGGACTGTCACAAAGCACCACGACGGGATGCTGAGCCACGGGACCTGGGTGCATCTGGCTAGACCAGGAGTCCCTCACGGGAGGTGACTGTGCCCCCCATGGGACATTTGTCAGTGTCTAGAAGTACTTTGGATTGTCATGACAGGGTGCAGTGTCGCTCCTAGCCACTGGTGGTCAAGGGCAGAAATGACAGTAAACACCCTGCAAATACACAGGACAGCTGCCTACAGCAAAGAGTGATCCAGCCCCAAACGCCAACAGTGCAGGAGCTCAGAAACTCGGACAGATCAGAGTTTAAGAAGCCAGGAGGTGTGAGAGAGTGAGCCACCCTCTACGCCAGAAGAACCATGGGAAGTGAGAAAGAAGTTGGGAGAGAAATCCTCCAACCACCGGTTCCCAGTGGTTATTTGCCAAAGTGTGTGCTTATTAGCCAATTACAGCAGAGATTTACCGAGTGGAATTACATGTTCATTTAAGTAGTTGCAAAACCCGTCCCTCCCAAGCCACCAGCAAACTCCACGAGGCTTTAATGTGACCAATGGCAAAGTCAGTTAATAGAGCCTGCATGTTAATGGTGCCTGGGATTTATACTGTAATTGTTTCCGCGGCTCCCTGTCTCGAGGAGGTATTTCTCTTGATGCATGGATACCAACTGCGTGCCTTAACATTACACGCAGGATTATGACGGTTTTTTAAAAAATTATTTCATCTGTAATTATAGGCCAGACCAGTTTATTATTTAGAAATTTTTGAAAACATATTAATTGAGATGGCCACTGGCCTTTAACTGACCCTGTCTCAAGGCACACTCTGGCAATCCAAGTATATGCAGCTCTTGGGTTAATAAGGCAAGTCCCTGTTCTAAACCAACTCGTCAGCATTATTTAAAATTTTGGATTTGAGGTTTTTTTTTTTTCCAAGATTTATGGCACAGTTGAAATGAGGTCAAGTAGAAGCACTAAAGAATTTAATTAGAAATGTCCTCACGTGTTCCCTATGGCTGTAAACCTTGTATGGGTTGCCCCCGGAGGGCCTGGAGTCATCGGAGATGGGGTGCATTTTTCTTTTTTTAACTCCTGATAAGGACGAACTATGATCAGCTCTTGTTTCTTCAATGGGGAATGCCGAGGACCTGGACATTTGGAAAGGAGCAGAGCCTGGAGAAGCCTTACTCAGAGGACAAGGAAAGGGACCAGGGCCTCCGGTCTAGCCTTGGAGGCTGGCCTCGACAAGAGTATTCCCTAATTTCTTTGCGGTATTTCCTGAGCCCCTTCTATGTCTCAATACTGTACAAAGTGTGTGAGACGTACTCTGTGTTCTCAAAGATCTTGTGGATGGATGAGAGAAACAGGACTGAGCACACAAAGTCAAACAGCACAGTCATTTAATACTAGAGAAGCATGTGCAGGAATCTGTGGAAACAAAGGCTTGACTTTGCCGAGGAATCAACTGGAAAACTTCCCCCAGGATGTCGCTCTTGGAGGATGTACAGGAGCTGCCCTCATTGGGCCTGGAGGAGGGAGAGGGAGGGAAAGGAGACCCCAGGTAGAGGACACAGACTGTGTCCCGTTGTTGCCCAAACAGCAACATTAACTAGAATGGTCATCAGAGCTCCACGATGTTCAAGCATTCCTCTGTATCAAGAGGACAAGTTGGGCACGCAAGCTGTGGCAAGGAGAGACACTAGGAAGCAATTCAGTTTGGAAGTCACATGCTTGCATTGTAAGATCTTCTGGCTGTGGAAGCCCAGACCAGAGGCCCACCAGCCAAGGTTCAGCTAGCATGGACTATGGGAGTGTCAGAGTTTCAGCCTCTGGCTGAGATTCCTGTGGGCTCCACAGGATATGCCTGTGGAATACGACTGCTGGTACGAAGGCAGAGGACAATCTTGGGAGAGAAATGGGAAGGACACCCTGGATTCTGGGTGACTTGGCTGGCAGTGAGGGACAGAAGAAGATGCTTGCTCTTCCTCCTGCTTCTGAATTCCACTGTCACTGAATAGTTGAGATAATAACAACCATTACTGCTACTAATGCAAGTGGTGTCAGGCATTTTTCACCATTATTTTTAATACTTACTGGTTGGGTATTTTTAGAATTCAGCCCACCTGCAAACACTGAGGTGAAGAATTGTCAACCATGCTAACTAAATTAATTTCTCCTCCTGTTACCCTAGAGCATGTGCATAGAGTTGCCCATGTGAGAAGCACTTTGATGAAAATGAAGACCCATAGTGAGAGTGGCTGCCTCTGTGGCTTTCAATCATATTTTTAAAATTTCTTCTGATTTTTTTAGAGACAGGGTGGAATGCAGTAGTGCAGTAGCCCCTCAAACTCCTGGGCTCAAGCGATCTCCCCACCTCAGCCTCCCTCCAGAGTAGCTGGGACTACAGGCATGTGCCACCATGCCCAGCTAACTTTTTTCTATTTTTTAAATTTTTTATAGGGATGACGTCTTGCTATGTTCCCCAGGCTTGCCTCAAACTCCTGACTTCAAGTGATCCTCCCTCCTCTGCAAATTTTGTGTTCTTTATTCACTATGTGTGACTTCTCTTTTGAGCTTATAGTCCTGTGTGCCAAACATCCTCTACAGCAAGTGAAATAGACGTAAATTGACTGCCAGCTGCTTTGAGGATGTCGCCAGAGCATCTCAAAGAAAATTCTGGATATGCCACTTTCCCGGTGAGCTTTGGCTGCATAACAAACCACCCCAAAAATGGTACTCGCTTAAAGCAGCAATCATTATCTTTATTGCTTTTGCATCTGTCTGCAAGCTGAGGGTCAGTTGATCACAGCCGGGTTGGCTCCAGGCTATGAATTAAGTCCATGGCTACTCGATGTGTCTCTGTCTTCCTTGGACTAGTGGTCCCCTGGGAGATGTTTCTCTCATGGTGAATGGCAGGAGTGTAAAGCAGGGCACATCCAGCAATGCAAGGGCAGATCAAGCCCCTGATGCTCAGTCTGCTCCTATCCCACTGCGAAGTAAGTTACATGATCAGCCTCATCAAGAGACTCAGGTGACTGAATCAGATCCTACCCACCTCAGGCAGGACTGGCTTAGGGGAGTCACTCCCTATTGTGTGCGGTCCACAGCTGGGGGTGGTATCAGCTAACCATTTCCTGGATGATCTAAAGTCAGGGGCAACCACTACCTGCTTTCTACTAGGACAAAGGTGTGGGCTTGACCAGTATGCATTTCCAGGCTGAGACACACAACTTGTGGCTCTTTCTTTGGGAGGTCCTGAAGCCAACTTTTGCAAAATGGGTTGCTTTTATAGATAATGTAACTCAAATTGCATTTGAAAAATGTGAACTAAAAGTAATTAAAGCATGTTGGTTCATGAATAATACACTATTTTACAACTATTTGCTGAGCATAATGAGACAAGCTACTAAATTGACAATGAACACTCTATTATGTGATTGCCAACTGTTGTATAAGATATTGAACATACTCATTTCTTCTATCATCGTGTGTATTATCAAGCGATTGCTTTTTAATAAATTAATTTTCCAGACATCTCTGGGGTCTTTGAAATCTGGCTGAGGGCAAAAATAAAATTAATTGTGTGGTCTGTGCGGAATGTTCAGGGCTTGATGGCTTTACAGGTAAGTGTCATAATTGGCAGTCTCTGCCAAAAAAAAAAAAACACTGTCTGTGCCCCAAAAGTGTGAAGGACAGTGTGAAAAGAGCCACTGGTTCCTTGAGAATGAAGAGGTTGCTTCCTCCAGGAAGGCTGGAGGCTGGGCAGGTCCAGGATCACTTTCTGAAAATACTTAATAAAAGCAAAAATTGGTATTTGATCTTATCCCATTCTATACACTTACTTTTTTTTTTTTTTTCCTTTTTTTTTTTTTTTGAGATGGAGTCAGTCTCCTTCACTGAGGCTGGAGTGCAGTAGAGTGACCTCGGCTCACTGCAACCTCCACCTCCCATGTTCAAGGGATTCTCCTGCCTCAGCCTCCTGAGTAGCTGGGATTACAGGTGCACACCACCACACCTGGCTAATTTTTGTATTTTTAGTAGAGACAGGGTTTCACCATGTTGGTCAGGCTGGTCTCAAACTCCTGACCTTGTGATCTGCACACCTCGGCTTCCCAAACTGCTGGGATTACAGTGGCATGAGCCACTGTGCCTGGCCATATATACTTACTCTTCAATCTGCTTGTCTACCATTTTTCAAATGTCAATATTACCTTCCATGGGAAGTTTTAATGGTATCCCATCACCTCTCAATGGGACAGAGCTGGGTTCTCTGATCTCTGTTTCCACAGTACTTATGCTTAGCCCCTTGATGTATTTGCCATTGATGATTAGCCATTGATGCATCTTGTACCTTGATGATTCACAGCACCGCCAGTTGCATAGCTCTGGGAGATGACATCCACCTTGAATCTCCATAATGGAACCTCTAGGGCTATCACTTAGAGTCTAGTGTAATGTTACCACCTGCAGTTGCACAAGGGGTCTGGATGATCATTTCATGGGTCTGCTTCCAGAACTCTAGGGGTAATGTAACACATTTTCATCTCTGCATTTCCAGTTGTTGAACAGGACCTGTATTAGGGTTCACTTGGAGATTGTTGAGTAAGTCAATGACCCATTCTGTGCATTGACATTCCCATAAGTTAGCCAAGATCCTTCTTCAGTGCATGAAAAACCCACATGGGTAGTCACTAAGAATGGCCTATCTTTACAATAATACTTTTCCAGCTGTTAGTAAACTGGATTATTATTTCTGCGACTTCTGCGTTATCTAATCCTATCAAATGCATAGATCAGGGAGGGAACGCTCAGCTGCACACGTGATAGGGCGTCATGGAGAACAAAGAACCCTAGACGCGATTTGATCATTTTTATTTTTATTTAACTTCTAACCAAACTTCACACACAGTCCATGCGCCATAAGTGTCAGGCAGGAAGGACTTAGGCCTGAAATGCGCTTCTAATATCAGGTTAAGTATGTTGGTAAGAGCCTTCTCAGTTAACTTCTTCATGATCTGGGCTGGGATATTATGTTGTATCAAGACTCCAAGTTTCTTTCTCTATATAAAAGGGAAATTGTCAAGTTAAATATGGTACCTCCAAATTCTAGAATCTGATGCAGATGCGAAAGCCATATTAATGACATGAAAATGTTCTTACGCAAATTTTTTAAAGTACGAAAGTGTTTACGTGTGAAGGTAGGAAGAAACCGTACCTATATTCCTATCTCTCCAAATTCACATTTCTCCAACCCAGCCATTTTAATAGACCACAGTAGATGTTATTTAAGTCTTTTCAACATGTATATTGTCTGTATCAGGGATTCCCCAACCCCTGGGCCACGGGTTGGTACCAGTCTATGGCCCTGTTAGAAACTGGAATGCACTAGTAAGAGGTGAGTAGCAGGTGAGTGAGCAAAACTTTATCTGTAATTGCAGCCGTTCCCCATTGCTCACATTACTGCTTGAGCTCCGCCTCCTGTCCTATCAGCGGTGGCATTAGATTGTCATAAGAGGGCAAACCCTATTGTGAACTGCACATGTGAGGGATCTAGGTTTTGCGTTCCTTATGAGAGTCTAATGCCTGATGACCTGTCACTGTCTCCCATCACCCACAGATGGGACCATCTAGCTGCAGGAAAACAAGCTCGGGGGTCCCCCAGATTCTACATTATAGTGAGTTGTATAATTATTTCATTACATATTACAATGTAATAATAATAGAAATACAGTGCACAGTAAATATAATGTGCTTAAATCATTCTGAAACCATCTGCTGCCCGACTCTGGTTCGCAGAAAAATTGTCTTCCATGAAACCAGTCCCTGGTGCCAAAAAGGTTGAGAACCATATGTTCTATATAGTTATCTTAACACCTTTGTAATTCTTTCCTGCTTTCTTCCTTTTGCAACATAAGAACCCCATTTAAGGGATGGGATGGAACAATAGATAGATAGGCAGGTAGATACCTGATAACTGGACAGGTGATGATACAGATAAGAAAATTCAAATTTGAATCCAGTGAGCTGAGAATCTTCTATTCTTGCTGCTGAGACCACTGTTTTCTGTTCCATTCAATAGATGGATTTATTTCCGCTTCTTTCAGCTTTTGGGATTTAGACTACATCTTTGATTGGCTTTCTTTCAGGTTTATATCTGATATTAATTTAAAAATTAAAATGCAGCAAGAGCTCATTTCCAGTTTTGCCCCAGAAACCGGGTCAGAGTACCAAAATTGTGGCGTCTCCCTCTGTGCATCCTAACCCAGGTCATTAAACAGTCAAGTCTGGCCTTTGAGGACTTAAACTTTCCTGTCCCATAAGAGCCCATTGGCGAAGAGTGACTTTGAGCTCCCTGGTCTCCAGATATCACATCCAGGTGGAGACAGTATCTTGGCTGTCCCTGCTCTGTCTGCTATTTTTTCTCCATTTTTCCAGGGGCAAAACTAATATGACTACACAGAAAAACATGACATTTCTTATTTTAATTTGCTTTTGGAGTGACTTTTAAAATAGATATTTGAACCTGACGAACCTGACAAGGTGCAGCCAGTTTTAGGAAAGTGATACCCGTACATTTTGGGCAGAGAAATACTAGTGTATGCAGCCCAACCCCACAGGATCAGAAAAAGAATTACTGAGTGGGAAGCGGAGTCAGTAAAATGTATTCCCCTATCTTCATCCCAAAATAAATGGATAATTAAGGATCTCAGGGGCCAGTCTTCCCATGCAGTAAGTACATTTTGTGCAGGAAATTTGGAATATAATCTTAGAATGTTAGCTTCAGAAAGCACACTCCAACACGGGAAACTGGTATTTGTAGCATGCCTATGGATCAACTCTTTTCATATACTTGGTTAATTTCTTCCATTTTAAAGGAACCATGTGGAGTATGCATTTTCAGGTCAACTTTGCTGACATGGAGAGGCACTGTGTTGTGCTGAAGGTTGCTCAGCTGTAGAACCAGGATGCGACCCATGCTTCTTCCTTTGTACTACATGGTTTTTCCAGGATGGAAACATTCTTTGAAATCAATGGTCCTACCTGATTTGCTCAAGACCACCCACCCGGGCAAGGGCAGGGTCTAGGCTGGGCTTCGTGTATCTGAGGTCTGGTCCAGCGCCTTCAAGGCGGATGGCCACTCTCCGAGCCTCAGCACTTCTTAATTCCATCTATTGGTCATACCTCCTGTGCATCCTTTCTGTCACTGCTGGAGGCACCCACAGAAGCAGATTGCCTTAGCCAGGCCAAAGGTCAGAACCCAGGATGTCAGAGAGAGCTTCCCTTGCCATAACCACCTCCAGCGTTCAGTCCTCAGGTCCTGTGCAATTAAACTCCAGAAAGTTAACTGTGTAAGAACCAGAACTGTTTCTCAAAGATAGCGCTTGCCTACAGAGTCGCTCAGCATGTGTGTGTTTACAACCTGTTTACAAGATCAGTGGTTAAATACAAACATTCTCACTGAGTGATTGATACTTACCTCTTAAGAATGAAAGATTCAGTGTAGTGTTTTTATTATTTTTTTTCTGTAAGGGAGTATCTTGCAAATTGATGAGTCCCTTTTAATTAGATAGTGGAGCTATGTGCTTAACATTGCATGCAAAAGGCCTATAAAAACGAAGTTCAATTAATACACAGGCTGCCGCAAGCAAGCTCGGAGCAGCAGAAATCAGGTCATTCTATGAGAAAGGGAATTTAGGACCCTCTCACCACTAGGTTTGGAGTAAACTCCACATCTTTCAGTTCGAAGTGAAGAGAAGGAATCCCAGAGATACACGGTGTTTTCGGCAGGTGCTTTGCTCAGTGCACTCCTCTAGATGGCTCGATGAGGAACCCCGTGGCTCAAGCACCTGCTGACTTGCCCAGGTGCTGTTCGCCAGGAGTCTGTTCACCTTATCCTCACGCCCTGTCCACAGATGGAGTTACCAAACGGCCTCCACGCTGCGCTTCACTTATCCCCCCTCACAGCCCATCTTTGGGCTGTTCATAATGTTCTGACACTTTTATGAGTCCCTTGCTGTCTGCCAGGACAGGCGGCCCCTCGAAGTGTGCAGTGAATTCCACGGACAATGGAAAGGCAGCTCTAACTGCAGGTGAAACTGCTCTAACAGGGAAAGCTCTTTAAAAGACCATCAAAGAGACACCCTGCAAATGCCTGCTTTCCGGGGGAGCCTGGCGCCCACAAGGCCATGCCCCATATCCGTGAGTCACTGCCACTGCTGTCCTGGTGGTGCCATCAAAGCCTGTTTCCAAGGGGGTGGGAGAGGCGCTTCTGGCCTGGAAACGAGGGTTTTAAAATTAATGTTACTATATTCCGGCTGTGGCCTTTATCCTCGCAAGGACAAAGTTCGTGGGACCTGGGTGTTGTAGGTCTATGTTAGAAGGAAGAAGCTCCGAGAGGACACGTGATCTGCCAGGGTTACACAGTTCCGTGGATGAGAAAGGGGGTTACAATGTGGATGATAGGATATTTTCTGCTGCGCTGTATCTTTTTCTCCAAGAACAATTGTGTTCTGATGGATCCCTGTGTTATCGATGAAAGCCCATCCTGGCCCCTCCTTGTCCACCGTGCCCTATCTCAGATTGGTGCGTGATGATGCTGCTGCAGGGAGGAACCGGGGTACCACTCTCATTGTAGTCTATGTACATGATCCTCCCATTCTAGCTTCTGTTAAACCTGCACCCTTGGTGGAAACCCAAAGCGGGACCTCCCCCTGCCCTAACCCCCACCACCATTACATTTGTCTTCCTGAGCAAATTACCTTGTAACTCAGCCTAAGTGGAAACAGGAGAAACATCTGAATTTTGAACCATAACAAATATAGGCAGAGAGCTCTTTTCCCTTACCTTTTATGCCTGTCTTTGTGTACCTGTGGAAACGTTTATGATGAAAGGTGGCAACTATTGAAAAGGGCACGAGCCAGTGAGGAAACCCCGGCAGGGGCTCAGGGATCAGAAAGATCAATGTGCGAAGGCGCACAGCCACAGAAACGGATCCAGGCCAATTTGTGAAGCTTTCCTCTCTTTCGAGAATTATCAGTGCGTTTCCTGTCCTGGGATTAAAGTCAGAGCAAGATCTAGTGAAGCCAATCTTTCTTGATTTTATGAATAAAGCACATGTGCTATTATTAGGAGATCACACCCACCTTGCCCTCATTTAGAGTGAGAGTTAATGGCTGACTTATTTTGATGTTTCTTAGGTATTCATGCTTTCCTTGTAGTTGGTATATTTTTAATTCTTTCCCCTCAAATAGTTGTCACACAAATCATGAAATAACTTTTAAGTTCAAAAATAATGTGGGTGGGCAAGGTGGCTTATACCTATAATCCCAGCACTTTGGGAGGCAGAAGCAGGAGGATTACTTGAGGCTTGGAGTTGGAGACCAGCCTGGGAAACACAGCAAGACCCCATCGCTACAAAAGCCTAAGTACTTAGCTGAGTGTGGTGGTGCATGCCTGTAGTCCTAGCTACTTGGGAGGCTGGGGTGAGAGGATCACTTGAGTCCAGGAGTTCAAGGTTACTGTAAGCTATAATTGTGCCACGGCAGTCTAGCCTGTGTGACAGAGAAAGAGCCTGTCTCAAAGAATTTTTTGAAACGGTGTCATTCTCAGATTCCAAGAAGGAAGTTGTGGTCTACACCCAGGATTTCTCTCCACTCAACAGTTATATCGACACTGCTGATGTTTTTTAAGTCTAAGTATTTCTTTCAAGTTTTTTTTTGATGAGGATATTTGGAGTAGCATAAAATATATTATTTTTGTTTTCCAATGTTGTTTAAAAACTTTATAGTAGCAGAGATAAGATGGGCAAAAAAAATCAATACTTCAGCTTATCATGTAGTTCAAACTTTTAGCAAGCGATAATAAAAGTAGAAAGGGGTTTGTCATATATCCGTATTCTGGGTGTGGCAAAATCTGGGCATGAATGTTCAAGGTTAATAGCAGTGCACTGAGGTGGAGACATGAGGAGCTAAACAATTACAGTATGTTACTCGACCATGGCAGAATGTCAAACTCAAGTGGAAAAAAATCTCTTGTTGAATACTTACCTGGCCTAAGTCACAGGGAGATGGTGTTCATACACACACACAGCAATGAAAGGTAATTCAGACAACCAGCCAGTTGTTTTGTTTTGTTTTGTTGTTTGTTTCTTTGTATGAGACAGGGGTATCCCTTTGTCTCCCAGGCTAGAGTGCAGTGACACAATCATGGCTTACTGCAGCGTTGACCTCCCAGGCGCAGGTGATCCCCCTACCTCAGTCTCCTGAGTAGCTGGGACCACAGGTGTGTGCCGCCATGCCTGGCTAATTTTTGCAGAGAAGGGGTTTGAGACCAGACTTTTGTAGAGTTGGGGCTGAGACCAGGCTTGTCTCAAACTCCTGGATTCAAGGGATCCTCCTGCGTTGGCCTGCCAAAGGGGTGGGATTAACTGGCCTAGCCAGTTATTTTGAAAAAAATTAAGTGACCAAAAATAATCCATCTGCTTTTATTTTTTCAAATGTATGTTTCTTGGCGCCATGCAGCCCTAAGGTTCCCCATCCTGTTCCTGGGAAACGTACAAACCATTCCATTTCTGTCAATATGTCAATTCAAGAGAACTTTCTGGAGGCTCAGTGACTGGACCTGAGTCAGCTCACAGCCATGCTGCAATACTCAGTGAGCAGCTGGGCATGTTTTACAAGCACTGGCATAGTTTGTCTTTGTTTTTCTAAATTTTACTTTTTAAAAACTATTAGAGCATACTTTTATCATAGAAAATGTGGGGAATATAGATAAGCATAAGAAAAAAAAGTCATCGACATGTCCTCTACTCAGAGATAACCATTATTAACACTTTCTGTTCTTTTTTTCTCTCAATACATACTTTGTAAGTAGGAAGTCATGAATGTATGTTTAACAAAAATGGAATCATACCCTACCAACTTCTATAACCTACGTTTTTCACCTAATAAGTTATAAACATTTCTTTTTTATTCTTTTATTTACTTTAAGTTTTGGGGTACATGTGCAGAGCATTCAGGCTTGTTACATAGGTATACATGTGCTGGTGGTTTGCTGCACCCATCAACCCATCATCTACATTAGGTATTTCTCCTAATGCTATCCCTCCCCTAACCCCCCACCCCTTGACAGGCCCCAGTATGTGATGTTCCCCTCCCTGTGTCCATGTGTTCTCATTGTTCAACTCCCACTTACGAGTCAGAACCTGCAGTGTTTGGTTTTCTGTTCCTGTGTTAGTTTGCTGAGAATGACGGTTTTCAGTTTCATCCATGTCCCTGCATAGGATATGAACTCATCCTTTTTAATGGCTGCATAGTGTTCCATGGTGTATATGTGCCACATTTTCTTTATCCAGTCTATCATTGATGGGCATTTGGGTTGGTTCCAAGTCTTTGCTATTATGAACAGTGCCGCAATAAACATACATGTGCATGTATCTCTAGAGTAGAATGATTTATAATCCTTTAGGTATATACCCAGTAATGGGATTATTGGGTCAAATGGTATTTCTAGTTCTAGATCATTGAGGAATTGCCACACTCTCTTCCACAATGGCTGAACCAATTTACACTCCCACCAACAGTGTAAAAGTGTTCCTATATCTTCACATCCTCCCCAGCATCTGTTCTTTCCTGACTTTTTAATGATCTCCATTCTAACTAGCATGAGACGGTGTCTCACTGTGGTTTTGATTTGCATTTTCCTGAATGACTAGTGATGATAAGCATTTTTTCATATGTTTGCTGGCTGCATAAATGTCTTCTTTTGAGAAGTGTCTGTTCCTACCCTTTGCCCACTTTTTGATAGGGTTGCGTGATTTTTTCTTGTACATTTGTTTAAGTTCTTTGTAGATTCTGGATATTAGCCCTTTGTCAGATTTCAAAAATTTTCTCCCATTCTGTAGGTTGCCTGTTTACTCTGATGATAGTTTCTTTTGCTGTGAAGAAGCTATTTAGTTTGATTAGATCCCATTTGTCAATTTTGGCTTTCATTGCCATTGCTTTTGGTGTTTTAGTCATGAAATCTTTGCCTATGAGTCTTTGCCCATACCTATGTCCTGGATGGTATTGCCTAAGTTTTCTTCTAGGGTTTTTATGGTTTTAGGTCTTAAATTTAAGTATTTAATCCAGCTTGAGTTAATTTTTGTATAAGGCATAAGGAAGGGGTCCAGTTTCCGCTTTCTGCATATGGATAGCCAGTTTTCCCAGCACCATTTATTAAATAGGGAACCCTTTTCCCATTGCTTGTTTTTCTCAAGTTTGTCAAGTATCAGATGGTTGTAGTTTTGTGGTGTTATTTCTGAGGCCTCTGTTCTGTTCCATTGATCTATATATCTGTTTTGGTACCAATACCATGCTGTTTTGGTTACTGTAGACTTGTAGTATAGTTTGAAGTCAGGTAGCATGATGCCTCCAGCTTTGCTCTTTTTGCTTAGGATTGTCTTGGCTACGTGTGCTCTTTTTTGGTTCCATATGAAATTTAAAGTAGTTTTTTCTATTTCTGTAAAGAAAGTCAATAGTAGTTTGATGGGGATAGCATTGAATCTATGAATTACTTTGGGCAACAAAGCCATTTTCATGATACTGATTCTTCCTATCCATAAGCATGGAATGTTTTTCCATTTGTTTGTGTCCTCTCTTATTTCTTTGAGCAGTGGTTTGTAGTTCTCCTTGAAGAGGTCCTTCATAATCACTTGTAAGTTGTATTCCTAGGTATTTTATTCTCTTTGTAGCAATTGCGAATGGGAGTTCACTCATGATTTGGCTCTCTGTCTATTATTGGTGTATAGGAATGCTTGTGATTTTTTCACATTGATTTTATATCCTGAGACTTTGCTGAAGTTGCTTATCAGCTTAAGGAGGTTAGGCGCTGAGATGATAGGGTTTTCTAAATACGCAATCACGTCATCTGCAAACAGAGACAATTTGACTTCCTCTTTTCCTAATTGAATACATTTTATTTCTTTCTCTTGCCTGATTGTCCTGGCCAGAACTTCCAGTACTGTGTTGAATAGGAGCGGTGAGAGAGGGCTTGTCTTGTGCCAGTTTTCAGAAGGCATGCTTCCGGTTTTTGTCCATTCAGTATGATATTGGCTGTGGGTTTGTCATAAATAGCTCTTATTATTTTGAGATACGTTCCGTCAATACCTAGTTTATTGAGAGTTTTAGCATGAAGGTTGTTGAATTTTGTTGAAGGCCTTTTCTGCATCTATTGAGATAATCATGTGGTTTTTATCATTGGTTCTGTTTATGTGATTATGTTTATTGATTTGTATATGTTAAACCAGGCTTGCATCCCAGGGATGAAACTGAGTTGATCATGGTGGGTAAGCTTTTTGATGTGCTGCTGGATTTGGTTTGCCAGTATTTTATTGAGGATTTCAGCATCAATGTTCATCAGGGATATAAGCCTGAAATTTTCTTTTTTTCTTCTGTCTCTGCCAGGTTTTGGTATCAGGATGATGCTGGCTTCATAAAATGAGTTAGGAAGGATTCCTTCTTTTTCTATTGTTTGGAATAGTTTCAGAAGTAATGATACCAACTCCTCTTTGTACTTCTGGCAGAATTCGGCTTTGAATCCATCTAGTCCTGGACTTTTTTTGGTTGGTAGGCTATTACTGCCTCAATTTCAGAACTTGTTATTGCTCTATTCAGGAATTCTACTTCTTCCTGGTTTAGTGTCGGGAGGGTGTATGTGTCCAGGAATTTATCCATTTCTTCTAGATTTTCTAGTTTATTTGCCTAGAGGTGTTTATGGTTTTCTCTGGCGGTACTTTGTATTTCTGTGGGATCAGTGGTGATATCCCCTTTATCATTTTTTATTGAGTCTGTTTAATTCTTCAATTCTTCACTCTTTTCTTCTTTATTAATCTCGTTAGCAGCCTATCTGTTTTGTTGATCTTTTCAAAAAACCAGATCCTGGATCCATTGATTTTTTGAAGGGATTTTTGTGTGTCTATCTCCTTCATTTCTGCTCTAATCTTGGTTATTTCTTGTCTTCTGCTAGCTTTTGAATTCATTTGCTCTTGCTACTCTAGTTCTTTTAACTGTGTTGTTAGAGTGTAGATTTTAGATCTTTCCAGCTTTCTCTTGTGGGCATTTAGTGCTATAAATTTCCCTCTACACACTGCTTTAAATGTATCCCAGAGATTCTGTTACATTGTGTCTTTGTTTTCATTGGTTTCAAAGAACTTCCTTATTTCCGTCTTCATTTCATTATTTACCCAGTAGTCATTCAGGAGCAGGTTGTTCAGGTTCCATGTAGTTGTGCAGTTTTTAGTGAGTTTTTTAATCCTGAGTTCTAATTTGATTGCACTGTGGTCTGAGAGACTGCTAAGAATTCCATTATTTTGCATTTGCTGAGGAGTGTTTTACTTCCAATCATGTGGTCAATTTTAGAATAAGTGCAATGTGGTGCTGAGAAGAATGTATATTCTGTTGATTTGGGGTGGAGAATTCTGTAGATGTCTATTAGGTCTGCTTGGTCCAGAGCTGAGTTCAAGTCCTGCATATCCTTGTTAATTTTCTGTCTTATTGATCCGTCTCATATTGACAGTGGGGTGTTAAAGTCTCCCACTATTACTGTGTGGGAGTCTAAGTCTCCTTGTAGGTCTTTAAGAACTTGCTTTATGAATTGGTGTGCTCCTGTATTGGGTGCATATATATTTAGGATAGTTAGCTCTTCTTGTTGCATTGATCCCTTTACCATTATGTAATGCCCTTCTTTGTCTCTTTTGATCTTTGCCGGTTTAAACTGTTTCATCAGAGACTAGGATTGCAACCCCTGCTTTTTTTCCTTCCCATTTGCTTGGTAAATCTTCCTCCATTCCTTTACTTTGAGCCTATGTGTGTCTGCACATGAGATGGGTCTCCTGAAGAACACACACTGATGGGTCTTGAGTCGTTATCTAATTTGCCAGTCTGTGTCTTTTAATTGGGGCATTTAGCCCATTTGCATTTAAGGTTAATAATGTTATGTGTGAATTTGATCCTGTCATTATGATGCTAGCTGGTTATTTTGCCCATTGGTTGATGCAGTTTTTTCACAGCGTTAATGGTCTTTACAATTTGGTATGTTCTTGCAGTGGCTGGTATTGGTTGTTCCTTTCCATGTTTAGTGCTTCTTTCAGGAGCTCTTGTAAGGCAGGCCTGGTGGTGACAAAATCTCTCAGCATTTGCTTGTCTGTAAAATATTTTATTTCTCCGTCGCTTATGCAACTTAGTTTGGCTGGATATGAAATCCTGGGTTGAAAATTCTTTTATTTAAGAATGTTGAATATTGGCCCCCACTCTCTTCTGGCTTATAGGTCTTCTGGTTTGTAGGGTTTCCACTGAGAGATCTGCTATAGTCTTAAACATCATTTCAATTAAATTTCTCCCACAACATCATTTCATGGTAGTCAGAGAGTTTCGCTCCGACTGTTAGACATTTAAATGGATCTCAGGTTTCTCATGATACTACTATTACTGCTTTAAGAAATACATTTCTCTGTCTATGTCCCAGGGGAAGTGTATTAACAAATAGCTAATGAAAATAGATCAAAAACAAAAGCAGTGGCCTGTGTTCAAAGGATTTAGGGTTAAACATAATTAAATTATTTCAATAACAAGACTTTTCAGATCTATTAGTCTGTTAATGCAGTTTTTGAATTCTGAAACTCCTGATATCTACACACACACACACACACACACACATGCACACATGGTCACATACACTCTTATCAGCTGTCCAGATGATGAACATTGCCTTGTTTTAGGATTAACTACTAGAACTTGAATTTCTGGGTCAAGAAGCTCTGTTTTGTATTATTAATAATGATCATAGTGATTTTATTTAATGTTTTATTTTAAATGGTGGTTTTTACTATTAATATTTAGTCTTCAGATTGAACATGAGATAGATACACGAGTGTTCATTTTTTTCATGTCTTCTGCTCCTATATTTTGAAAGTGCTGAAGCTGTGAATGCTTTGGGAACATACAGAGTGATTTACACAGGCTTCTAGAAGGTTCTTGATTCCTGTTCAGAAAACAGGATAACATGACTGAATTTTTTTTTTTTTTTTTTTTTTTGGACATGGAGTCTGGCTCTGTTGCCCAGGCTGGAGTGCAGTGGCATGATCTCAGCTCACTGCAAGCTCTGCCTCCTGAGTTCATGCCATCTTCCTGCCTCAGCCTCCCAGGTAGCTAGGATTACAGGTGCCTGCCACCACACCGGGCTAATTTTTTGTATTTTTAGTAGAGATGGGGTTTCACCGTGTTAGCCAGGATGGTCTTCATCTCCTGACCTCGTGATCCACCCACCTCGGCCTCCCAAAGTGCTGGGATTACAGGCGAGAGCCACCGCGCCCAGCAACATGACTGAATTTTTTCCCAGGGAGGATCTGCTCAGCCTCTCTCCCTAAAGTGGGTTTGAAGGCAGCCACTAATAAGAGCAAAAAGCCAAGTACTTCATCATAAAGTTCTTCAAATCTAGGCCACACCAGGTAAAATTCCCCAGAACCAAGCTTAAGGGCAAGCCCTGGCTCAGCAAACCAGGCCAAGAATTCTGAACGTATTTCCCAATGCAGCCAAGAAAGTCTTCGAACTTTCTCAGTAGGTTCTGAAGCAGCAGAACAATGAACACGATGAAAAGGCTGGCCAAGCCAGCTGACCCAAAGTTTAGCTTGTTTCTTTTGGCTTTCCGCAATCAGCCTTTTTTTATTTCGCTGACACAACGCTCCTCTCCTCTTCTGTCTTGGTTCCGGACGGGAAAGATCTTTGCATACCCAGGAACTTTAACGGCATCCCTCGGTAAGATTCACACTGCCGCATGCCGGAAAGGCAGATCATCTGGGGAAAATAAACTGAGCAGCAACGTATCCACCTGGGTGAAACATACCTACTCTTCTCAAAGAAAACCAGCAGTAGGGATAAAAGCCATCCGGGTAGGCAGCCCAGAAAAAGTATCTTGCCAGTAGCTACCCAGAGCCTTAAATATTT
Organism: Mandrillus leucophaeus; assembly: GCF_000951045.1. NCBI lineage: Eukaryota > Metazoa > Chordata > Mammalia > Primates > Cercopithecidae > Mandrillus > Mandrillus leucophaeus. The sequence continues at coordinate 4,176,068 of NW_012103920.1, forward strand.
TTGTGTTGTTCAACCTCAGCATTCTCCTTGGAACTGATGTGAAGAAAATAAACAGTTCCCCCAAATCTTACACAAATATATTTACTAAACCACGATTTATATTAATAAAACATGGTGGTAAAGGGTTAGAAACCTTAACTCTCCAAGAATAATAAAATGACGAAGTAACTACCATACATCTATTCACTAGATACAGGATCATAAAGGCATTAAATTATTTTAAAATAATTTATTTAGTTTGAAATATATCAATGTGTATATGGAATATAATCACAACTATATAAAATGAAAGCTACAAGATATATACAAATTTTGTAATGCATAAAAAATACCACAGTATTTAACTAGTTGGTTGTTTTGAGTGGTGGGACTATGAGAACATGTGTTTTTCTGATCCTGCCCCCCAAACTTAAATGTTGAGCATGCATTTTAACTTTTTTAATCTTTTTTTTTTTTTTTTTTTTTTTGAGACAGAGTCTCACTCTGTCACTCAGGCTGGAGTGCAGTGGCACCATCTTGGCTCACTGCAGCTTCCGCCTCCTGGGCTCAAGCAATTCTCCTGCCTCAGCCTCCCGAGTAGCTGGGACTACAGGTGCACACCACCACACCAGGCTTATTTTTGTATTTTTAGTAGAGACAGGGTTTCACCATGTTGGCTAGGCTGGTCTTGAACTCCTAAACTCAAGTGATCCTCCTACCTCAGCCTTCCAAAGCATTTAACTTTTTAATAAAAACAGCAATACGTTTTGTTTAGCAGAATATTAGTTACCAATTATTTCCAAGATCAAATCCTTTTAAATACGATGATAGAACTTTTTATATAACCAATATTACAAATCCTATTGAAAGTATATAACGATAAAGCCACATTCAGGTAAATTACCAATGGAATTCACAGTTGCTCACCTTCGAGAAGCCTAAACAAGTCCTACACTGAACATACAGCAAGGTAGGAATGAAGTCTGAGGAACAGGAGATCACAGACACAGAGTGACAGTAGGGAATGGGGTCAGAGACAAATGGCCCTGGAGAGGTACAATGGTGGGACAGTGTCACAGGAAGTGGTGACCCCACGATTCAAACGGTTTTCTCATTGGTGAAAAGGGGACAGTAACATTCACTTCAAAAGCTGTGAGACTTAAATGAACAAAGAATTTCAGACAGGTGTTTGGTAAGCATTCGGGAAATGGTGATTTATAAAAGTGGACTGTCCCTTGGGGAATGCCCAGCATCAAATGAGACATTATCAGAATTCCAAAGTAAAAGGACAAGCTCCTGGTGAACATCAGATAAAATCAGGAAAGCTGGAGGAAGACACAGAGGCTTCGTCACCTGAATGAGCAACGGAGAACCTCTATTTCCATAACCCTGTTTTGAAAATTAAAAGGAGCTTTTATTCTCTCACGCCTAAGATGCAGCAGGGCATGGCCTTGTAAACAGATCAGCTTAGAAGTGAGACAATCTTTCTGAGTGGTGTGGCACATGTTTTTATAAAAGCAGACGGTGCATCAGCTGGGAAGAAGTAACTGGCTAAGGAATCCTAGCTAGTGGGGTAAATACCTAAGCCAGTGTGAACCGAAGAGGCTTGGGGTATGAGTTTTGGGCTTTGCACTGCATTCGGATGGACTCTATGTAGTGCTATAACTGGGGATTGAAAAGGAGAAAAGGTAGGCTCTTCACTGGTGGAATAATCTAGTGACAATGCAGTAGCTTGGATGGACTGATATTTTTCTGCCAAAACTGAATGTAGACTCACTCTGAATTTCCACTCTAATTAAACATGTGAACTCCGTCCTGTGGGAAAATGAAAGACAGAATTCTTATACTTTAAATAAGGAGGCTGGCTGCTTGGGAATACTGTACGTAAATAGTTATAGGTTGTGACAATGGGAAAATCAGTTTAAAATGTTTTCAATGGCAACACCCAGTGCTGATAAGGTTGTAAACAAACAGTAATATGCTGGTTCTGCTGGTGTAACCCTTCCAGATAGCACTGTGGCTCTCTGTGGCAAAGGCCAATGGGAGCTCTTGGAGCTAGGAACTCCAATTCTACAGTCTACAAATGTATGCTGAGGAGATCAATTAATAGAAGGAAAAAGCTGTATGCATAAAGATGTTAATTCAACCATTAGTTCTAACAGAAACTAGAAATAACCCAGATGTCCCATAGTAGGGGAATGGGTTTCCAAATAATGGCCCATCACCTATGTGATATGTGAGGTAGCCATTAAAATAATGGAAAACTTTGAGAAATAAGATGACTTTGGTGGGGACAGGGGGAAGGGAAAAAAGGGGGGCATGAAGCCAAATGCCACGAATCCTTGAAAGGCAATAAGATAAAAATATTTTTGTTGAAATAGTGGTATTATGAGTCTTTTTCTTTCTAAAAATTACCTTTATTGTTGCTACATGATTTCATCTATAGATACAATTCAGAGCTGTTTGTTCAGTAATTATATGAATAATAATCTATGATAGTAGTATTCTACAATGACCTCAGCTAAACTAGCTTGGATATATTGAAAGACACAGAGTTAATAGACAGGGTAAGTATTGCTGTTTTAGATTTTTTTTTTCTTTTTTTACATAAGCTTCTAAAAACGGTGCCTGCTGGTGACCAGAATGGGCAGGGATATTGCAAGCCAAGTCTTTCTGGCCTACTGTTGACCTTGATGAAAGTCATCAGGCCTCCTTCATTGAAGTTCAAAACAAAACCACTCATAACCCCATTTTAAAAAGCAAAACCGCAAGCCACAGGCTTCAGTCATTGCTGGGGGATGCTTCAATTTCTTGTTTCCTATTGGTAAGTTGCAGCAAGGTCTCCCTTAATCAGGTGTGAAAGTGGAAACTGGCCGCCTTTGGGGTTGAAAGAAACTTAGGGAGAGAGAGGGACTTGGAAGAAAACAACTGCAGAGAAGCTGGCCCACTCTTCCTGTCTGGGTGGATTCTGCAGCATCGGGTGAGTGTGAATAACTCGGGAGGTTCACTCCACGAGAAGGTGCAGACCTACTTACAATCAGAACAGGAGAGAGGGCGTATGGGAAATGTAGGCAAGGCTGAAGCCAATATTGCTGGATAAGTGGCATGTACAAAAATGATTTGTAAGGTTTATACTAGACATTTCGGTATCAGGAGGAGAGCCAATCAACTGGTCTTCCCTTGCAGATAATTCACCCATTATATAAATGTAATATATATATGCTGCTGGTCTATAGGCCACACAAAAAAGTAGTGTGTAGTGGAAGGCCCATGGGCTTCAAGGCAGATGGAGCTGGCTCACATCCTGACTCTGCTATCTACCAGCTGTGAGACTGTGGAGAGTTACTTTCTCTCTCTAAAACTCACTTTCGTCCTGTGAGCATAAAGTGATTTGCCTAACCCATCAACTGGCACAGAGTAGATGCTGAGTAAATAGCATCTGCAATTAAAAGTAGCAGATGATGCCGGGTGCCGTGGCTCCTGTCTATAATCCCAGCAGTCTGGGATGCCCAGACAGGTGGATCACCTGAGGGCAGGAGTTCAAGACCAGCCTGGCCAACATGGCAAAACCTTGTCTCTCCTAAAAATATAAAAATTAACAAGGCATGGTGGCAGGTGCCTGTAATCCCAGCTACTTGGGAGGCTGAGGCAGGAGAATTGCTTGAACCCCAGAGGTGGATGTGGCAGTGAGCCAAGATCGTGCCACTGTACTCTACCCTGGGCGACAGAGGGAGACTCCATTGCAAAAAAAAAAAAAAAAAAAAAAAAAAAAAAAAAAAGCACATGATAGAGTAGGATCATTATTATATAAATCATATACTACAAATACACACATACATGTACACAGGTGCTTCTCAACTTATAATGGGGTTACCGCTTAATAAACCCATCGTAAGTTGAAAATATCATAACTCAAAAATGCATTTAATACACCTAATGTAGTGAACATCATAGCTTAGCCCAGCCTACCTTAAATGTGCTCAGAAAACTTAAGTTTACCTGGAGTTGGACAAAGGCGTTTAACACAACCATTGAACACTCAGCATGTTTTATTAGAGGGTTGAATATCTCATGTAATTTATTGAATGCCATACTGAAAGTAAAAAACAATAGCTATATGGGTACTCAAAGCACAGTTTCTACTGAATGAGTATCACTTTTACATCATCTTAAAGTTCAAAAATCTTCAGTTAAACCATCATGAGTTAGGTAGGGACTATCTGTATACATATATGTGAATATACACATATATATGCAATACATATATGTGCATATGTACATGTGCTGTATATGTTATACATCTATAATGCCTATGGGTTTACATGTATGACACACATATTTGTGCATGCATACATGTCCATATATAGATGTGCACATCACATGTATACATACATATACAGATGTGCACATATGACAAAGGGTGAGAAATAGGGTTGGCCATAGAATAAGCTAAAGTAGGAATGATAGGAATTATGCCATCCACTTGCTCGCCTGTCAGGAATTTATCACAGAAATAGCCAAGGAAATAAGATTGATGTGTCTGGCAGGAGAAAATGGCCACGGGGACTGACAGTGTCTGACTGAGTGGGTTCAGGGAGAAATGGGCACGAGGCAGCAATGGCTACTGTTACGGGGCCTCAGTTCATCTTCAAGTAACCTAGAGAACTTCTGATAAAGTTGATTAGGACCTTGTGCTTTGTGAGGATTCCTACAGATGCAAGATGTAAATTCCTTTATAGCAGAGGCTGTGGAGGAGTTTCCCTTAAATCTTGAATTTCCAGGATGTAGCACTTGGTATGAAGACTTGGTCTATATGACTGGGAGAATCCTTATCTATCCTTAAAAGTTCCCCCAGGCCTCATCTTGTCAGCCTGCGGGTGTGAACCCTGCAGGATCCACAGAGGAGGAAGTCAGCATAGAGGCCCTAGACAGGGCCAGGAGGCAGGGGGCCAGCATGTCCTCGCTTGGTTCTCTTTGATGTTTTGCACAGCACCTTGGCTGATGATATGCCAGTGTCTTTCTCCTGGCTTAACTTTCACTTCCACCAAATGCTTGAAGCATAGCTACAGTCGGACCCAGAAACTCAGCTCTCTGATCAGGCTAAGACATTAAGACGGCGCATCCATGGCCAGGGACAGTGATTCATGCCTGTAATGGGAGGATTGCTTGAGGCCAGGAGTTCCAGACTAGCCTGGTCAACATAGCAAGATCCCATCTCTATTTAAAAGAAAAAAAGATGGTGCATCCTACCAGAATGGATATTTTCGGCTTATGGAAGGAGCATTGGCAATGGTGCAGGGAATCTGCATGACCTTGAAATCAAACACTCCTGGGTGTGAACTGCCGCTCTGTCAATTTGTGAGCTGTATGGACAACAGCAAATTATGACACTTCTTGGCCTCAGATTTTTCATCAGTAAAATAGAAGGTGTGAACTGGCAAGACTGTAGTCATATTAAAAATCAGATGTAATGGCTGGGCGTGGTGGTCACACCTGTAATCCCAGCACTTTAGGAGGCTCAGGCCGGTGGATCACCTGAGGGCAGGAGTTCGAGACCAGCCTGGCCAACGTGGTCAAACCCCATCTTGACTAAAAATACAAAGATTAGCCAGGTGTGGTGGTGGGCACTTATAATCCCAGCTACTCTGAAGGCTGGGGCAGGAGAATTGCTTGACCTGAACCTGGGAGGCGGAGGTTGCAGTGAGCCGAGATCATGCCACCGCACTCTAGCCTGGGCAACAAAGTGAGACTCCATCTCAGAAAAAAAAAAAAGAAAAAAAGCCAGGTACAGTGGCTCATGCCTGTAATCCCAGCACTTTTGGGAGGCTGAGGCAGGCGGATCATGAGGTGAGGAGTTCCAGACCAGTCTGGCCAACATAGTGAAACCCCGACTCTACTAAGAATACAAAACAATTAGCCGGGTGTGATGGTGTGTGACTGTAATCCCTGCTATTTGGTAGGCTGAGGCAGGAGAAGCGTGTGAACCCGGGAGGTGGAGGTTGCAGTGAGCCGAGATCGCGCCATCGCACTCTAGCCTGGGCAACAGTGGTAATATTGTAGCCTGCTTAGCACAGTGTGTGGCTCGAGATCATTGTCACAATGATGGAAATTATTTTCATGAACATAAAGCCTAGTCAGTAAGAATCATTCTTTCAGTGGTTATTAAGTCTGCTATGTGACAGGAGCAGTTCAAGGTACTGTGGCCAAATTGTGAAGAAAGCAGACAGATTTCATGGAGTGTCTCTTATAGGGGGTAGACAGAGAAAAGAGACACATAATGTGTACAATAATATTAAGTGTTGTGGAAAAAAAATAAGAGTGGAATGGGAATGGAATGACACTATGAAGACAGGGATAACATGTGAGCAGAGACCAAAAATCAGTGAGGAAGAAAGGCATGCTGGTTTCTGGAAAGAAAGGGTTTCAGCAGAGGAAACAGCAGATATGCAGCCCTTGAGTTGGGAGTGTGCTTGGCATGTTTGAGGAACACAGGAAGACTAGAGTGGCTTCTAGTAGATGAGGAGAAAGTGCTGGAAGTTGAGATTAGCAAGGTAGCTGGAGACCAAATTGTAAGAGAACTTCATAAGAGAACTAGGGTAAAAAAAAATTAAACTTAGTGTGCCGAGAAGCTGTATCAGTTAGCTTTTGCTGAGTAACAAGTAATCCTGAAACTTAGTGGCTGAAAATAACAAACGTTTACTATATTTTGCAGTGCTGTGAGTTAACTGTGGAGTTTCTTAACTGTGGAGTTTCTTCTCTGAATTGGCACAGCTGGGGCTGGATAGACTGAGATGGCCTCACTCACATGTCTAACTGCTGGATGCCAGTTCTGGGAGCCACTACATGTCTCTCGTCATCCAGCAGGGTAGCCCTGGAGCTGTTCCTACGATGGAAGTTGCAGGGTTCCAAAGAGCAGCAAGGAAAGGCAAGCCCCAGTGCACAGCACTTTCCAAATTGGCCAAGGCCAGTCACATGGCCAAAGTCAGAGGTCATATGGGAGG
>NW_012103920.1:4184107-4196372 GCF_000951045.1 Mandrillus leucophaeus
ACTCTGGGTGTCACCGCCATCCTGGCTGGCTGGGACAAGGTTCTGGGATTTGTCTCCCCAGCAGTTGCTAAACTGGCTCAGGCTTGGTCAGGATGAATGAAACAATTATCTCCTGGATCAATGCAGTAAGGAGCAGTGAACAGTTGATTTTTCTTCCCTAAGTAGGAGAAAGCCAGCCCCTGGCTGCAGTGGTGGCCGTGGTGATAGCTGGATGGGACGAGGGGACCTCAGGCTATTCAACAGTAAAAGAAAGACAATTGCTGGTGCTTCTCCAGGGAGATATGGAACCTACACACCAACCAGGTTTTATACTTTCAAACAGGCCACCATCAGAAAGCAAAGAGACCTTAGGCCTAGCCCAGCCCCAGAAAAGTGATACTTTACCCCAGGAATTCCCTGCTTCCCATTGGTACTTAACATTTTTCACTCTGTTGTGACTGCTCTTATTTCCTTCACTCTTGCGGATCTGTGTTGGAGGGACATTGGAAGGGGCCCAGCTCTGGCACTTGCGTGAGCGGACACACACAGGGCGGGTGTCTGCGCCCATCCACTCTGAGATCCTCTCAGCCGGACTGGCTGCCAAGCCGTTCTTGGATGAGCCTCTCACTGAGCGCCCACAGGGCCCGGGCCGTCTCTTCGCTCTGTGCTTCTGGCGAGGGCATGCAGCGGCAGCAGTTGTTGAAATACATCCCTCCCAGACCCTCCAGTTCTGGGGCAGCAGCACAGTACACAGTGGTGGCAGCTCCCTGTTGCTGGAAATCCAAGAAGAAAGACAAAGTTGTAAGAAAAGGAACGACGAAATCACATCATTTCAACTGCCTGGGCAGTAGCGAGCCTCCCCCAGGTGGCTCAGTTTCAGCTGGATCTTGGCATAGCGAAGGGTACTGGGCTGAAACCACATGACTGTAAAAAGCATAATGTGAGTATCCTGGAAAAACGAGTTCATAAACTCCGCTTGTAAAGCTGGTGTGACTTTTGACACCTCATATAGGAACAGGCTTGGAAAAGAAATACACATATCAATACGTCGTGGCAGGCGCCTCTTCCACGCAGAGAGAAAGATGGTACCTTCTGAACGTGCAAGAACAAATTCACCCAACCCCTCGACTTCTCCATGTATCTATAATGTAATTCGATACCACATCAGTTGAAGAATTTTCTGACAAATCAACCACTCTTAATTATGGTCCATCAGGTAGAAAACCCAATTGGGGCTGGTGCCAGATCATCCGTTTATGCTTTGCCCACGGTGCTGCTAGGGGAAGGATGGGCAATGCTGTGTTAAAACATTTAATGCACACACATACTCCTAACCGTACATCCATACCTAGCACAAATACATAACACATTTCTTAATTCATCCGGATACCATGAAAACCTTTTTCTAAATGTCGTATTTGTCCCAGATTTACAATGGGATCATGGGTAAGGGGGTACATTTCTTTCCAGCCCATTTCAGAACGTAAGTTGCAAAGAGTGCAACTGATCACTTTCATTCACCTTTTGAGTAAGTTGGGGCTGTGACTGGGGATGTGTGCACTGATGGGGCATCATATCATCCAAACTGACAATACTGTCACGGATGCTGTAAAGAGGGCAAGAAATCACTTCGCTTTGCAAGCCATAATTAAAAATAATAGGCTGCTGTTCAGAGGGAGACACGGTTGGCACGTCTCTAATTTAAAACCAATACAGTTTATCTAGCATCTTATGATTATGTGTTTCACAGCTCTAACTGCATCCACTAATTTTCAGCTGATAGGGAGAGGGGTTGCAAGAGAGGACTGGAAAAGGTAACTAAAGATACAGTTGCCCCTACTAGGCAAACAGTAAGGAACTTTGATGGTGGGGGAAATGGCTTTCTGACCCCACCCAAATCTTATTTTCTGCCCCTGCAGGGTTTACATTGTGACCATGAAGGGTGCTTACTGGAGGAGTTTCCCTCAAATGGTTTAGTTTGCAATCACTGTGCTTGCATTCTAGGATCCCTGGGAGAGCCAGGTCCATTCTGAGAACTAGGGTCCTGAGAAAGGTGTTACGATGTGAAGAACGTGCCACACGGAACACTTGGGTTTGTTGTTCGGTTTGAGCTTCTTCAGTGTCAGGGTATGTAGTCACATTTGAGTTGGTCTGAAAATTGGTCAAATCTCTGGGAAGGGTGTGGCCCGTGAGTGAGACAAAGACTTGGGTTTTGATAATACCTGGGTGCTTGAAGATACTGGCCAAGCCCCATTGATCCTGAATTTGACCTGACTTGAACTTAATTAAATAGCAACTGGTTTGTTACCTCCCCAATCTCCTTCCATTACCATGCCCACTCCAAATAGCCTGATAGTATCCTGGATTCTATCCTGGATTCAGCTGTTTCTTTTCCCATTGATTTGTGTGGCTCAAGTCTAATGGAAATGAGTTCATGTCATCCAAATTTCCTTTCACTGAATTATTATTCCTAATAACCCTGAGCTTAGCACCTGGCACATTTATCAAAACAAGTTCAAGTGGTTTATCTGGCTCTACTGCATCACATGTGGGGAAAAGGGAAGCAGAAGTGTCTCTACAGACAAACTGGAGAATTGAGATGCTCATCCAGCTAACTCAAGCCAAGTATCAATTTGGTCTGGAATCTTAGCAGAGTTCTGGTGGAGATGGTGTTCTGCATCAACTGCCAGATATCTGTCATAGATTTCTATTTTACTTTGCAGCTGCCAAAACCACCAGAGTGGCCAAGTGACTTGCCATTAACTCCTGAGTGGTGGGAGAATCCAGCTTACTCATTTCAAGTCCAGCCTCCCGCCCCCTATGCCACAATGGTTACACTATTCAGCCTTCAGTCGTATGACAGACTGGCCTTTCACTGTTCTGCCAATTGTGGGGAAAAACCAAAGCAGTCCACTTGGGAAAGCAAAATGCAGAATTCTTACTAACTTGATAAAGTATTTTGCCACTATGACCTTCTGTAATGATATCATGTTGCACTTTTGCATTACTGGAATGGTATTTTTGCAAAGAAATTCTGCAGTCCCTTTGATTCAGAATGCTGTTGATGCGGGAGCTGGGGACCTACCTTTTCCTTCCATGGAATCTGAAGGCAATTACAACTGGTTTTGTTTCATGCCAACCTATATTTGGTTACAATGCTGAGAGTCCTACCTTTTGGAAAAACCTAACTTTCTATCAGGAGATGGCTTTGATTCCTTTGCCTCTAGGCTGGGAGTGATTTACTATCTAAATTCCATCACAAGTGGCCCTGGCTTTGCAGAACACAGTACACAGGAGGGGCACCTGACAGCAAACACCACCTTCTCTACTCCAAAAATCAATCGTCTCCCTTTGGCAAATTCTCCTTCTCAGATTCAGGCTTCGTGCTGATGGGTACTCACTCTACTTTCCTCCCTTGCTGGACATTAATTAAGCAGTAACAACATCTTGTTGATCCCATGCACACCACCCCTTTGGTCTCTTGGAGAATTCTCTTTTCAGCCGTACCAATGGCAACCTCTGAGTGACATCTTTATATGATCAGATGTGGCGACAGTTTAGTAACAAGTTCTCATTTCTGGCTCATCAGCTTTTCGGTCTGCATATCATCAGAACAAGACTGAGCCACATTAGTGAAATCTCAAGAGTAAAGAAGCCGGTACTGCCGATACAAGAGAAAGCATTTTTAAACCGATTTAAAAAAAACGTTTTTAAGGCGCACTTTAATCACCATCAGATGATTTCCATACCAGTTTTGGGGGCATCAGTTCATAATGCAGAAAAGATGAAAGAGTCATCTAAAGGAAATAATGTTAACAACTCCGTTATAAAATACCTGAAGCAATGCCTTGCTAGTTGTCACCATTGCTTACTGATCCATTGTGATAAAATAATACCTTGACATACAAATAACTGGCTGGAGCTATGGGTTCCCCTAAAAGATTTTTTTTTTTTTTTTGAGAATCATTTATCAGAAGTCTGTAGATTGTATACGGTAGCTAATCATGGGAAATGGGGGAGGTGTGTCTATCCCGCAGCAATGGCAATGAGTTAGGGTGTTGACGACACAGGACTGAGAATTTCTGGGAAGCCCAGTAGAATCTTTAATCATGCCCGAATGCCATTTCCTATCGAGTCAAACATTTGTGAGCTGCCAGAGGAGAACTGTGCAATCAATCTTGATAGTGTATGTAAAATTACCCAGGACTCTTGTTTGGGATTAAGTTAAGAGTATCTTGGTAATAAGGATTCATCATTCTCTTTCAAAAATCATTTGTCAGATTTGTAGCACAATCTTCAACTACAGAAAGGTGGGATTTAGAAAGCAGTTGCTGTTTATTTGTAGTTGAGGCCCTCAGATCTAAATTATCCATCCTTCCAAAACTCTGTGTTGGGATGAAAATGTTAAGTAGCTGCTTTTCATCAACATTCATTTGATAACTGCTAGCCATCAATTTATAGTTGTCAGCACAGAATACAAATGAATATTGACTCCTTTAAAGGAAAGGGTACAGAGGTTTCTGATAAACAATATATGGCAAAGAAAAAAAAAACACCCACATATTGATATTTGTAATGCATTGGTTAGTACTCTAATATAATACAGGGACACATGATACACAAGGTTTTGTTTTCAGGTTTTTCTATTTTAAAATGCATGCTTATTTAAAAGAAAGACTAGATTCCTGTCTTAAAGTACTTAACTGTGAGATATATAAGAAACAGACACAATATCATGGCATATCTATATATTCAATGATAGAGAGTAGATGTTCTAAGATTGCTTTCTTACAGGGACATTGCACGGCAAAGGCTGAATTAATCCACTTATGCAAAAAGTAGAGGTATGAAAGGAACACACCCTAGAAGTTAGATTAGGCTTGGAACACCAAGGGCAGGGAAGGAGAACAGCTCTTCTGAAGGCGAGCAGTGTTTCCAAGACAAAGAGGTGATCTGAAGTGAGCAGGTTTGGCTAAAAGGAAAGACATGTACCTCTTCAAACCCTGCCTACTTCCATTGTTCCTCATCTGGTGTCCGTTGGGTAAAGCAACCACTTCCCAAATGCAAAGCCGCCACCTTATCCAGTGACTCTCTGAATACACCACTGGGAACAGAATCATTTATCAGAGAGCTGCTGTGGTGGAGATGAGGGGGTGAGCCCTCATGTCACGGGTGGAATGGATGGCCTTCTCCACGCCCTGTCTTTCCCTGTCTCCCAGTAACTCTCCCCCTGGAGAGTGTATAACCACTCTCCCAGAACGGTGTAGAGGTCATCTCCAGATACCTCGGCGACTGGGATACAGCCATTCCTCACAATTACAGCTTCAATCTCTGATTGGAAACACAAATGAAAGCAAACTGCTCCAAAAGGCCACGTGTTCCCCACTCGCTGTCCAAGAGCAATCTTTTAGGGGACACGTTTGCCACGAATTCCATTAGTTCATAAAGTAATGCAGCCTGTACAGGAATGAGGCTCATGGGCCTCCCTGGCTCGGTGACGGCACCAGTAAGTCACCCTCTTCTTCCACCGTGATACTTCTATAATGAAATTATACAATTCAATTTGGAGTAAGTGCTAACCAACGAACACGCCAACTTCCACCAAAATGATGGGAAGCAGCAGAAGCCAGCAGAGATGTCTAAAGACCTCAGCTCTGCAAACTGCCCAGCTTTTTCAGTGAGTTGCAGCCAAGGAGGACTATTCAAGTGGCGACAATGACTAGCGTTTATTGAGAGGTTACGATTCGCCAGACTCTGTGCGGAGAGCTTTGTAAGCATTGTCGTCTAACCCTTACCTAGCTCTATGAGCCAGGGACAGCATTCCCTTTTACAGAGAAGCCTACTCGGTACCAGAGATCAAAAGCAGCTCGTCCAAAGCCACACAGATAATCATGTAGACTGAGTGACTTCAGACTCCGTGTCCATGGGTACATGAAACCTGCTCCCCAAATATGTGACACAAATATTTGGACGTGACCCATTTCCTCATCAATGTCTCTCACAGGGCTCTGGCTTCCTATGCCTCTCTGCCTGCTCTGCCGCCTTCTCTGCCAGGCTACGTCTGACCACGAGGTGATGCCCTAACGTGGCCTAAAATGAAATGTGTGGGCTATCGTGTGTTCGCCTGAGAAATATTAAAGGGAGATTTTTTTTCCCATTGTTGATTTAGTCAGGGAGCTACATTGAAATGATATCCATTTGGATGAACCAAAATGAAGACTCAGCACCACCTCGGATGATCCGACAGCAAGTGACCCTTACTAAAAAGGTTGTCCGATTCAAAATGCCATCTCCAGGTGCCAGATTTGCCGAACTAAGGAACCTACTCTTTGACGACAGAATTTTTTCAAAGCACAGACATCCCAAACAAGTGAAACGGACACAATCTCCATCTTATCAGTTCCCACGCATGTAGGTGCGAGCTCCGACGTGTTTCATTAGGTTTGCAGAGAAAATACTGATCCATCCCGCGTACTGCCCCTCCTCCAATGATTCCTCACAAAGTCATTCCTACAGATTCCTGACAACTGACTCCCACAAAGGCCTTGAACAATCCAGGCTTAGATACATGCAAATGCTTCCTGTAGGTATTGAAATGTAACTTTCTTCCTAAGCCTTTGGGAGTTTTGCTAACTCACAGGCTGTTCTTAACCTTTATTATAGAAGAGGAATGCGCTCGATTTCCCAAACAGAAACAGTGAAGATGATCAGGAAAGCAAATGTTTGCTTTTAGGCTTTAAAAGTGTGACAAAGTGTGCCCTGCTAGAAAGGTTCACAAAGGTAGAAAAACCTCAGGCTCCTTTTTTCGGTTGCCTCTCCCGTGACAGGTGAAGAGTGTCAATCCCCAATTGACACTGGGGACAGTGTCTACGAGGGGGGCTCGATGGCAGTGGCACAGAGTGAAGTGCCAGTCCATCACCATAAGTGCAACAGGTTCAAGCACAGACCACAAACACAAATTACAAGGGATACCTTGAGAGAAACGCATGCAGGGGGAAGAGGGCCATGCAGCTTTCAAATGACAGCCACGTGTTCACAGCCTTCTGTTCAGAGAGAACCTGTGAGCTGTCCTGGGCCCTTTCCTGTTAGCCGTGCAGGCATCCCAAATATGACGCCCCCAAATCCGAGTCTGGCTAAAGGGAAGTGTCATACAAAGGCCACGCCATTCTCCCTGACAAAAGACATGAATTTCTTGCAAGATCACTAAGGAGTTTTAAGAGGTTGACTTGAAAACGAGAGTAGAGTGAGTTGGAAAGCCAGCAAGAATGTGGCTCTTACTCCTCTGTGAAGTATTTGCAGGAATGAGCCTGGAGACCAGCAGGTTCAGGATGGAAAGCTGGAAAGAATTCTTTCCTAAAACTTAAGTTTTAGAGAAAAATACGCAGCCAGTCCCAACCCTCCAAAGGCGTCCAAAGCCATGTTTGTTCTGGGAAGGCCAAGGCATGGGAGGATGTTAACTTGGGCTATCAGCAGGATTGAAGGGCAGGGTGACCTTGCTACGCTGTCAGGGCCTGTGTTTCCAAGTTGACAAACTGTTCTGAGCTTTTCCATGAAATGAATGAAGCCCTTTTCGTACCTCCTCCATGTTCCAGAATTCTTGCCATCGACATTCCAAAGGATCTGTGACAGATGGATGTCTAGTCTTAAAAGGGACGAGTCGTAACATTCAGAATTATTTTATCTTTCTGAGACCTGCTGTTATTGTGAGACCCAAGACATGCTTTGCTGGGGTTGGGGTGAGGGTACTCCTAACGAGGGAAGGAAAAAGAAATGGCTTCAGAGCAATCCATGTGGGTGACTGCATGCATGCTTGTTCCATCTTCCATTCGTGCCTGCCCAAAGTGTTCTAGAACTGACTGGACCTGAGAGGCTGTCTCATTGGAACTAAGAGAAGGTATTGTCGATGATGTCTTATATCCATGGAAGAATTCCCTAGGCATTCCCTCTGATGCTGCCTGCTCAAAGAAGTTTCTTTGCTCTAAGAAGTTTCTTTCTGAATGGGGATGAAAAATTGCATTGGGGTATCCATTCTTCCATGGTTAGTTTGAAATGGCCAAGCAGAAGTGCCATAGAAATTTGCCAGCAAATGGGAATTGAACAATGAGAACCCTTGGACACAGGAAGGGGAACATCACACACCGGGGCCTGTTGTGCAGTGGGGGGAGGGGGGAGGGATAGCATTAGGAGATATACCTAATGTAACTGACGAGTTAACGGGTGCAGCACACCAACACAGCACATGTATACACATGGAACAAACCTGCAGGTTGTGCACATGTACCCTAGAACATAAATTTAAAAAAAAAACATTTGCCACCAAAATAAGCATCTAACTGATAGTGTCATCCTTCTACATGGAACAAATCTGATGGCATGTCACTGAACTTTTCCAACTGGGCCACCTTGATGCCCGTGCTGAGGGACTGCTGAGTGTTTATAAGAGATCAAAGAAGATACTTAGTGTATGTTTATTTGAAACATTTTACACTTTTACTCTACTTCCTTAACCTCTGTTATGGTTATAGCTAGCTCGTGGACTGCGTATAAATGTATGCATCTGTATTCGCCATGTACGCTGAAATAAGCCTTTGAAATTATTGACAGGCAGAATTAATGAGCTCAGTTCTAATAGCGCAAAGAGTATCTTCATAGTACAGGTGAAACAAACAGCTTCCCCCTTCCCTTCTTCTGCACAGAATGGCTCTACGAAGTCTGCCTGCCAAATTACGTCTTTTAGAAAACCAAGTAGCTGGTTGTTTTGTGAGCAGGCAGGATTTCAGGACAAACCACAAACAAGCTGTTTGTTTAGATTTTCAGGTTGACAGTTCGTTTGCACATATGCCCCTTAAGTATTCTATAACATAGTCTGAAAAAGCACTGAAGGAAAAAAAAAACACACACAAGGTCTCTGCTGGGGCCACATCATGGTAAGGAATTAACTCTTAACTCTGCCTTGCAGAAACAAATTCAGAGGATGTACTTTGCAATAATTCAGATCTCACAGGCAAAACCCCCAATGTCCAGCCCCGCTATTTCAAATCGGGCATGACTGCGTTAGGTGTGTGGATTTCCATAGAGAGCTCACTGGAACAGACCATTTCTCAGGCTCCAAGACGCTGGCCTTGTTAATATTTCATTTAGAACATACTGTGGCGAGCATCTCATTTATATTACTTCCATAATTAATGGTGATAGCTTAGGTACTGCCTTTACAGAGAGAGATCTCTTCACAGTGGTCGATGGGTAATGAGAAACAATAGATATTTCATTCACCAGCAGCGTGTTGCTAGTTAGTAGGAAATGATCGTGTGTGCTGTTGCTTTAATTGCCCGGGTAAATAATTCTGCCTCGGTGTTAGTGAGCATTTTAAAGCACTTGATGCAAATAGACTAGAAACAAAACGAACAAAAAAAAATTAACCTTGATTATGCAACACCTTAGCATAGAAAGTTACAAAGGTATGTCTTTTTTAAAGTTTGCATTCTATCATGCAAATATTATCTAAATATGCATGTGCTGACTACTCATCTACTGTATTTTAGGAAATACAATTAGGCTGCCTTTCTCTTCCCCTACGTAGACTGTAAATAACTGTAGATCTTTCTCTTGTTTCCCTATGTAAATATATGTAAATACTAACAAGCTATGCATGCTGCAATTCTAGGCAATTTCAGGTACTTTTATAATATGAAGGCATGTACTTGAACTCGTTTGTTAACAGAGGGGAAATAACTCTCTCAAACTCTTTAAAGCTGAATAGAAATTAAAGATTTCTTCCTACACTGTTGTGGCCTCTATTGTTTGCCTTGTCTTGCCGGAATGGAGTGCCCCACTCCAGCTCTGACCTTCTCCCAGGAAAGACACGCAGCACGCACAGACCCGGGAACAATAGTGGAACTACTTGGTTTGGATTTTTTATACTTCCGGGTTTCCTAAAAAACATCTAGAATCACAAAGTAGGTTTCTTTGTATCCTTCTAGCAAAAGAATCTCGATGGAATGTAATTCCTATTCATTGTTCCCTTACTGTGTGCCTTCTATCTCAAAACACTACTGAGGGTCCCATCATTTCCATCTCAAAAATACGCACACTGAGTCAGGTCAAGACCAATGACAAAAGTGACAACACTACTAAATGCCACCGAAGCCCTCATTCTTTCCCCTACGTAATAGGTCAGTAAACTACTTCTGCAAAGGGACAGAGATTAAGTAATTTAGGCTCTGTGGCCTGTATAATGTCTGGCACGATCACTCAACTCTGCTATTGTTGTGAAACTGGCCACAGACAATGTCTACCCAAATGAACGTGTCTGTATTCCAATAAAACTTTATTTATAAAAAGTAGGCAATGGGCCAAATTTGGCCGGCAGGCCGTAGTTTGCCAATCTCTGCTCTATACACAATCAAGACTCTTTTTAAAGACTGGTAACATTTCCCTTTTTAATTTGTGTGTTTGATGGACCACGGAAATGATTTGATCAAATGAAAATTCTCCTTCTCTTTCCTGCAAGTGTCATGAAATAAACAGGTGAGCAAACATGAAATCACCTGAGCTTATAAAACAGGGTGCCTTCCTCTGACAAATTACACTGCCAGGTTTCAATTTAGTTATCTTTTTGTTTTCATAAATAGGGATGGAAGAAAAAAGTCTGAAAGACAAAAGTGAAAAAAAAAAAAAAGAAAAGGGAAAAAGTAACTGAGCAACATTTACTCTTCAATGAGAGGAAGGAGGCTATTACCTCAGGTATCCATGGAAACCAAGCAGTGCATAAACTTTTTAATGGCTGGAAAACAGCGTTTGCGTTTGAAGATGTTTTTCCCAAGTATGATGCTTCAGTGTAAATGCATTAATTGACAGTTTCCTTCGGGACTTTTTTATTGAAGTTTCCAAACTTAATTTGATGGCACAAGGGACTCTCTGGAGCCCTTGAAGAATGCTGCAAAGTTAGGTCTTTAGAAAACCGAGCCAGCTCAGGCAACGTGTACAAATCCAACTCTCTTGCAAAGCAAGTGAAGAAACAGATCTTATTCCCTGTAAGTTTCACCATTAAAAAAAAAAGAAAGAAAAGAAAAAAGAAACCCTCTCTGTTCAGCTAGGGAAGGGAGAGGCCCTTTCTAACCTCTATCGAGCGAGAATCAATATCACCTCTTCAGTCCTGGAGGGAACTGAGAAGCAGCAGGAGGAAGAAAGATCCAGGTATTTTTGCAGATGGGGTGGCAGTATGGGATGGTAGGAAAATCCCCTGTGCTGAAGCCAGAAGTCCTCACATTGGAATCCTGTCTTTAACACCTGTGACAAGCCACTGAGCCTCAGTTTCCTCATCTGGAAAGTGGATATAATAATATACCCTTCATGTGGTTCTTGTAAGGATGAGTGATAACAGTTGGCCATTTCCTGGGCACACAACAGGTACTAGTTCAAAAGCAGCTATAACTCTGATTATTACAAGTTTAAAGAAGGAAGCATACACATCGAAGTACAGATGAAGCCTGCACCTCCGTTTTGTGGGCCTGCCATATAGAGACTTGCTGTCACCTGGCCCCAGTACCTCTCCTTTAGCCAGATCACCGAGCCCAGGTACAACATACACACAGAGGCACTCGCCAGTCCTTTCACCATTTCTAGATCTCCCTTCCGAATCATCCTGAGTTTTTCATGTCTTCGTCCAGGGAGTGTGACGCTTAATAGCTGCTTAGGGACAGTTAGTCTAATCCCAACTGTAATGGCCAAAAAAAACGAGCCAACTGTAATGGCCAAAAAAAGGACCTATTATTACTTCTGATTCTCACAAAAGCCTCACTTCCCACCAGGCAGGTATTACTGTAGTGAGTGGAGACAGAGGCTAAAGGAGGTGAAGTAACTGATGGCCAAGCAACGGGGCAGTGCTGGAACTCAGATTCAAACTGAGGTCTGGGTTCAAAACCCATATTCTTGTTGGTGTGTAATGTTCTGACTCCATACTCTATACCCTTTGTAGCACCCCAGAATCATGCATACATTTGAAAACCTGCCCTCAGATCTGAGAAGGGGATACATATTCCCTGCCTGAGCCATTTGATCCCTCTGGTGGCCAAGCCCCTCTCCACAGACCGTCAGGGACCTTTCTCCTCCTTTCTGAGCTCCATTTCTAGGGCCTAAATCCCTGGCTTCCCACCAGGTCTCTGGGGGATGTCATGTGATTTTGAACAGTACAGACCAGAAGAGGTCTACGGTACCTCCCCTACAGTGTTCTCTTCTGCAAATTGCTCTTCATGCAGAGGAGGTCCTGAAGGCTGGCAGGGCTCAG
>NW_012103920.1:4196882-4206472 GCF_000951045.1 Mandrillus leucophaeus
TAGAAATGCCTGGCAAAGGGAAGGCGCACAAATGCACCTTGCTACCCAGGGAGGTGTCAGTGAGGAACACAAGCCAGTTGTGTAGCTGGCCCTTGAATTGTGAAGGGGTTGAAAATCTGTCCTCTGCCAGTACACCCTCTGGATTCCTAATCAAATGACTTTACAAGGCAGTCCTCTTCCTGTATGAATCCCATGCAGGGGCCAGGATACCTTCTGTGGCACGTTCTAGGTGGCAAGGTGGAGAATTTTAGCTGAACTCTTGCAAGAGCCCACAAAGTGAGTACAGTCTCACTGTATTAATAGGAAAACTGAGTCTCAAGCGAGTAAATGACTTCATCACATAATTCTCATTGATTCAGTTTTGGTTTTGTGCCACCTGGCAGCCTCCTGCTGAGAGATTCGTGTATCTTTAATGCTTTCTGTGAGGGTCCACCCTATGCATGACAGATCCTTTAGGGGGAATTCTGCACACATTATCCCCAGTTAAAGAGAGGGGAGGCCGGGCACCATGGCTCCATACCTGTGATCTCAGTACTTTGGGAGGCCAAGGCAGGTGGATCACTTGAGGTCAGGAGTTCGAGACCAGCCTGGCCAACATGAAGAAACACCATCTCTACTAAAAATACAAAAACTAGCCAGGCGTGGTGGTGCACACCTGTGGTCCCACTTACTTGGGAGGCTGAGACAAGAGGATCGCTTGAAGCCAGGAGGTGGAGGTTGCAGTGAGCCAAGATTGCGCCACTGCACTCCAGCTTGGGTGACAGAACGAGACTCCATCTTGAAAAGTAACATAAAATAAAATAAAATAAAATAAAAAGACAGAGGACTGAAGCCCAGAGTCTTTTGCCTAGGTCAAAGAGCAAGTGACAGAGTTAGGAGCTGAATCAAATCACACGGCTCCCGACACCCAGTCTCAACAACTACACTGTAATAAATAGGAACATGTTCACAGCACAAACAATGCAGGAACATAGCAAACCTCCAGTTCAAGATTTTGGGCCATCATCATAGTGACCTTTCAACAACAAACAATAGCAAACATTTTGTGAGGGTTCCTGGTCCACATTAAGTGTTTGACGGGTACTATTTACAATATATAGTATTATAATATTTCCATCTAACCAATGTGGAATCGAAAGTCCCAAACATTAAGAAACCTGCCCCAGGTCACACAGCTACTAAGTACGGGTGGGGGAATATGGACCTGTGTCATCCATGCCCTCGAACCCACTGCTACTAAGCATCCTGAGCCACAGAAATCAGACCCTCACAATGCATTTGTCACTTATCCAGGGGTACGATTAATGTCTCTAGTTACGTTGCTCCATCCAGGGGTACCTCAGACTCTTGGGTGTGATGTTAAAACTGCAGTGGAGGCCAGGGCTTCAACTGCCCATGGAAAAACAGTAACAGGGTGATTATGTATGTTGGTTACTTCAACCTCAAACCAGTGAGCAGAGGATGCAGCCATACCCATGAAGGAGCAAAAAAAGTGGGGGAGGACTTATATTCTTTACTTGCTTGTAATCTTACTCTTTTCTTTTTTTTTTTTTCTGGGACAGAGTCTCTCTCTCGCCCAGGCTGGAGTACAGTGGCACAATCTCAGCTCACTTCAACCTCTGCCTCCCAGGTTCAAGCAATTCTCCAGCCTCAGCCTCCCGAGTAGCTGGGATTACAGGCATAAGCCACCACGCCCAGCCCATTTTCTAAAGCTTCTCTTGTTCCCCAGATTTTGGTAGATGACTAATTGATTCAAACTGTCATGCACATACGGGCAGATTTGTAACTGCGCCAGATTTGAGTTCTCCTTAACCCCTACGCTTTCCTAGGGGCTGGGAAACATAACTTCCTGCTAATTGGAAAGTAAGAGCCTTATATTAGGACACAGGATCCCTGGAGTTCACGCATCAACCGCTTCCCATCATCATGGTGGGATGAACCCTACCCTTGGTCCTGGGTGTCTGTGTTTTCAACACAATCCATAGGAAACACTGGGAACAAATAAATAAATTACCAAGTGATGTTTTCTGGCTTTACAGAACCACCGTTTTCAAGTGATCCAAAAGCCCAGATTATCACCACAACCACCCATTTGTGGCTGTGAGGAGTCTAATGAAATGGTCTGAAAATTAAAATTTACTTTCCCATGAATTGCTTTGCTTAAAGGACACTTGTGTAAAAAGCAGGGTTGGTGACAGTGGTGTACTAGTAAATCTTTAAGAACTGGCTCACTGGAGGGGAACCGTGCTGGGGGTGGGTTTGATTCACAGTGTCTGCCAATTCCCATGGTATAAATACTCTCACCATAACCAATTTCAAGCTATCAGCTGAATGCAGAGTTGGGAGGAAATGTACACTCAGCTCTTGGCAGCTGCTATGGTCCTGTTCCAGCAGTCCTTCGGTGATGACCTGTGGAATACAGCTGTAAGAGTTTTTGAGGAAGATCATGAGATGTGACAACACAGCTCAGGACCTCGAGGTCACAAAACCACTGGGACGTGGCAGACACTGTGGGAATGTATAAACCCAAACCAGCTTAGGGTACCTGGAAGATAGAATGGGACAGACTTGTCAATTTTAACCATGTTTCAACTTGGTCCCCGTAATGTAAAAGTTGACTCCACTCAGGTAGCTCCCCTGGCCCAAGGTAACTATACTTCCTACTATGTACTGAGTCAATAATGAGCCCTAAATACCATTCTAGAAACTTTGCAACATTGCCTCATTTAATACTGCAGCACCTCTGCAGGTAGATAATAACCCCGTTTTAGAGATGAGGAGACTGAAGTTCAAGGAACTGAAAGATGTTCAGGGTTACATAGAACTCCCGAAATGCATTGCCAAGATTCAGATCCAGATCTGCCTGACCTCAGACTTCATTATTTCCCTGGCTCTCCAGGGAATTGTGCTCCCTTTGAGCTCTGTATCCTTGAAAACAGAACATTTCTACAAGTGAAATCTACATGTTATAACAAATAATTTGGCTTCCCCAAAAGAAGCCTCTCACTGAAGGAGACCGGGTCTGGATCCCTGGGGGGCTGGAGACAGTGTAGAGGATGAGAACTGGAGAGAGTGGCAAGAAGGAATGAGACTGAGTATGTAGAGTAGCAGGAGAAGAGAGGCTAGGGCTGCTTATGGGATTGGAAATCTTGAGATTTAAATTATTTCTCAGGCATTAATGGAAATTGAATCCAAATAGACTCAGAATTTTCTCCTTTTGCCCAATATCACAAACCTAAGTGAGCAGATATAACCCTGGTGCCTCCAGCAGCTTCCAGCACACAGAGCACATGTTCCTAAGCTCAAAGTCCCTCAGTTCAAACTGATATAAACCCAAACCAGCTTGGGGTACCTGGAGGACAGAATGATGGAGACTTGTGAATTTTAAGCATTTTTCAACTTGGTCTCTCACTGTGAAATTTACAGGTTATAACAAATGATTTGTATATGTGTAATACACAATGTATGTTGTATATACATAATATACAATGTACATGTATAATTTCCGAGTCTCTCACCTTGGTCTCTCACTGTTCACCAATAGGTGAAGAAGAGAAGAGGATGAGTTTTGCTCACACTGCACTTCTGTAACTTTATCAAAGGTGCCAAACCTCGAAGCTACTTTTGGTTTTGACACTTCCTCAAATGAACGTGCAAACAGGTTCCTACTGACTAAACTGCATGAGAAGAGTCTGTCCTGGAAATTAGCAGTATTATTGTCCCCACTAACAGAAGAATATTTTAAACAAAGGCATCTTTACCACCTGAGATAACCAAATTTTTCCCATGTGAGAGAAACAGCATTTCCAAATAAGAAAGAGAAAACAATGACACAGGAAATGAAAAACTAAGATGTTCTCTCCCCTTTCAACTATAATTCTTGACACAATGGCATCTAGAATGTCAAACTCAGCCAGTCACTGATCTGGTGCTAGGATTCTATGCACCACTCCCTGAGGGTTTCCCCAAAACACACTTCTCGAATCTGACTTAACCATTATCATTGCCATTCCTTCCCAAGGAGCTAGCTCCCGGTCTAGATAAGCTGGCTTACCTTTGTAGCTTTACCTTCTCCCTTTCCCCCATCCTTGCTCCTCACTTACATGAATATACCCTCAAGTTAGAGAGGCATGGCTTCAGGGCAAGCCCAAGACACTGTAGTGGATACTGTAGTGCGCTGCCAACACCCCCCATTCTGGGCCAGGAGGCACTCATTTCCTTAGATGCTAGGCTGTTGTACCAGTCCCTCCTCAGGAACTGCCCTCAGCCAAAGCGAGCTGCCTACCGAAGCAACACCCACTCCAGGAGGCAGCCCACATCAATGACTTCCTGACCTCCTTGCATCTCTGAAGAATCACCCAGCTTCAGAGTTTCCTTGGGATTGACTGGAGTATTCGCATCTCCCACAGCACAGCTCAATCCTCCCTCCACCCCATCCTGCTTGCTACATCCCCCTACAGGTGTGGATTCTAGAACATTCCCCAGTAATCTTCCTACATGCCAATCTTGCAAACTCTGCTTCCTGGGTTACCCAACCTACAACAAACAATAGCTGGTGGACTTAGAGAAATATACATAACCACTCTGAGCCTCTGCCTTCTCCTCCGTAAATCTGAGATACGGGTATGCTCACACTTTAGCCACCCAGAATGACCAAATCACACCACACGCGTAATGTTCTGATGTGGAGCAGGCATATAATCCATCCTCAGCAGATGACAGCAGTGGTGGTGGTGGTAGAAGTGACAGCATTAGCAGTAGCATCTACCCATCTCATTCTGCCTGCATAGTTCTTTCTCATCCTTTAGTTTGGGGAGTATAGCATGGGGGAAAGAAGCGTAAACTCTGGGAGTGTCTGCTTAGACATGGTAGATTCAATTCAGGCGTTTTGTCTGCACTCTCTCCAGAAACTCTATTAAAAGTATAATACAGGGAAAAAAATATTTAACTCAGTGATCAAGAAACATCAACAAAAATTTTGGACGATGGAAAGCAGATGGAGAAAGTGGCACCTCCTGACTCAGCAGAGCGGGGGCTGCAGAACAGAAAGGCAGTGAGAAATGAGCCAGTTCACACAACGGGAGCCTGGGAACTCAACGGGGGTGGAGAAGTGTGTAAGTGGGAAAAAGGTAAGGTGAGGCCCCACACTGCTGCCTGTAACGTCGGAACAGAGATCTCACATGGGCCAGGAAACTCGTTAAACAACTTGTGTCCTTACACAGTTCAGCCGTCACTTCCTCTGTGCCTTCATAACCAGAACCTTTGTTCACTTTCACAGTCCATCTATATTTCATAGTTGGGTGTGTGCTCTTAGACTGTGATCTCACTGAGAGGGGTTCCTGGTATCCAACCCAAAGCTTGGCACACGGTAGTGCTTGGAGAATATTTCTCTAAGAGGATGAATGAACGAATGCTTAAATTTCCTTTGCAGGCCAAAGGAAAAATATGTCAATCCAACTCAGTTGTTGGATAAACAAAATGACCGGTCAAATTATTTCCTTTCCAAATCGTTGTTGGTGTGGTTTTGACATAGTTGTTCTCTACAAGTAACGACTCACATTAGTGTAGCAGTGCTACACACTGCTCTAAGCTTTCTCTCTTTGTACACACACACACACACACATAGAATCTTCACAACAACCACGTGAAATAGATTTGCTATGATTTTCCCCAGTTTACAGAAAACTGAGACAGAGAGGTTGAGCAACGTGCACAAATCTACACAATTACTAAGTGGCAGAGCTGAGATTCAAACTCATGTCCTGTGACTTCAAAGGCCATGCTGTACAGAAGGCAAGCAGCTAGTTGCTTCTGTAGGTTACTGGGGCCTTCTCTTGTCCCTGAACTTGTTAAACCATAATCCCGTCTGTCCACTGATTGAGCTTCTCCCCAGCTGCCACCCCTTTGCGAGGAGCTGGGCTTTGCAATCTTCAGGTATCCTAAATTGTTTTTGCCCAAGTGGAGACTTTCCTCTCCTTCCTCCAAACCAATGGGGTCTCCACTGGGGTCTTTGCTGGCTAGGTGACCTGCAGTAAGAAAAGGTGTGTGCGGGTCGATTTGCAGTATTTTTAAAAGTTAAATGAAAAGCGTACTTTACCGCAGAGACCACACAGATGGATGACTGGACTACATCTCCTCTGCTGGGGGAGCAGCCCTCTCATACCCCGAGGTCTCCCTGAAGAAGGGAGCAGAAGGTATCTCTGCGACACAAAACTCAGCAGTACTACCCCAGTGGCAAAGGTTTTTCCTCCAGCCGCTTCTCAATTCAAGTTTCAGTGAGGCAGAAAGAATAAAAGCAGTTTGGGGAGATGCCCTACATCGACTGAAGTCTCCTCTGTTCCAGGCTTAGCACTGAGAGCTTCTGTGCAGACAACAAAGAGTTCTTCCAGCGAGCCTCTGAGGTGCTTACTATTGTCGTCATTTTACAGGGCCCCCAAGGGTAAGCAACTTGTATGCAGAGGGAATCGAACTTGGAGATGAACTTTGGTCTATCTGATTTCGTAACCTGTGCTTTCTGCTCTGTACTGGGAGAGTCCAACAGAAAGCACCCATAAGAGAATGAAGTCTAATGGCATGGAAAGTGCTGGCCTTGACCCTGGGATCATAGAGGCCAAAGACGTAGAGAATTGGCAACTCTTTGGTAGTTCACAGCCATGGAGACAAACGTCTGTCTCCTGTTGCTGAGCCAAAGAGAAGTAGCAGAAAGGAATGGGAGACAAGGAGTAAAATGAGGCCCTTCCTTCATTCACCCTTTTCCTCAACCACTGTACCAGTGACAGCAACTCCTTCACCTCAGTCCTGCAGCCCCGTGAGGAAATTAGAGCTCAGAGAGGTTAAGTGACTTTCCCAAGGATGCACAGCTGGTGAATAACAGCGTTTGGATTCAAATGGGAAAAGGGACGGGTGGGCTCTGAAGTTCATGTTCTTCTCACTCTACTGCCTCTTTTGCGCTGAGAATAAGCAAAGGGGCTGGATTCCACAAAGGAAATAAAAAGTGAGAGACAAAAGAAATAAAATAGAAATGAGGGAAAGGCTCCGCTTGTAAGCAGAGGGCCACTCTAATCAGGTTTAGGGGTGCTTCTGAATACCTGGGCACCTTAAGAGAAATCTCTCCAAGCTAAACCTTTCCCTGATCAATAGCGACCTTACCAGGTACAACCTCACATCTTTTTCAGTTGTCAAATTATTTATTGCACTAAAGAGAAGAGGCTAAAATGGCCAACAGGCAATAAGCTCCTTGAAAATGAGATTTCATTCACACACATCTCCCCAGTATTTGCCACTGGGCCTGGTATACAGGGGTGTTCAGTTACCACGTGATGAGTGAATGAATGAATGAATGGGTGGATGAATGAATGAATGAATCACTGCGAAAATAACCGAACAGCTGTCTGGGGCACTTTCTGCCCCATTTCACGCCGAAGGGAGGCGTATTGTGGAAATGACTCACCAGTGCTTACCCAGACTTTAAAAATACACACATTCCCTATTAGAGTTGGCAGGAGCAATTTTGGTCCTGAGAGCAGAGCTCCCTGCCCACCTAATATTACACGAGGTGTTAACTACATTATCTGGAAATACCCTATGACTAATTCCCCGTCCCTTATCTTGAGGAGAAGAAAATTGTCTCTAGCGCGAATGCCCCAGATTCCTGGTCAGTTTACGTAAGGCGTTTCAAGTGATTGCGGTATTTTAAGCCATTTTTAGCTTAAATCACCTGATGTGTGGTGAGCCCAGAAGACCTGATCTCTTGCTCCCTTAAACTCCCTGTTTTTCCACTAATTTTGTTTAAACTACTTATGCACATAAGTAGTTCTCTATTGAAGAATGGGTTTAGAGGTATATATCCCCTAGATGCTATGATTTTTTTAATAGACATTTATTCAGTGGATTCTGCAGCCACATCTCCCTGGGCTTGAGGCTCCACCACTTTCGGGTGAGCCTACGTTTGCCAGGTCGGGGTGGGTGGTATTTATTCTTTATCATGGCCTATTTGGTGCTTCTGTAGTTTGAAACCTTTTTGCTCCAGTCCAAATAGGATTTGCTAGAAATTTTCTCCAAATTTTGTCTCAAATGATCTTCAGTGATTGAGAAAAACATAAGCTCCCACAGTGCCTTCGACCAGCTAGAAGCAAAAACTTGGCTTTTATAAAGTAGCAGGAGAGGATAGTCCATTCTTAGTTGTAGCTACTTTGAAACAAACAAAATATAAATAAATGCAAAAATAAATGTGTTAGATTTCATAGAATCCAAGTCCTGATGTCCACTTACAATCTCAGTGGTCTTTCTCTCCCATAAACAGAAGTCATGGGCCAGACGCGGTGGCTCATGCCTGTAATCCCAGCACTTTGGGAGGCCGAGCTGGGCAAATTGCCTGAGCTCAGGAGTTCGAGACCAGCCTGGGCAACACAGTGAAACCCTGTCTCCGCTAAAATACAACAACAAAAAAAACTTGCAGGGCGTGGCGGCACGTGCCTGTAGTCCCAGCTACTTGGGAGGCCGAGGCAGGAGAATTGCTTGAACTCAGGAGGCGGAGGTTGCAGTTAGCCGAGATTGTGCTACTGCACTCCAGTCTAGGTGACAGAGGGAGACTCCACTCCGTCTCTTAAAAAAACAAAAAAAGGAGGTCATGCTTTACTCATCTTATTATAGACACGTCATCTTTAATACATGATTTTATTTGAATGTGTAGACAAATGATAAATTTAGCCACAATTCACAAAATTTAGGTAACACCAACTAGTTAGCCTTCTAACTCGAGTCCTCAAATTTACCTGTAAAAGGGCAGATAGTAAATATTTTAGACTTTGCAGACTCGACGTTTACAAGTACTAAACTTTGCTATTGTAGTGCAAAAGCAGCCGTAGACAATATGTAAACAAATGCACCTGGCTGCGTTCCAATAAAACTTTATTTACAAAAAACAAACAGCAGGCAGGATTTGGTCCATGAACTGTAGTTTGCAGAGCCCTCTTCTACCTAATGCCAAGTAGTTAATCATCTAAGCAATACCAACTAGTTCATCTTCTGAATGAGTTCCCTCCCTTGACAAAATGGACTTGACATTTGACTGAACTTTCGTGCCAGTTTAATCCAAGTTGGAAACGTGAAGTGAATTTCAATGGAGCCAGAGGGTGTGAGGCCTCTCTTGGGGCCTCTCTGTAGGGGCAAGACCTCTGTGGGTCTGAATATTCACAGACATGTCAGTAAGTCCCACGGTCTTTGGAATTCATATCCAGACCTTAGGCAGGAATCTATGCCTAATGGCTGCACGTTAATCCTTGTGATTTTTTTTCCCATAAAAAAGGACATGAGGCCAGACGTGGTGGCTTACACCTGTAATCCCAGCATTTTGAGAGGCTGAGGCAGACAGATCACTTGAGGTCAGGAGTTTGAGACCACCCTGGCCAACAAGGTGAAACCTCGTCTTTACTAAAAATACTAAAGCTAGCCAGGCGTGGTGCTGCACACCTGTAATCCCAGCTACTCAGGAGGCTGAGGCAGGAGAATTGCTTTAACCTGGGAGACGGAGGTTGCAGTGAGTTGAGATCACACTACTGCACTGGGCAACTGAGACTCCGTCTCAAAAA
>NW_012103920.1:4207167-4247289 GCF_000951045.1 Mandrillus leucophaeus
GATGATGCCACCGCACTCCAGCCTGGGTGACAGAGCGAGATCTTGTCTCAGAAAAAAGAAAAAGGAAAAGAAAAATAAATAGGCTTTCCTAATAGATGCCTGTTCAAAATGTTCAGGCAATTTTTCCAAAATTTAATGCCATTTTGGAAGTTGACGGACCATGCTGGCAACAGAAAGTCCAATGTCCCAGGGGCACTACCCTCTCTCTCCCTAGGTTTACAGCAGACAAGTTTTTGTCTCTGTCTATATGTACACTTATTTTTTTTTCTTTTTCACCTGCAAGTCTCTGTCAACTCTTCCACGTAGAATCCAAAAGCTTTCCACTATGTGTCACAATATAGATTTGTATGCAATAAAGACTATAATTATTGAGCATTTATGAGAAGTAATATTTTCCCTCTGGTGCGTGTTAGCTCAGCTGCTCACACACAAGTGTGAATACTAATGCCTTTGGCTTACCTCGGCACCACAGAAATGAAAGGTGAGAGAACTGAGCAGCTCCAGGAAAAGCAAACACTGAACCCCCCTGGTGTCTGCAGAGAACAATGTGGATTTGGAGGAGAACTTGGAAATAAAGGTGGCCATTTGCTTGCAGGATTTAAACATCAGGCCTTTGTGCTAAGAGCCTTGGTGGACCCAACCCAGCACATGCAACCAAGAGTTCTGCAGATCCTGCCTGGCAACAGATGGCTCAGAAGAAATGAATTGCTCTATAAACATTTAACTGAGAGTTTGACTTCGTAAGTGTAGAAATTAGGTGAAACAAAAGGAGAATGATTGTGAGGCATTCCAATTCATCATCTGTGATTTCTCCAGCAGTGCGTGCTGAACCTCCTACCGGTCCAGACATTCTCAAAGAAAGAAATTTTGGAAATCTGTGAAAGGAAATGTAAAGTATCTAAGAGAACTTTAGTAACACAGTTACTGTAAAAAGAGAGAGAGCATTTGCAAGGAAAATAGGTCTTGGCCACACCAGTCATGACTCAAAGCTGTGTCTAAAACCACAAACACGACGCTAGCTTGAACACCTGCCTCCACCGACATTTCCTTTTAGGTACAGAGGGCAAAAATGTGTGTTTCCATTTTTATCCCATGTAGCCCCACTGCCGCCTCCCGGCCTTGTCCCTTCTCCCCTCTCTGCTTTGTTTAGCTCAAGACTTGGTGGGTTTTCCTCTGTGGCACATGCCAGGAAGCAGACGAGAAAAATAAAAGTGCACTGTACTGCCCACAATTAGCAACCTCAGGGAGGAAAAAAGCAAAACTACCCAGGACGTGGGAGAAGGAATTTGTGTTTGAAGAGCACAGCTTGTCTCCCCGTGCATGGGAGAGATAGTGGACAATTCGAGCTAAGAAGGAACATTATCAGTCGTGCCTTGCCATCCATGCCTGGTGCACAGGAAGGACTCACAGCTCAGAAGAATTCATTCATAATTCTTTCTTCCTGTTTTCAAAAAATACAAGTGAAAGGGGGCCAGGCATGGTGGCTCACACCTATAATCCCAGCACTGTGGGAGGCCATGGCGGGCGCATCACCTGAGCCCAGGAGTTCAAGACCAGCCTGGCCAACATAGTGAAACCCCGTCTCTACTAAAAATACAAAAATTAGCCAGGCGTGGTGGCGCACACCTGTAATCCCAGCTACTCAGGAGGCTGAGGCAGGAGAATCGCTTGAACCTGGGAGACGGAGAATGCAGTCAGCAGAGATCATGCCACTGCACTCCAGCCTGGGTGACAGAGCGATACCCTGTCTCAAAAACAAAACAAAACAAAAACAAGTGAAAGGAGTGTATTTCTAGTACCTGGTTCATAGGGGCATAGGAGGTATTTGATCAATGCTTGTTAAATCCATGTTTGGGGGTACTATAATATTATTTCTAGTAATAATAACAGCTATAGATAAGCACGTTTAGCTTTCACAAAAACTATGTGTTAAGTGCTGATACTAACCCATTTGACAGGAGAGGAAACTGAAGCACACAGCATTTAAGTAACTTTCTCAAAGTCATTCAACTGGTAAGTGGTGGAGCTGGGATTTGAACCCAGGAGGTTCGGCTCAGAGTCTGTGATTTTCTAATGACCCCCCTAACAAGCACAATACCTAAAGAGTCATTCTAGCTCCTGCTCTGCACACTTACGGTGTTTTCTTTTACTGCACAATTTATATTTTCTCAAACACTTCTGGTTTTTGAAATTCTTCGTATTATGATATAGTGACACCTGTCACTCCACATGTCTACTTTTGGGCTTGGGAGTGAACATTCACTGCAGTGAGCATGTGCTGAAAAATCATTACGTTGAAAAACTGGCTGGGGGATGGGAGAAAAGGAGAAAAGGTGAGAAACGTGGACTAAGCTTCCCTGACTCTCAGTTTCCTCATTGGTAAAAATGCTAGTGTGAGGATTAGAGAAAAAGTTCCCAGCCTAATGTCCTGAGTATACTAGATGCTTGAGGAATGGCAATTGTACTGTTTACAAGAGTGAGGTGATTACTGGTATTACTTGTTATACGTTGAATCACGTCCCGAAGAATATATGTTGAAGTCCTAACCACCATCACCTCAGAATGTGACGTTACTTGGAAATAGACATGTAATTAGATTGGAACACAGAGGTAAGTAGTTAAGATGAGGTCATATTGGAATAGGGTGGGCCCTTAATCCAATGTGACTGGTATCCTGACAACAAAGGAGAAGAGACACACAGACACACAGGGAGAAGGCCGTGGGAGGACAGACACAGAGGTCAGACAGCTCCAGCTGCAAGCCAGGAAACACCAAGCGTTGCCATTGACCCACCGAAAGTGAGAGGAGCAAGCAGGGTTCTCTAGAGAAGGAGCATGGCCCTGTGCACACTGTGGTCTCAGATTTCTGGCCTCTAGGACTGTGGGATAATATTCCTGTTGTCTGAAGCCCTCCAGGCTGTGCAGTTTGTTACAGCAGCCATGGGAAGCACACACTGAATTATTCCTGTTATCATCTGACTCATGTCTCTTCTCAGCAGCCCCAAATAAGTCAGCACAGTCCTGGATGTATCCTTTAGGAACATGTGAACATCTACGTGAACATGCAGGCCCACAGCCATAGGCAGAAAACATCCAACATCACTTTTTGACAATACAGGGCATGTGAAAAAGAATCCAGAAAATTCTCTGAATGTGCCTTCTCAAGGCCAGCAGACATATTAATAATACACACACACACAGACACACACACACACACGGCATCTCTTCTAAATGTATGCCTTACCATATTTCTCCTAATGTCAGGCCTCAGATGCCTGAGCACCGAATTTATCTTCTTAATACTACTTCCTAGAAAACAGGTAAGTCCCTTCTCATGCTAGGCAGTGTCCGATGCAGTCCACCCTGAGAACCACAGCCTCTCATTTATCCTCATCCTCATTTCTTCCCTGATTCCCTTCTCTGCCACCTTCTCTGCTCTCAAGACAACAGAGAAGGAAATCTATGATGTCTTAGCACAGGCTCTGCCAAACGCTCATCGGCAGGTGTTTGACAAAAGGCCCTCCCTGCATCCTGACAACCCAAGCCATGAAAGACAGACGCGCACGTCTTTGACATGAGATCTGCGCGGTGAGCTCTCAATCCATTCTGAGGCTACCCGCATGACAAATGGATCTCGGCTGGCCAGGGGGGGCAGGAGGTGTCACGTCTCCTTTAACTAACAAGTAACATGTCCAAAAGTAATTGTTAAAGAAAGAAATGGTCTCCCAGTTAGAAAATACGGTCAAGTACACTTTCAACTACTACCTGTTTTTTCCTCAAACTGTAAATAAGCAGAGGTGAGAAGAAGAACTGCCCATCACCAAAGTGAAGGATGGGTTGAAATCTTGTTTTTTGTTGAGACTTCCGCTGCTCTGATTGAAGAGACGCTGTCTCCTGTCTGGTTCGGGGGCTTCACCAGAAAGTGATGCTATCTGGGACTCTAAGTCCAAGTATTCTGAAACTAGGAGAAAAGAAAACCAACTTTTCCGTAGATTTCACAGAGGGAAGGGGCCTCTCCCCCTCAGCCATTCTCAATTCAATAGTTCAATAAAATTCATCCACAGCTTTTCTTATCCCAAGATCTCTCAAATCACAAAAGGACCAGAAGATGAGCATTCATCAAATTATTTTTGTGTTTCCTGATTTTTATAAACAGCATAAATGTTTCATTGTCAGTGCTAGGGAGAGACTCAATCTCATCCCTCTTTCAAGTGTAAAGGAGAATCCCTGTGGCCAATGATTATCCAAAAAAGTAACACGTTCTTGATTGTTCTTTGACTGATTCCTTTTCATCACCTTCCTCTGGAGCCAACTGTCTCACTGCCAAGAGCATGGGGAAATCAGAACTAAATTAGCTGGAGGAGTTATCAATCCAAATTGCCATTGGTGCCTCCTCTTCAAACTCCTATCTTGGCTATTTGTCTTCCTAGACTCCCACTCTTCTGGGAAAGATTTTCTGGCAAAGGTGGAAAATTGTCAGGGTCAGATATGAATCACCACGGGGTGTGAGATTTCTCCAAGGCTGGGTGCCATCTGAGGCAGGTACAGGCTGGTACTGCAGGGCTGGAGCTTGGAGAGTTGCAGAGTGGGTGCACAACACCAGAGTTAGAGACAGGATCAGGGAAAGATGCTAAAATCCAAATGGACAAGAGCTTGTCTTGTGTCTTTTGGTCAGCGTGCAGCAAAGACAACAGAAACATACAAGGCGTGGAAATCGGTGGTCTGGGGAATTTCCTTACACGGCGACTGATTATTTCAGGTCTCTGTCTCCATGGACACACTTTGTTCCTACGTGCATTGCCACTGTCTGTCACAGTGATGGGTGTTCAAAAGCATTTGTTGAATAAATGAATGGTAGGCTCTTTGTGCAAAGAAAATTGGACTCTTCTGTGTAGCCTCTACAAACTAATAGTCTGCACTGTTAGTATAGACTGTTACACTAACTGCATCTGACTCAATGAATTTGAATTAGTCAATTCAAAGGTCAATTCTGAGCATTTGGGGGAGGGTTTAATTTACCAGTCCATTCAGAAGGTTTTTCAGTGATTGTGCTGGCAATTGCTGCCACTTTTCCCCATTTTGAGTCCTTTTGACAATGTTCATGCTTGCCTCCTCCAGCAAAAGCACTAATAAAGGAGAGTTATAAAGATGCAGTCGCAGAGATGAGGGGAGTCGAGAAAGTGACAAGGGTAAAGGCAAGCATGACACTGAAGCATGTTTTGTTCTGGAGTCATCTGAGTGGCAGGTGTCAAAGCTCTAAGTATAGAGACCAGAGCAGTGAGAAAAGGACTGAGTGACAGAGTCAGTGTGATGCAGAGATCAGAAGACAAATTTGGGAAGCACAGAACCTTTGGTTCAAATTCCAGCTCTAACCAGCTGTGGAACCTAGGACAGATTATTTAACTTTTTGTGCCTCCATTTTCTCATCTGTAGAATGGGTGCAATAATAGAAACCACCTCCGTAGGTTATGGGGATTAAATGGGCTGAAACGTGCAGAGTTCACACATAGTTATTTGATACATTTGTTATAATAATTATTATTGCCACTTAATATGTTATTAAGTAGAAGGAACACACAGATTTACTCACCGCACTAGAGAGGGAGAGTAAGAATACAGTAAATTAGCACAATGATTATGGTTGGATGCCAATTCAGAGACACAGAAAAAAATAAAATATATGTTTTCCAAGAGCAGAAATAAGACATTTAATCTCTTTGAGCCTGAGCTTTTATGTCTGCTCAGAGGGCGCTTCCAAACGTCATCTGTGCTAGTGTTTCACAGCACAGCGTCTGACAAAATGCATCCTCTTTTCTCTTGCCCTTCCTTCCTCTCACTTTTTTTCCTTCTGGGAGGACAAAGACTAGAAGGTTGAAGGTGCTATGCAAGCCTCATAGGGAGGGAGCCTTGACCTTACACCTACATTAGGTTTGCAAGAAAAGGAAGAGCGTCTAGCTGGTCAGCTACAGGCAGTGGGCAAGGCTAGCCCTGCCTCATGGTGCCTGCCAGCTGCTCTGCTCACGCCTTCTCCCCTTGGCTTGGGTCTTCCAGGTTTGGTTCCACCTGCATGAAGTCCAGTAGTGGAGTACCCAT
Source organism: Mandrillus leucophaeus (assembly GCF_000951045.1). Classification (NCBI taxonomy): domain Eukaryota; kingdom Metazoa; phylum Chordata; class Mammalia; order Primates; family Cercopithecidae; genus Mandrillus; species Mandrillus leucophaeus. The sequence continues at coordinate 4,213,261 of NW_012103920.1, forward strand.
AGTGGGTTGCCAGAGAAGAGCACGCCAACATGGAAGATGGGTGGGGCGACCCCTCCTGAAATACGTACGTCAGAGAGGGTCACCACTATGCTTACCTGCCTAGTACAAGTCTTTACCTTTTTAGTCCTGATGCCTTAAAAGAGCCCCCCCCCAGCCTACTTTCTGAGGATCCTCGTCAGCCCAGAAGGTTTTGGTTAAATATGTCTTTGCCTAGCTAGAATTATGGAAAACACAAACACACCTACCCACGTAGATTTCTGTAACACACACACAGTGCTCGTTTTGTGCCAGGCATGAAGTGTCTCAGAAATAGTGACTCATTTACTCCTCATAACAAAACTATGCAGTAGAAACTATAATTATCCCATATTTATAGTCAAATAAAGGGATAAAGAGGTTAATAACTTGCCCAGTGTCACAAGCTTGCAAGAGGAGGGGTCAGGATTTGAATCCAGGCTTTCTGACTCCAGAATCTTGGCTTTTCGACACCCTGATATTCTGCTTTAAAAGCACAAATAACCCCACCAACCCCATTATAACAGGCCCCGCTAATTACTTTCCCTCCTTCTGACCTCTTCCAATCCCAGTTAAGAATCATTGCATTCTCAGAGAGTTCTTACAGCAAAAACCCATATACAAAGATGACACATATTTAGATAACATATATTAAAGGGATAAGGAAAAATATAGATGTGAATATCAAGACCAAGAGCTGACATGTTAAAACAGGGAAGTTGGGAGACACAAAAGGCATTTCCGGTTGTTTTGATGACTAACATGGCGCTGGTATATGGTGGGGCAGGGCCAAGAATCCTGGGTACCCTACAGTGTGCATTTCTGTATAGCCCTAAATGCTAACGATGCCCGAGTCAGGTGACACTGGCCATGATCTGAAGATGAAAACGAACCACCAGAAAGAACAAAAGAGTCCCTCCCTTGTCGCTGAGAGGTAATGCTCTGATGTCTCCAGCTGGCTGGTGTGAGCAGGAATCATCCTTTGGGTAGGGTGGGGTGGGGTGGGGGTGGTGGAAGGTTTCCCTGCGGTATCCTTCAGCACACGGTAACTTGTCTGCTGCAGAATCCACAAACTGCCCCGGGACTGTTAGAAGGTTCACTAATGAGTTGTGGTAAGGCTGGATAAAGCTTTCAAACGAATCATGTTTGTAAAGTTATATTAATAACAATGCTCTATCTCAGTGGGGAACAGAATCATTCCTAGGGTTTATGCTGTGGTTTGTAAAATGCTGCAGCTGCAATTGGATGAAAAGTGTGGCCTAAACCTGCAATGGGATTGTTTGCAGCCTGAGATTTAAAAGACCTCTCCGTTCGTGACCTCCGACCCAGTAATTCCACTTCTAGAATCCCAAGTATGTCAAAAGAAGGACAAAGAGCCATGTGGAAAGATGTTCATCTCAGCATTATTTATCAAAGCAAAGAACTGGACACTACCCAAAGGCTCAGTGATAAGGGGGATATTAAGTAAAGTTTAGTACAACTATATGATGAAGCACTTTCAGCCAATTAAAAAAAAAAAACAAAACAAAAACCTCACGAAGAGTTTTCAACAATATGAGGAAATGGTTCTGCACAGCGTTAAGCAAAACCACAGGATACAAAATTATGTCACCTGACCTTTGACTCAGACATCCCACCTGTCCTACAAAATTAAAACCAGCATTATATAATAACATATATTGCTGTAGTATTCATAAGGGCTAAAACAACAATAGTATCAAAATTGAAAAGAAATGGAGTGCCCATAAATAGAGGAATGACTGATTTAATTAGGGCTATTCCACAGCACAGAGTAGTATGCAAACGTTTTTAAAATTTTTTGTTTCATCTATATGTGTTTCATATGTCCTGTTGACCAAATAAAGCAAGTTTTAAAATAATGGAGAAAGTATTATGCTATTAAAACACATACATTCCACTCCTATATGTGCATATATACCATGTTTGCATGGTCACAGAAGGTGCACAAGTGCCACTTAGCAAAGGGAAGATGTAGAGCGTAAATTATTAGCTTTCTCTTCTTATATATTCATATTGTTTGACTTATTTAAATGAGCATGTATTAACTTAGTAATGTAAAAAATCTAATATGTTAAAAAATTCAGACATACAATATGATCTTAACTGTATGAAAATGCATGTACCTAGAATAGGGACAAGACCAGAGACAAATGTACTTGTATGTAGCGGTGGTTACTGAGTGTCAGAATTAGAAATAGAAGCTGTTTTGTTAAGGTTTCCTGCATTTTCCTAGTTTTTCATTTTGCGTATCTATATTAGTTTTCAATTCGGAGTGGATAAATGGATGGATGAATGGATGGACAGATGGAGAGATGGACAGAAAGACAGGGAAACAAGGAAGGAAGGAAGGAACGAAGAAATGGAGGGAGGGAGGGAGAAAGAGAGAGACAGAAGAGAGAGAAAGAAAATGAGAAAAAGAAACAAATTAAGCAACTGAATGAATGACTGGCCTTTCTTTTCTCTTTCCATTTCTTCAGGGTTTCTGGTTCCTGTTTCCCCAGTTCCTCCTGCCTCTATCTCCTTCCCATGTTTGAGGGTCCACGTGGAGGCTCACGAAGACACACAGCTGAACTTGATTACAGAGGCAGTACCATCGGCACCACAGGCTTTCTGTCCATTTTATAATGGGCGAAACCCTCTGGAATTAATATCTGATGAAGAAATAAACCTGTTAACAGGACAGATTTATAGTATTCAAATCACTATTGATCCATTCAGTACACAACTAATAAAAAGCTTCCTTGCGTGACCTTCCACCTTGTGCACACTTAAGCAAATTATCTGTAATAAACAAGTATTATAAGGACCCAAGGAAAATGTCAGCCTATAAATTACCAGTCTCTCTCTCTCCCTCTTTCTCTGGAACTGGAAGTTAGGCACCAGCATCCGTTTTGATGTACCCGTGGCCAAGCCTTTGGATTCCCCAAGGTCTCTTCTAACATAGCAAAGATTCTTTCTTGTTGAATTGGGCACAAGTGCACAATAGAATCTCTCAAAAAACAACTCAGTGGACACCTCAAGACAACAACCATCTTCTATGGGGTAAGGGGAAAAAACAACCGAGTCTAGGAATCCGGAAACATGGACTTATGTCTTGTATGTAAACTTCATCACCTGCGTGTCCTTGGGCAAGTCACTTCTCATCTATGTTGTAATTTCAACTCAAATCAAACGTGTTCATAGGATACTTAGCCTCATTTGGTTAAGTCCTATGACACCTGCTGAAATGTTTGAAAACAGCTTATACATCTCCAATACAGATCCCAAGGAGTTAAGCAATTCAAGTTTGAGATCTTTCAGTCCTTTGCCATTCAAACATCTACCGGATTCACTGAGCCTGGCCATACCCAACTCCTCCACAAGCTAAAGAAGGATCAGGTAATAGATTTCCAGTGGCTCAAATACAATGCAAGGGCAGCTCTGCTCCACATGGTCACTCAAGGAACCAGCCAGAAGCTACATTGCTTTCTACACCTAGATTCTAAGATCATCATTCTAAGTGTCGTCTTCACATTAACCAGGGTGAAGGAAAAACAAAAACAAAAGCATAAAGGATTGCATGTTTGCAGGTTTTCCCTTGGTTCCGACTGGAGTTGCCAGGTGTCACACATTGCATTAGTTAGGATTCCATCAGTTGGGCAGGCATTACTGCTAGGGAGGATGGAAAGGATACCCAAGAAGTCTGCCTAGGAATAAGGAGTGATTTGCTAACATTACCTCTCATGACCGGTTTCAGAGAAAACATAAAAATGGAAAAATGTTGTAATGGGTTTTCATATTCATTCACCACCCTGGTCCAGGTCAGGGAAGCATTGCTTACCCGGTATTCAGACACGTTGTTTTACATCTCTGAGTTTAATGCTGCACTTTTGGAATACAGGACTCTTATTATGTCCCTTCCAGGCTTTGTGAGTTTAAATGAGATGATGACTTTCTGGTACTTCCCCCATGTGTCCTCAGCAGGACCTTGGTCCCCTTAGTCTTGACCTCCAGGCTCACAGAATATTGCTGAGGCAGGGCCATGTTTAGCACAGTAGACTGATTCTTCTCACTGCTTCATTTACCTTGCAAGACTATGATAAACTCACATTTTCCTAGAAGGTCCTACATAGTCAATGGGAAATATGATACTCAATCTTCTAACTAAACAGCTCTCTGTGCCACCATAAAATTACTTCTTAAGTGAAGTACTTCAAGATATAGTAAACAAAAAAACTGTTTCCATTATTCAAAAGAAAGTAAAGAGGAAAAAAATTATAATTGGAAACTATTACAAAAGTTAGTAGACCAAATGTTTTTGGTAATAATATTCTCCCATCCAGGAAGAGCATTAGGTATGCATATCCCACATCTTTGGAAGACAAGTGCTATTTAAAAATGAACTAGGGATTCGTGGAAGATTGGAGAGATGAAATTTTTAATATCTAAAACGGGGGCAGGCTGGGTGTGGTGGCTCTCACCTGTAATTCTAGCACTTTGGGAGGTTGAGGCAGGAGGATCACTTGAGCTCAGGACTTTGAGACCAGCCTGGGGAACACAGTGAGACCTTGTCTCTAAAAAATATGTAGAAAATGAGCCGGGCATGGTGGTGCTCACCTGTAGTCCAGCTACTTGGGCAGCTAAGGCAAGAAGACTCCTTGATCCCAGGAGGATGAAGCTGTAGTGAGCTGTGACCACACCACTGCCCTCCAGCCTAGGTGACACGGTGAGACCTTATCTCAATAAATAATCAAATTAATTAATTAATAAAACAGCGATCAGCAAACTGCAACCCATGGGTCAAATCCTGCCCACTGTGGTTTTTTTTTTGTAAATAAAACTATTAGCAAATAGTCACTCATTCATTTGCGTATTGTCTGTGGTTGTTTTGCACTATGATAGTGCTATGGTCCGAAGGTTTGCATCCTCAAAAAATTCACATGTTGAAAAGGAATCCCCAATGTGGTAATATTAGAAGACAGGGGCTTTGAAAGGTGATTAGATGACAGGAGTGGATTTGTGCCTTTCTAAAAGAGGTCCCAGAGAGCTGCCTTATCCCCTTCCACTAAGTGGACACAGTGAGAAGGCACCATCTATGAGCCAGGGAATGAGCCCTCACCAGACGCTGAATCTGCCGTTGCTTTGATCTTGGACTTCTCAGCCTCCAGAACTGTAAGAATTACATTTCTGTTATTTATAAGCTACCTAGTTTATGGTATCTTGTTATAGCAACCTGAACAAAGTAAGGAAAATGGTAACATGGAGTACTTTTGACACAGGCCCTATGGCCCACAAAGCCTAAAATATTTACTATCTGTCCCTTTACAGAAAGTCTGCTGACCCTTTTTGTAAAAGAACAACTAAGGCTTGGACTGCTCAGTATGGCTCAAATGTAAGTACCAAGGATGAGCCAGAACCTGAATACAGCTTGAGAAACCTTAGTCCACATGAAGTGGGTTTTCAGCTGATTCTCCCACTTTTTTTCCCATTCCATCACCCACTTTCAAATAAAAGAGCTGGCGAATTGATTAGAGGCAACAGAATTATTGAAAGCTGGAAGGAGAGGGATTTAAGGGATCTCTAATGACCCCATAAAAGCTTTGTTGGGTTGCTTTTATGAGCCTGAATCAGCGCAGACGAGCCTGACCCTAAGAGGTTAGCGGAAGTGTGTAAAAGCCTTGCCTTTTGGATAAATCCATATCCAAACCCAGCCACGGAGGGAGAGTGGAAAAAAGGGAAATAAATGACAAGTACAGTACTTTAACAGGGAAAATTTCCTCTGAAAGGAAGCGAGCAATGAGGCCAGGCGAGGAATAAATGGTGTAGAAATGACAGTCGCTTTTCAGTCGGCCACAACGGCACTCGCGGCTGATAAGATCCAGCATGTGTCAGTTGCCACGTCTCTCTTTTCACACTTCAATGTGAACTTTACAGCAAAAGGGGAACCGGAGGCAGCGAAGGGGAAAACAGTGCCTCAGAAGGACTTGTGCACTGAGTGTGAAGCCATTTCAATTTTATATTCGAAAGGACTTTGTAGGTGATCCCATGAATGCAATTATGCCCACCTAATAAAAGCAACATATGCTAAGACAATTAAAAGATTTTATTATACATCTATTCATTGTATTCCATTTTCAGCAGGAGGTGTGGAAACTGATGAGAGGGGAAGGGTGCATTTCACAGGAAGGGGAGCCAAAGTCGGACTGGATTACGCCAGTGAGAAAATGAATAGATGATGATGTATTTTTAAAATAAAGATGAATTACTAGATTACTCTTTACCAGGGGCCTTTTCGCCTTGCAAATGCCAAGGTTCAGGTTTCCTACGACTCTATATTATGAGAAAATACAGCTGAACATACCCCTATGCCTCCTTAAAGCCCTCGATGTTTTGTATTCAATCATAAAATGGAGACCTCCAAACAATGCCATAAAGAAAAAGATATGTCCGTAGATTCCAAGTTTAATGACATGACACATAGAAATCAATTTAACTTTCTCATATCCATACATTCCATGTATATTTATCAGGGACCAAAGACAAGACTGAAGTTTATACCAGAGACTGAAGATGCTAAGGGGGAGAAAACAGCGTGTATCCTCAAGTAGCTCCTGTGACAGACTGCCAGCTTCCTAACAAAAACCTATTTGCTCTTCTTTCTGAGCAAAGGGCTGGAGGATATTTGCCATCCAACCTTGCAGCTGGAGAGAGCCATGAAACTAGTGCTTACCAATAGTATGTGGTTAAGGCTGGTAAGAAATACCATATGGCTGGATGCAAATATCAGCAGGGAGAATAGAACCACAAGGTGGCTGCAGCCTGGATCCCCGAGTCACTTTGTGGAAAGTAGCTGCCATTGGCCAGGACTACCAACCACTTACACTGATTTGTGTGTAAGAAATTCCCCTTTGGGGGTTTCAGCTATAATGCATTTTGGGGGCTATTTCTTATTAAAGCTTAGCTTATCCTAACGAATACATTTGCAACACAGGTGTGTAAACAATCTATATAGAAGTCACTTCAAGACTGTAACAGGTGCCCTAATATGCAGCTTAGGGAATGGAGACAAAGGGAAAATCCAGTTTCATAGAGGAGGCAACATTTCAGCTAAAATTCAAAGGCATGAAGCATAAGGAATTTGACAGGCAAGGGTGGAGGCAGGAATGGAACTCAGGTAGAGGTTACAGCATGACCAAAAGCTCAGATGTGTGAAAGGATGTGGCTGTTAGTGGAATCATGAGTAATTAGGGGAGTGGGGAGCAGGATGTGTGGGAGGAAGGGGTGAGACAAAAAGGTCACATTGGGACCAAACAGTGTTGGAGCTCCCATGGGAATGTGGAAGTCATATGAGTAACTCTGAAAGCATCTTTTTTGTTAAACATCGGTGCCAGGACACAGGACAGGCTCACGGGCCTGCCTCTAATGCTAACATCCTTCATCAGAATCAGAGCATGCCCTCAACACAGCCGAGTTACACACAGTCCGTGGAAGGTCATGAGCCCTATGAACTAGAGTTTCCACCGCCTGAGACTCTTTCACCCAGGAATGAAGATCAAAACAAGGGCAAGTGAGCAGTCCACCCAGTCATATCCACGGAGCTAATCACAGATACACACTGTCACGTGATTCGTGCTAAAGAAAGTCAGACTGACCAGAACCACAGCTTTGTGGCTGACCTGGTGGCCATGTGTAAACACAAACAAAGCCCATCCGAAATATATTTAAAACCCACACCCAGAAGTCTCAGACACCTTACAGTAAGTGAAAAGGTCTGTCTTTAGGCTCCAGAGGATCTAGGCTTTCTTATATTGAATAAAGTTGGATTTCAAACTGATCTATAATGGCTCATCACTGAGAAGCACTTTAGCAATTTTCAAATGCCTTCCTTTAATTCAAGCAACTAAAATGAAGCATATTAAAAATTAGAGCCATTAAGGCAGAGTTGTTCGACTTTTATGGGGTCATAGCTAGCCCCAGTAGGTTGCCCCAAATCCCAAACACTAGAGAAGTGATCTGCACAGTTGATGTGGTTGTGTTGGCAGAGATTGGTGAGATAATGAGAGGGAGGTTAGAAGTTAATAAGACACGATATGCTGAGGGAGAGAACGCATGCATGTTGATATAAGACACATCCAGGTAAGAATACCAAGTCCTCAGGGTTACTGCTAATATTAGATGGAATACATTTTGCGAAGTGAGAAGCATTTATGCAAGATGGCATCTAGTAAAGATTCAATAAGTGAAGCTACTTTATTCATCCTCATCTTTTTATTCTTAATTAGTATTAATATTTCTGTTAAAGTTATCAAATATATACTTATTAGCTTCTAAAATTAACCATGAGTAATGCTCACTCATATTCTAGAAGAACCATCATTTCACCTCAGTGCTTTGGCCGGACATAGAAATTCACTGGACATCAGTCCCTTCTTAATTTTTTTTGTTTGTTTTGAGATGGAGTTTCGCTCTTGTTGCCCAAGCTGGAGTGCAATGGCACGATCTTGGTTCACTGAAACCTCTGTGTCCCAGGTTCAAGCGATTCTCCTGCCTCAAGCACAGAGTAGCTGGGATTACAGGCATGCGCCACCACGCCTGGCTAATTTGTGTATTTTTAGTAGAGACAGGGTTTCACCATGTTGGTCAAGCTAATCTCGAACTCCTGACCTAAGGTGATCCATCTGCCTCGGCCTCCCAAAGTGCTGGGATTACAGGTGTGAGCCACCACACCTGGCCAGTCCCTTCTTAATCTTGAAGGATTTGCTGTGGCTTGTCTGGCCAAGGCATTCATTATTGTGTTTGGGGGAAAAGATAATTTTTCAGTAACTGCCTGACAGGTAAGGAAACAGAAAAAAAGTATACAGCATTGGTGGCCAAGAGGCATTTGCCACTGAAAACTGGGCTGAGGGAAGCTTGCTTTATCAATCTGTCTACAATACCTGTCCCGGTATCACCACGCACCTGCCTCTCAGAACCTTTCATTCTACAAAGCCACGGGAGCCAAGCCCTCACAAGACCAAGGTGAAATAAACATTCTGACTGTATGTGAGCGCCACTTACAATTGCATATCTTAAAAATAAGGTATCCTGCCAGTTTATAAGCTGCCATAGATTTGACTAGGGAGGCATTTTAAGTTAGATATTTTCAAGTTCTAAAGGCTATGCAACACATTTAACACTTTGAAAAGTGAAAAAAAGTATCTATGTAGATAATACATCACCCACCATCCTCTGCCCCATCCATCTTTCTTTTAATATAGTTCTAGGCAGAGAGTATCTCCCATTTTGAACCCCACTTTGTCATTAAACCTTTTATCATAAGTATTTTTTCCAACTGTCATTTTATTTTAGTGGCTACCTAGTAGTCCATTAAGTGGATCTACTATGATTTATGGAATCATTCCCCTGCTGTTGAACCTTCAGGTTGATTTTGAGGTTTCACTAGGTGGGTTTTTTCTTCAAATTTTTAAAGAGAAAGGCTTTGATAGGAAATAGTTTTTTCCAGTGGCTTTGACTGTGAGTGCCATGAGCTAGAGTCTCTTTTTGTGTGGTTGAAGACTTATCAAGGGAAACTGCTTCTCAGGCCATCAGAAGCCACCCGTTCAACAGCTTGCTTAGAACCACAGTGAGCTTCTGGCCCCAGTCTCTGCCTGTTTGCTCACTTGGGTCGTGCATGTGGGTGGGTGAGAGAGACCCATGTGGGGCATCCTAAGAATCACATATCCGCATCAAGGGGTTACTGAGTTGTGCCCCAAACATGCCAACTGTTTTTGTTTCTAAGATGGCACATGGCACATGGACATGGAGGGTTCCCTTCCTGTGGAATGTGCCACTCACATCCCGCAGGAGGCCCAGGAGGGGAGCAGGTGATGCGAACTGATAGGGTTCACTGTGCAGTGACACAGATGCCTATGGACACGGGCCCAGAGACATGGGCACACATGTGTGTCAAATGTGATTAACAATGGTTTTTATGCTGGGAAAGATTCTTCTGGGGAGAATCCTGGCGGTCCCTCCAATGCAATGCGATGGATTCACAAAGGCGCTTACTTATTTATTTAGAGATGTGGTCTTGCTCTGTCGCATAGGCTGGAGTGCAGTGGCACCATCATGGTTCACTGCAGCCTTGACCTCCCAGACTCAAGCAGTCTTTCTGCCTCAGCCCCCTGAGTAGCTGGGACTACAGGCGCACACCACTACACCTGGCAATTTTTTTTTTTCTTTTTGCAGATGGTCTGTATTGCCCAGACTAGTCTCAAACTTCTAGGCTCAAGCGATCCTCCCATCTTTGCCTCCCAAAGTGCTGGAATTACAGGCGTGAGCCACCATGCCTGGCCATGAAGGCATTCAAGTTACAATTTTCTATTTCCACAGCCTTTTTACCCACACACATACAGGCGCACATGCACACAAAGATAAAAACACCTCACAGTAGGTCTTTGCCATTGGTAGTGAGATCACTGGATTCCAGGGGAGGGCAAAAACACGCTCCTGAAGAGGCTCCACAGTTTCTTTCCCAGAGTAGACATACTGGATGCAATTCAGGCAGCCACTCAGTGAGGAGGGGCAAACATTTATGTAGGGCCTCCTCTGAGCCAGGCCCAGGGCTCGGGACTATGGGTACCCAGAGGGGTGGTTGCTGCTCTTGAGTTTGCAGCCCAGAGCAGAAATACAAGGCATTCAAGTGACTCAGACACAGTTAAAAAGGGCTGCATGCTCTGAAATCATGGATCTTTGACCACATCTGAAGTCTGTGCTTACTGCACGAAAGCAGCTGCATTTAATACACTCCTACGTGCCAAGTGCCATGCAGAACTCTGGGATATACATAGTTCCTGCTCCCTTAAGGCTCAGTGCCAAGTGGGGAAATAAAACAAGGGCATTATTTTGGATATAATTAGGGCAATGAGAGAAGTTCATGGGGTGTACAACTAACCACCAGGAGCCCATGAAAATGTAGCTCCTGGCCTCCACCTGCTACATGGTGACAGAGGACAGTCATGTGCTAACACAGGGGAGGGTCCCAACGTGCCCTTGCTCCACAGGCTTCTGCGGGAGCTCCGTGTTCCTAAGAGCCAGGACGACCTGCCTGACTCATGGCAAACTGCCAACTGCATCTGAAACCCAAGCTCATGTGTATAGCGAAATGCAGGAAGCCATCTTAAAAGGACGCACTAATTAGCTTCCTGGGATTTCAGATTTTAAAAGCTTCTGTGATCGAATTTGTTTTGGTAATTTTTTTTTTCTTTTTTTTAATTTAAAGGATTCCGAAGATTGGTTCTGCTGTCACGACATCAGAAAACAAAACAAACAAAAAATAAGATAATGAACTTTGCTCGTTTCCATAGCGAAGTGCTTTCAATGTGAATGAAGAAAAAAACATCTGCTGATTGGATGATAAAAAGCAATATGGCATTAAAAGGCCGTGATGCACAGTGAAGAACCAATCCCCCTTGGGTGGCTGGATTCGACACTGAGATACTCTTGAAGAACATTTGTAAGCCCACTGTGACATCGGCACCCACTGTTAGAGGACCTGGGGGCTACCATTTTTATTTCAAATTAAAACTGCAGCAAAAAAGGAAAGTTTAAATTCTGGGTAGAAAACTGATGTGGAAGATCACACACACAAAAAACTTCTTATAAACCACCAACCACTGTTTTCATTAAAAATAAAGAGAGCTAATAATGGAAAGGGTGTATATGATAATTATATTTGTTCAGTGTGGGGAATAAATAATAACTATAGTGCTACACTATTAAGAGAGTATGTAATCATGTTATTAGATATGTCCTATAATTGAAAGCCATTATCAGAATACTTCCTTGTAGAGTTAATTCCTCCTCTGAGCAACCCCTAAACCTTGTCTACATTTTCCCCGGGTATACACATCCTATGTTGTAATTATCTGTCACAATATGTGTCTCCCAAGTCAGTCTGTGATCTCCAAGGCACCTCCTACAGGCATGCCATCCCTCTCACTCTCACGTGCCTAGCACTGGGTCAGCAAATAATCACCATTGAATAAACACAGTTCCTCTTAAAGTTCACTTCTCTAGGCTGACTAATCCTTTGGTCTGTTCTTGGCAACATTTCCTAACATCTCACATTTTTCTTAGATTGGGGAATGTGCATGGAGGAATATTTAGATAAGTCAATGTATTAAAAATCTGTAGGCAAGGAACTAATAATCATCAATACACAGGAATCCACGAAGGTTTGGCCAAAGTTGATGAAGAATTACGAGCTATCACCCTGAAACCTGGAAAGACCTCATCTCCTGCTTAAACTTCTTTAAAAAAGGATGACCTTGCACATTACCGCCTCGTAAATGTAACATCTAAATTTAGAAAGATATGGAAAAAGAAAAAAAAGTCATGAAATGAGCTTGCAAAATCTTAAAGAGGGCATTTACTGTTTAAAAAAAAAAACAGAAATACCTCTTGATTGCGAAAGTGAGTTCCATTTTTTAATTTGTGTGGTTTAAGTAAAAAATTTGTATTTTCTACAATGGAATCAAGCAATCATGTGCTCCTAGAGAAGTAATCTACAGTCAGATTTAATTTTCTTAATCTGACATTATTTAGGGTATGAAACTCATTGATTTACGAGAGTGGTACCATTTTTAATCCAAAGACAACATTAAGTGGTCTTATCAGTTTTGTTGTAGGATGCTCCCTATAAGAAAATGTATTAGGAGGTAAAGGAGGAAAGTGCCTTTGGAGTCAGACCTGCGTCAAATTCCATCTTTGCTATTTCCTAGCTGGGGGACCGTGTATAGATCACGTAACTTCTCTGATCCCCTGTTTCCTCAACTATAAATTGGAGATAACACCATCAGTTTTGTGGTGAGGATTAAATGAGATGATGTTTGTAAGGAGAAGTGTGCGAAAGGAACACAGGAAATTCTACAGGGAATCATTTCCACTAGAAAAACATGGTTAGACTGGGTTATTGAAGGACATGATAGCAACTTTTCCAGAGATGATGACAAATACTCCTGTATTTTCACCAGACAAGTTAGGAGATCCTAACTTGTTTGAGCTGGTTGTCGCTCATTATAAAATCTCCTTTTAGGAGGGGTAGTGAGGGTGTCCTTAAGACTGCAATGCCCTGCGGGAGATCACCCAAGCCTGGTCAACAGAGCCGGTTCTGGTCAGCCACTGTGCATGGCCATCAACATAGAGGGTTGTTTTTTTCCATCTTGATTTCTGCGCCCAGCAAGCCCGCTCTAAGAACTTCCCTGTGATAGAGCAATCTCAAACCAGACCCCTCCCAGTATTTAGAGTCAGGAAAAAGGTCTGGGGAGGAAAAGGGAAGTCCCTAGAGTGACAAGGGGAGGCTGTGGCAAGGTTGGGCACGGGCGATCCCAGCCATCCTGCCCACACACCCATTTGGCAGGTCCATTCTAAACTGCAACGTGTCTTGGACAACCTACCTACCTAGTTGTTGGTTAGGGCTTGTATGATCATTTCTGTCTTTAGCTATTTGTGTGAAGCAGGAAGGACACTCTCAAAATTCCTCTTCCCCATCCTTGATTCTCGGCACTGGGGACTTTACCCTGGCTTCAAAAGGACAGCCAGGAGGTGGCTGAAAGGAAATGCAAAAAAAGGCTTACAGGCCCAGCTTTTAAGAATCCCAAGAACAGTGCTCAGTGAGACCCTCTGCAGCCGCAGGGAAGCATTGCATTCCTCCAAGTTCCTTCAACTTGCAGATGAAGACGTGACAGGCAGCCACGCAGTTATTGTGGTTTATGAAGTCACGGCCCTTTGGGGCTTGATCTTGTGATCAAAGTCCTTTGTGCTTTCTGACACATCACAAGTCTCAGACATTTGATGTGCTGAAAACAAACTACTGTCTAGAGTCCGAAACACCTGGAGCCAAACGCCCCGTCTCTGAAATGGGAGACTGTGGACATGTTATTTAATGTTTCGAGTCTTGGTTTCCTTCTCTCTACCATGAGCCAAATTTATTGACTTTTCAGAATTGTGAAGTGGAGGATTAAGTGGGATCATGTTTATAAAACAGCTAGCACACACCTTGCCCGTATTAATTTGTATGTAATAGATTCTCCGTAACTTTCACTTTAAAGGGGTGAAAAGATTTTTAAGGAATCTCCGCAGTCAAGATTTTTACAGTGGGCCGGTTTTCCAGGTGGGATAGTTTGTATAAGGAAAACCTTTAACTTTCTAAAGGGATTTTTTTCCCATGCAAAAGTTTTTTGTTTTCAAAAATGTTAAGGAATTCGAGGCCAAAGCTGATGGAGGCGTGGGGAGAGTGAATTCTGGTCTCAGCTGGATACAAAACAAGCTCTGGGACCTTGGGCAGGTGGAATGACTTTGCTGGAACTTGGTTTACCCCTCCCCCTTGCCCAGCCTTCCTCCTCTTCCCTGAGGGGCTTCACAAAAGCCAGGTGAGAGTCTAGAGGTTAAAGCGCCTGGAAATTCTAGTCGACATGTGTAGAAGGCATAATTATTACTCTCTTGCCTCCCTCCACGTTTCTAGGCCACCCATCCTCCATTTCTGGGTAATATGGAGCTTCAGTGGTGTGGGCAGGGAGGCGGGGAGAGACTGAAATAACAGGCACTGGATGCCTGCCGGCTATTTCAGTTGCACACGCACAACTTGAGTAAGTCCCTGGGGGTTGATTATAGTTACCTGAGAACACTCCTTAACTCTTTCTGCAGAAATGAATTTAATGAAAAGTCTAGTGACTTACAAGACATCAAGAAGTAACAAGAGCAGAGATTTTCTATAAAATGGTACAGGCAGCCACCGTGGATAGCAATCTGGCAGTTCGTCAAAAAGTTAAACCTAGACTGATCATATGGCCCGGCAATTCCACTCCTAAGTATATATCCAAGAAAAGAGAAAATACATGTCCACACAGAAACTTGTATACAAATTTTTATGGCAACAAAAGTCATTATACCCAGAAAGTGGAAAAAACCCAAATGTCCATCAATCGATGAATGGATAAACAAGATGTGGTATATCCATGCAGTGGAATACCATGCAGCCATAAAAAAAGAATAAAGTACTGACACATGCTACAACTTAGATGAACCTTGGAAACAGTATGCTAAGTGAACGGAGCTAGACACAAATGGTCACATATTCTTTGATTCCTTTTACGTGGTATACCCAGAAGAGGCAAATCCACAGAGACCAAAAGCAGACAAGCTGCAAGAAGGGAATGGGGCAGTGATGACTTAATGAGTATGCTTTTCTGGGGTGATGAAAAAGTTTTGAAACTAAAAAGAGGTGATAGTGGCATAACATTGTGAGTTCACTAAATGCCACTGAGGTGTACACTTTAAAATGGTAAATTGCATGCTATGTGAATTTCACCTCGAATAAAACAATGTTTGAAGGGAAATGAAACAAAACAAATATACAAGGGTTTTTGAAGTCATTGTGGCCTGAATTTGAAGCTCATCTGTCTTATTTGACTTGGGTAACCTTGGGCAAGTGACTTGGGCACTCTGGGCATTAGCTTTATTGCCTTAAGCGAATGGGAATGACAACACATGGAGGTCATGGAGCATTCCAAGAGACTCTGGAAGCAAAACATCTAGTGCAGGCCAGTACATGATGGACACACCAGGCATGCCAGCTCCTTACCCTTCCATTATCTTCACGAAATGTCTCCCTGTCTCCAAGGTAAGAGCCAACTGGGCCCTCTGTGTCATTGAGAGAAACTACACATTACAGAAAAAAAAAAAAAAAGTACGAAGAATAATATAATAATCACACTTGTACTCACCACTCAGAAGTTATTAGCATTTTGGAATTATTAGCAATTTGTCATATTTGCTTCTTTGCTAATTTTTTTAAAGAGTGAAAGAAAATACTTCTGATGGCCAGTCGTGGTGGTTCATGCCTGTTATCCCAGCACTTTGGGAGGCTGAGGTGGGTGGATTGCTTGAGCACTTGAGTTCCAGATCAGCTTGGCCAACATAGCAAAACTCTGTCTCTAATAAAATGCAAAAAAATTAGCCGGGCATGGTAGCACACAGCTGTAATCACAGCTACTCAGGAGGCTGAGACATGAGAATTGTTTGAACCCGACGGGTGGAAGTTGCAGTGAGTAGAGATCATGCCATTGTACTCCAGCCTGGGCAACAGAGCAAGGCTGTCTCAAAAAAAATAAACCAAAAAAAAGTTAATATTATTATGTGTGTATGTGTGTATATATATATATGTGTATATATATGAAGTTGAAATTTACCGAGTGTTGTATACTTAGCTTAATGTCTGTTCTGAGCAAACAAGCAAGTCCATTAAAGAATTAATACATGGAGAAATAGTTTATTTGTTCAACTGGTCTTTATTCAGGGCCTACTATTAACAAGATATGTACTATAGGATGCAAACACAGTGTTAAAGAGATTCATTGTAATTAATAATTTGAGCAGGTGCTGGAATTGGTAGTTCAGCGGTCTTGAGGGACAGTAGTCACCTTGTGCCTTGGTTAGCTCACTCTATTAAATAAAACTGGTAGTTTGCTTCCTAAACTTGGATTACAGTTAACCAGCACAACTCAAAAAATAAGTCTACCTGACATATTCAAAGCACTAGTTACCTAACAATTGTGCTGTTAGGAAATGTTGAAAATGCAGACTATTGCCCATGTGGTGTAGTTCTGAACTCTCACTGAAAAATAGAATGGTGTATGAAAGTACACAGTGGCTCTGTGACAAAGGAGGGAGGATTTATCATTGGAATGAAGTAACGAGGAGGCAAAAGGGGAAGAAAGCTGCAAACTAAGAAGGATTTAAAACACAATCTTTGCGGTGGAAATAACGTAATTCCATCCTACTGGGTCATAGAAATTAAGGCCTGGAAAAGCCCTGGCTGAAACACCCAGCTTCATGAGTTGGGAGTGGGGGGAACTAGGTGGGGAGGTGACTCGATGCTCTGCCTCTGAAAGTGACTGAAGTCAATTTCTTTATACTTTCATGTTTTCCTAAAAACAAGATGATTTGTTTACACTATTAAAAAAAAGTCAAGATTGGACTTCGACAATACCCCAACTTGTCTGAAGACTATGCTGGGAGGTAAAGCTGCTCTATGCTGCTGGGATGCAGCCTTTTAAAAGGAGATCACTGTACCTGAAATGCAGATAGTTATAAAAATGGCATTAATTTGCTTAGACCGAGAGATTTTCACAGGAGAGCAACTAGCAGAAAACATTATGAAAATGTCCGAGAGGGCTGGTAATTGAGTTGATTAGTATGACCTTGGTTATGAAGGTAATAGAAGAGGGACCGGTGCTTAGACTGAGTTATAACCCTGTTCCCGGTTCGGCGACCGAGTGAGGGATGTAATTTGTTCAGGCTGACTCGGAGAAGCCAAGCCCGCCTGTGACAAAGTAATACATTGACTAGCCGAGCTTGGCCTGTGCTTTTCACCCTGACAGAGTAAACAGGACAGGGTCAAATAAGAAATGATGGACTGGGTTTGTGTGCTGGTTCTCTGTGTAAAACCAGCTGTAGGCAGAACCTTCTGGACAACGAGCCCTGAGAAGCACGCTTTCATTGCCTCTGAACTAGCAAAGAGGGAAAAGAATGCAACTGTTCCCCAGCTGAAACAACACAAAACCAAACACCAACATAAACAAAGAATAAACATCCCAAGGAGGTCTATGCTGAATTCGCTCTGATTCTGTTTTCCATATTTTTTTTATAGACATTTATGAAGCAGTATGCTACTGGCTGCACTGGGAAATTCAGCTACATTAATCATGAGAAAGGATTCCATGTCTGGCTCTAAAGCCCATGTTGCTTCCACGACACCTGCTTCAAACAGGCAAGTTTCTGTCAATAACATGTATGCACCCATGCGTGCACACACACGTGAAATTGACCTCCACAATGGCTGTATAGCACGCAAGGTCAATGGATGCCAGAAGCCGTTAACATGAGTATATGAGGTCACTAGCATTGTAACTACTTATACAAAAGTTCATGTCCAGGGAGTTTTATCTAATTTTTTTTTTCTCTTTGTTTTAATCTGTAAGACCTTCTTTATCAAGTTTACCCTAGGAAAGAGATTTTACATGGAACCTGGGATAAGTGATACTTCAAAAAACAGCTATGGTCCTCCCAGAGACCCTAGAATAGAGCTTAAAAGTCTACACATAAGGATCTGGAACATTTTACACTTACTGTTCATACGTGAATTAGAGAGTCGTACCGGGTGAATAACCACAGGGTATCTTCACGCACACTTTGTTTCTTCTCTGTGGTGTGTGTGTATTTGTATGTTTCATGAGTCTCCGATTTCAGGGCTGGTGCTACATAAATGACAAAGGGCCCTGAATCCCTTGTCTCCTTGCCTCTGTCACTGAGTTTGCTGACCCTCTAGTGAAAAGGATCTGACCACCACATGCGAGTGGAATAAATTATCGCTGACACTCCAATATTTAATTATGCAGCTGTCAGAGCGACCCTTTCGAAATTCATTTTAATAAAGTGGGAACTTTCCCTTTCAAGGTTAGAGTGAGGGGAGTCACCTTTGGTGTCAGCCGGAGGTCTCCACCATGAGCTCTGCATTCTTGCTCCGGACGCCTGTCACTTGGCCTGATAGAAGGTCCTGATAACAGCGCTGATGCCTGGTGGCCTCCCCCCATCCCTGCCTGAATGAACATCCTTCATTTAAACCCACAATAATGAGGACCTCAAAGTCAGAGAGGGGGGCACAAGGGCAGCCTGTCGGGGAAAAAATGGCTTCTTATTATAAAATTCACTCAATGTGGAAGTGGCAATCTAAAAGCAATACTGGCCTTCTCCCTATTTTAACTGGTTAACCAGAAACATTTAACATGGTAGAAGGAAAAAACAAACTCTGAGCTAAGTGGCGTGGCGGTGGCGGGGCATCCAGACACTGGCGAGCCTCAACTGCTGTAGCTCCCAAACTCGTGAAAGAGACATAAAAGTACTGATTTATATTTTTCTATAAAATAAAAAAGCAGTATTAAAGTTTTTGTAGTCTTGTTTCTGGGCCATAAAGTTGCACCGAGGAAAAGCTTTTATATGGCAAACTGAATGTGTGAACGCGATCATGCCTGCTTATTGTGTACACGCCTAAAGTCTATGTTTAGCTTATACTTCTCACTGTTTATTTGCAAACCATGCCCACAGACACCCTGCAGAGGGAAAACCATGCGCTGGGCTAGAAAAGGCAAGAGCAACTCGGCAGATACAGCCAGATCAGTTCCTCTCTTCTTTTTTTTTTTTTTTCAATTTGCTTCCTTACTCTTGCTTTCACTTTCTCTCTTCTTCCCCCTCTGATCTTCTTTTTCTTTTTGTTTTTTTGAGGTGGAGTTTTGCTCTTGTTGTCCAGGCTGGAGTGCAATGGCACAATCTCGGCGCGCTGCAACCTCCACCTCCCAGTTCAAGTGATTCTCCTGCCTCAGCCTCACCAGTAGCTGGGTTTACAGGCATGCACCACCATGCCAGGCTAATTTTCTATGTTTAGTAGAGACAGGGTTTCTCCATGTTGGTCAGGCTGGTCTCGAATTCCTGGCCTCAGGTGATCCACACACCTCGGCCTCCCAAAGTCCTGGGATTACAAGCATGAGCCACCATGCCTGGCCTCTCTCTAACATCATGATGAATATGCATTGATTACTGCCTGTGTGCAAGGCACTGTCCACAGTTTTCTGTATGTTTATCTCTTCTGGAGCTCTTAGTAACTCCATAAATAAGAAACCTTAATGACAGTTCCTACTTCTACTAAACTGAGGCTTAGGGAGACTAATGGGCTTACTCAAGGCCCCCCAGTTAGTACACACCTCCACCATGCAGTTTCCAGCGCTTGGATGTTTAACCACTCTGCTAATGTTTCCTTCTTTTCTCTTTCTCCGGTCTCTTTCTCACTAAGTCTATTCCTCACTTGCTTCCCTCCTCCCAGTCTCTCCCTTCTAGGTTTGTATACACAGTGTCTCCCCCAGCATATATAACAGCTCCAAGTAAACACACACAACAAGCCTTCTCCTGCACACAAATGTCACTCTTGTCAACAAACAATGGTTTGAGAAAGAGGCCCCATCCTGTGTGTTTGGATAAATGTCTAAAAGAATACTTGCACGTGACTGCTGAAAGGCGCTTTCTCTCAACCATAAGCAGTAACTAAATCTATCCATTGGCACTTTTTCTGGGGGACATTCTCTTCCCAGAGATGGGAAAGATGGTTGCTAAGATGAATTACAGAGAAAAAGGAGGCAGAGAGCAACACCTTTGCTTTTGCTTAGAAGCTCTCTGGGAAGACATGGTTTGCAGAAGGTTGGGGAAGGACCTCCAGATCCACCTCAAGTCTCTGCTGGCTCCCCCCAGCACAGCTTCCAGGGCAGCAGATCTACAGGTGGCCCTTTGTTTCAATTCTTGAGCCTCCGAATGGGGACTTAGGAATGTGGCGAACACAGGACTTTGGCATGATCTGTTCAGAGTGCAAGGATGAAAGCAGAAGTCATGACCCAAGGGCAAACTGTTTGCACTCCCAAGGCCTGGTCTTTATTGTGTCCCTAAGGTCTCAGTCCCAAGGGTATCCCTGTTTCTTCAGGGCTAGAGATAACTGAGGCCTTCCATGACTTTCTATGTTTACCATCATTGTTGCCTACTAGAGGAACACCAGTGGTATCGGGACAGCTGAGAGTCAGCATCCTACTTACAGAATTCAAAATAAACTCCTAACCTGAAGCAGGCAACCAGGGACAAAGGGGAGTATTACAACCTGTGCACATTACTCTGGTCTGCATGGCCTTAACTCCAAACTTGCAAGGCAGGAAACTGTACTTTGAGGAAGTAAATTCCTCCTTCGAGCCCCAGAATCTGACAAATAGGCAGCCTTCCGTGATGACTTATTGAAAGAATTGCTGAACGAGTAATACCTACCAGCATCTCATCAACCCAAAGGCAGATACAAAAATATCTCTCGGCCCATGAAAACAATTGTGCAAAACCAGGCACCTTTATTCACAGGTAGGAACACTCAGCAAAAAATCAGGGAATGATTCAGGGCGTAACCAGTGATCAATTCAGTAGCTACCCATAACTTCAAGCTATCCAAGAAAAGGACAGACCCGGGAGATAGGTGTCCTGGTTCTGGTCCTGGCCACTGCCAATTTACTGAGACACTCTGTATAGGTGGATTCATATCTCCAGGCTTCTCTTGGCCTTTCCAAGGCCTGGGAGGGAAAATTAAAGCCTAGTGTTTTCCCCCTAAAGAAACAATTGCAAAAGAGTCCAGGGAGGTGATAAAAAAAGCATTTCTTAAAGGGGAAAAATCTCAGCCAGGCGAGGTATCTCATATCTGTAATCCCAGCAGTTTGGGAGGCCAAGGCGGGCAGATTGCTTGAGGTCAGGAGTTTGCGACCAGCCTGGCCAACATGGCGAAACCCCATCTCTACTAAAGACAAAAAAATTAGCCGGGCATGGTGGGGGGTGTAATCCCAGCTACTTGGGAGGCTGAGGCAGGAGAATCACTTGAACCCAGGAGGCAGCGGCTCCAGTGAGCCGAGATCATGCCACTGCACTCCAGCCTGGGCAATGGAACCAGACCCTGTCTCCAAAACAATAAAAAATAAAAAGTGAAAAAACCTAGGTATAACTTATTCAGAAACATCTTCGTTTCCGCTCTTCTCTCCCTCTCTCCCCTACTCCTGCTCTCTCTTTAGTGAGTATTCAGCAGGTGCTTACTTTATGTGCCAAGCTTATGCTGTGGACTTTTCATTTCATCCTTCACAACAACCCTTAGGTGGTAAAGGAGACACTAAAATAACCTCCATCCTAGAGAGAAACTGAGGCTTAGGAGCGGAGGAGCCAGCACAAGGTCCTTTAGCTGGGAAAACACAGAGGGAGGATTTGAAACCAGGTTCACTTCTCTGTGTGCTCCCAAATATGTCACGTTTTTACCAAATATATTGGTACTCGTCTTTTCCTTCTATCCTGGAAGTGAGTCCAGAATTGCCTTATCTAATCCATGGCAAACCTATTTCAAGAGGTCTGTGTTAAACAATACACAGAAGTGTTTGTGGGGAGCAAGTGATCTCCTTTATCAACAGTGGAGCCATAGTCAGAGTAATGGAAATTGTAGTATAATCCAAGCAACATTACTGAACCAAACAAGGTGCCAGGAAACGTGCTATATTATACATAGCATGTATACACATATATGTATGTATATGTATCAGAATATATGTATTGTATGTGTATATGTATATATGCACACAATTTACGTATGTGTCCATGTATATGTACACACGTGCATCTATACTTGTCTACATATACACAGAACATATACATATATGTACAGATATATGCATGCACAAATCATCTTTTTTCTCTAATCTGCACCATTACTACTATTCCCATTTGATCACTAAGTTGACGGAATTCAGCTAAGTATCTTGCCAGGATTGTATGGGACGTGATCAGTGAGCCAAGTGTAGGATGCAGATCTGCTTGACCCATAGTTCTTGAAAGAAAGAATAAATGAAATAAAACAAAATAAAATGCATCCATAATGCCTCCATTTCACCTCAGAATTTATAGGACACTTTCAAGTATGGTACAATCATTGCATTTAATCCTTACAGCAGTCCTATGTTCGGCTCTTATTAATATTAAGCGTTCATCTGATCTCTGTTTTACAGATGCTGAGATCAAGGATCCAGAGGTGCCGTGATTTGTCTAGGAGAACGCAGGTGACAGCAGGTGGAACCAGGACTACATAGCAACCCTCCACCTCCCGCTTGGTGCCCCACCCACTGTGCTGCATGGAGTCTATCTTCCTTCCTTCTTACGGAATGGTCGGCCTCTGCATGGTGGCTCTGTGGACCAGGGATGTCTATGTATCAAAACACTCTTCCCATAGGAGCTCTCACAACTGACAGCTCCCATCTTGAACAAACAGACCAGTGTTCATTTGGATGTTCTCAGCCTCACGTGGCACCCACTCCAACGACTTCTTGCCGAGTGAATTTAGACAATGTGCTTCATGCCAGCACTCTCATTGCAAATGGCAACAGATTCACAAAGCATCCGGGAGCAGCCGTTTGTCATGGATTTTGCAGTCAGAAATAATGACGGGTCGAAGTCAGCCCCAAATCCCAAAGCTCCCTAGGTATGAATCCCAGATTGGGAAGGGTTGGGAGTTACACCACCCCTCCAAATGAAGACCCTCTTCAAAGAGGAGGCGGGGCATAGACCCCAAGATGAAAAGTCAAGGCCAGAAGGCTGGAATGGAGAAATAAATCCTGACTCAACTAGAAGGATTAAAAAGTCACCTAGCATGAGGAGAATTCGCACTCCACAAATTTTTCTCGACTGAGTAAATTTAAAGAAATAAAACTAGATTGAGCATGCGTTTAATACTGCCTGCTATCTTTCCCCCTGCTCTGCTCAGTGGCTTGTTAAATATGAAAAGATTTGCCCTGCAAAGGGACACAGGGAGAGGCAATCTCTGGGGGACTCATCAGCTACCCCGCACCTCCTCTTTGCAACCCAGGTAAGAAAGAGAGCATTGTCCAATTCCAGCACCTGAGTGCCCTGGTCTTGTGTACAAGTCTCAAATATAATCACTGGTATAACAACCGTCTCCCAATGGAAGGTGTGATATAAAGAGCTCATTCGAGATGCCAGGAGCTTCCCTTTCTGACCCTGGCTGCCTGAGAGGCAAATTGCATTAGAAAATGACATGCCATTCATCTCGCCAGTACTTGCAGGAACATTTAGCTAATTAAATGATTAATAAATTTAACACTGCTTTATAATTTCATTTAGCTGTGTTGGAAATCACACGGTGAGCTGCGTATGCACCGAATGAGATTAGGTGGGAGTGAGGGTTTCAGAGGCTGCCCTGGTAATTGAGATTAGTCTATTACTACAGTGACCTTTTTAACTTTTATATTCTCTTGTTAAAGCGAAATAAAATTTTATTCACTTTTAAGGAATATTTACTCAGAGAAATTTACATGAAATTAAAGAAACACCAAGCCCAGAAGCCTACTGGGGCTGGAATCCATGCACTATTTCTTTTGTAATTTTCAGAGCTGCTTTAGGAAACTGTTCTTGAGTTGGCTGGAGGGAGAGTGAAGAGCAACTGTTCTTTCATTTATTCAATGAATGTCACATTCCTGGTGTGTGCTGGGCACTCTGCGGGACCTGGGACTACAGCAGTGAAAATGACCCAGGTCCCTGTCGTCACAAACTTGAATTCTAGTGAGAAAATACAGATGACAAGCAAATGAATAAACAACAAAATAAACGAGAGTGAGAAGCACAGTGCAGAGAACTGCAGGAGGTGGCTTCTTTAGACTGGAGAGTTAAAAAAAAGTCTCTCTGTAAAGGCGACAATTAATCTGAGATCTGAATTACAAAAAGCAATCAGGTGTGCAAAGCTGGGGAGGATAGCATGCGGGGACAGAGAGGCTGAGGGTGAAGGGCCTGAGGCGGGAAAGCAGGAACTTGGTGTGTTTAAGGAATTGAAAAACAGGGAGGCAGGAGGTGATCCAGCAAAAGTGGAAAGGGTCAGATTAAGCAAGGCCCTGCTGACAGGATAAGGAGTGTGGACTTCTTTTTACAGGTTTGGTGGGAAGCCATGAAAGGGTTTAAAGCAGAGCTAAACCCCATCCGCTGGGTGATTCCGTCTAAAGCAAGTGATCCTGCAGCCGCAATTCAGAGTGGTGTCGAAGCCTGACTTGGTTTTCTTCACCTGCAGTCTCCTGTCCAACGTGTGCTTTTTCCAACTGAAAACTCTGGCTAGTCTTGTTTCTCTGTCTTTTTCTTGAAATGTAGTACTTGGTTTGTTCCAGGTACTCTGAAAATGTTTCTGATCAGGCCTTCCTTAACAGTTCTTCTGGCCAATATTTTTGCTCACCTCATCCATGAAATCCCAACATACGTATTTTTAAACTTCCAGAGGTCTCTGTTACTTCTCTCTTGTATGAACCATGTTGTTTCTTTTCTGTCATCCCACGCTTTAATATCTGGGGTCCGCCCGCCCTAGGGTCAATAAATTCCCAGACACAGCAAACAACTCACTCGGGGGCACCCCTTTTGAATGTAAGCCAACCAATCCAGAACCTACACCCCCACCACCTCCTTTATGGATTTCTCATGCCCCAGGCCACCATCCACCCTTCCTAATCACCAAAGGCCAGGTACCAGAAAAATAGGGACAGCGTCTCTTCCCCAGAGCCTGCTGAACTTAATAAAACTCTAGTCTACTTACCCTGCCTTGTTCGTTCCTTCGCACAGAACCCAGTTTGACCCTCTCCCTCGGCCTCTTAACCAGTCCTGGTGCCTCCCTATGTCCCCTTCCCTTGCAAACTGTAAAGGATACAGATCACAATCATCACAACTCTCACAAAGTGTCTTTTCAGTGGTCATCGTCTCCTGATCTATTGGTCTTAGCCTATCTAAATAACAAAAAAACCTGTATTTTAAAGAATCTCCAGATGGCCAGTTTCATTATGCACCAAATAACAATAACTACTGATTACTGAGGTTCCACTACGTGCCAAATGCCTTAGAGATATGACAGACTTCAACCTATTCTAGTTCAGCCTTCCTTCACACACAACCCTGCAAAAAAGGTATGGTTTTGTGGTTTCTTTTTTTTTTGGCCATTGTATAAATGAAAAAACTGAGACACAGTTTATGAGACTTGACCAAGGCTCACTGTTTCTAACTGTGAGAGCTGGGAGTGAAGCCCAGAATAGAGATGGTATAGTTCTTAAAATCAGAAAAAGATCAGTTTTCCTGCTACTGAAATGAACTAAAGGCCACCACTTCTTGGCAGACTCTAGAATGCTGGTGTTTTGTCTTTTTGGCTCATCCAGCCAAACTGGTTTGGAATTAATAGTCACAATTTCTTGTTCACTTTTTCTCTTCTCCCTGCTTTGCCTAGTGTAGCATCAGGAATATTTATACAGAATTCCTCTATTTTCCCTAATACTTTCTCTCAAGTTAATGTAAGTACAGAGAAAATGTCTAAAGGAATGGCCAGGGCCATTTTACCATGTACCCTGTGCCGTTCTTCTAGAACAAGGACCAGTTCTTCAGGGTATGTGCAACAATCATCAAAGAACCTCACTCTTCTGATAATTCACATATTGTAAATCTACATATTTGACATGAAAAGTTTTCCTGTTAGTTGTTGGTTTTGTGTTTTCTTTCTTTCAGCCTGTGGAGAAGATGAAATAAAAGGTCTTCTTTCAGCAAGTGTTTAAACGATAGTAGTTTCAATTTCAGGTAATTATGCATACATCCCTGGGATATTCTTAAGACTTTGAACACAGGCACCCACCCCCCTCTTAAATTTGAAATCCTGTGATACCTGCTGTAAACCCTAAAATTTGTGAGCAATTACCTTTGTAAGCAGTGTTTCTGGAAGGTAACAGCTGCGTGTGCTTCACACTTTTTTTTTTTTAACTTCTTAATTGTCTGGTTGCTAACTCTGACTACTAATCTTCTGATGCTTAAGAATTCCTAATTTTCCTTCCAATACCTTCTACGTGGTGTGGAAAATTTGAACCCATCTATGTAATATTTTCTGCCTTTAGAAATTGCAATTGTTGCCGGGCATAGTGGCTCACGCCTGTTATCCCAGCACTTTGGGAGGCTGAGGCGGGTGCATCACTTGAGGTCAGGAGTTCGAGAATAGCTTAAGCAACATGGCAAAACCCCATCTCTACAAAATACACAAAAATCAGCCAAATGTGGTGGTGCGCACCTGGGTCTTAGCTATTCTGGAGGTTGAGGTAGGAGAATTACTTGAACCCGGGAGGCAAAGGTTGCAGTGAACCAAAATTGTACCACTGTACTCCAGCCCGGGCAACAGAGTGAGACCTTGTCACAAACAAACAACCTCCCATTGTTAGACCTACAATCACATTAGCACCTGTTAGCAGTAACAGATGAGGCTATGAGTAGTGAGTGTGCAAATTCCAGTCGTTGAAGAGGTGGTGACTTGTCTGATTTCCTGGAAATCGTCAACTCACTATTTTTCTCTTTTAATAGTGAAATGACTAAGTGAGTTATGAGTGCTTAGGTGCTTTAAGTATTTCCTTCATCTTCATTCCATGTTTAGAAATCAACAGAGAGACTTGTACCTAGATTTGAAAAACAAAACAAAACAAAACAAAACAAAACAAAACAGGAATTCTTCCTCCCTCCCTTTCTCCCTCTTATACGTATCAGTCCTCTATAAACCTGACGCCATACTAGGCACTACTGGTATAAGGCAAGGGGAAAAAAAAATTCTGGCTTTCTGCATAGTCCTTTCGATTCAAAAGGCGATCCATGGATTATCAGCATATTGCAAGCTTGTTAGGAATGCAGAATTCAGGCCCCTCCCGGACCTCCTGTCACCAAATCTGCACTTTGCAGACAATCTCCAAGCGATTCATGTGGACTGTATCATTGAGTAAAAGCCCTGCTGGAGATGAGGGCTTGGCTGTCTATGTCAGCTTGGCCAAATCCAGCCAGCCACCTGGTTTTTGCTGTTGTTTTTTTATGCTCCATGATCTAAAAGTGATTTCTACATTTTAAAATAATTACATTTTAAATGTTACACAAATACCTACATAATAAGCTCAATTTTGTCTCTTACATTTCAAAGTCTAAAATATTTTACTCTCTGCCCTTTTTTTTTCTTTTTTAGATGGAGTCTCACTCTGTCGCCCAGGCTGGAGTACAGTGGTGCAATCTCGACTCACTGCAAGCTCTGCCTCCCTGGTTCAAGTGATTCTCCTGCCTCAGCCCCCCGAGTAGCTGGGACTACAGGTGCGCACCACCATGCCCAGCTAATTTTCATATTTTTAGTAGAGACGGGGTTTCACCATGTTGGCTAGGATGGTCTCAATCTCTTGACCTCATGATCCGCCCACCTCGGCCTCCCAAAGTGCTGGGATTACAGGCATGAGCCACTGTTCCTGGCTTGCCTTCTTAAGCAAAAGCTTGCCAGTGCCTGCTATAGAATCTAGATGAATCTAGAACCCTAAGTCTGGGTGAAGGCACAGATGAAGCTATCTTTTGAAATAAGCATGATATCGTGACACTGATTCCACTGAAAATAATTTGTCAGAGGAATGACTGTTCTTACTCTCTTTATTTTTTTCCAAAACCATGATATATATTCAACAGGAAACAGGCACTGAGAGCCAAAATCTTGGATCAAGTTTATAAAAGCACAGGTGTAATAGGAATTTCATAGCTCAGGCTCAGAGGTTCATGAGGACCTAAAAATGGTTATCTTCAGACCCAGAAGGACCCAGAACACATGAAACTTGGTTTAACCGGCTCCATCCAAGTACGCTATGAAAATGATGAACAGTTTACCAAACGTGGTTGTTTTACGGTGTACATCTGTCAGCAAAAGGGCTGTATTTTTTTAAATGTTGCGAACTTTTTAGTTTTTCCAAATGAAGACAACACAAAATTGCCATCAAATATCCCCATCCCTTCAGAAAAGAGTGGCTATATCCTTTCAACTAAACTCACCTTTCTTCCAAAAGAGGGTTTTAAAAAATTATTTATATGTCCACGTCTGTCTTGGAGAGGTAGATTTAGCTGAGCAAATGAAATGAGGGGCCAGTGTTGAAAATGGGTAAGAGTGAAAAAGAAGAGGAGACAGGAATCAGAGTCACAGAGAACACAGTGGCTCGGACAGGGAATCTTCAGAAAAGGAAACTCAGCTGGAAACAAGAGGCTTGGTTCCTGCCCGGCCATTCCCACGGTGACCTCGCCAGTGTCCAGGGCAGAGAACACTTAAATAAATACTTGTTGCACTAGACTAAATGAAAAGGATTTCGTAGGTGTCGATTTGCAGTGGCATGACCCAAGCTGCCTATTTTTCGTACCATTTAGGGCTCTGACATTGAATAGATGAGAACCTGTTTTTAAAAGACTGTCTGTGATGCATCTACTCAGCTTGTTAGAACGGAGGCCAAAGGGAGCCAAAGTTGCTTTGGATTTGGGTAGGATGCTCTGCTCTCTTTTCTCCCAGATTCTAAATACTTGTGGGATGCATCCATGGCTAGCATCAAGGGAGGCAGCAGAAGAAATTTTGGACAGTCCAGCCTGGCCTGTCAGCAGGCCTGGAAAACCCTTTCAGACTTCGGGGGCCACACCTTGCCAAGATTGTCTCTTTTGAGTGTAGGTTACAACCTGTTCTTATTTGAATAGATGTCCCTAAAAGAACAGGCATTCTCCTACCCAAAAAAAGCTAAACAACATCAACAACAAAACCCCACAAAACAGATGATACTAAAGGTAGCCTTCACTAACCTTTAAATGGTCCTGGGAGGAATAAAACAGTATCTACAATGAGATTAAGGCCTTCTATGATCCCCCATTTACGATGAATACGGTGACCACAACATCTAGAGGTTCTTTCTTGCTTTTTGGATAGGTAATTGATTGTGTGCAGGTATTATTAGGATTGTTACTCAGGGTAAATCACAATCCGAGTTTCCAGAAGCGCATCGCTGTGGGCTCTTCTCTAGGGGTCTAGACATAATGACGAAGGCACTTTTAATGTAAACCAAATGACTTGGTACGATCCCACACCCCCGTGGCTACCTGAGGACATCTCCACAGCTCCCTAAGTAAGTACCCACAAGCAGACAAGGATTCTGCTTGACTTCCTTCTCACAGAAAGGGCAGCTTGGCATGACTGATGTGACCCCAGACTCTCTAGAAAAATTGTGCAGGGGCGTCTCACAGCTGGAGCAGGGAAGTCAGGTGGGACTGGGGTCAAACTTGAGTGCTGGCAACTTTTAGCAAGCCACTACACTGGGCCTGAATCTCCTCCTCCTGAAATGGAGATGATAAAGCTGCCTCTGAAGACTTCTAGGCAATGGAATGAAAAACATAGCAAGCCCGTGACCCTGAGCGTGTACTCAGTGAGTTTGGCTTTTCCTGCCCTGTGCTTCACAGAAACCAGGCCTCTGCTCACTCTGCAGGTCTCCTTGCCCGGCTTTTTTGAGCTGCCTGCATTCTCTTCCTTCCTGGTGTCTCCTCCAGCAAGCTTCCCTGACACTCTCAGGCTAGGAGCAGTCCTCTCTTTCCACCGTCTCCTAGACCCAGAGCCCACTTCTATCCCTGCTCTTCCCTCAGTGCAACTGGGTCCTCCGTTCTATCTCCCAGAGAGTGAGCTCACAAGATGTCTTGGCCTCCACCCCGGTGCTGGCCCACCTGACACAAAGAAGGAGCTAGATGTTAGCTCAACTGCAGAACAATTCCCTGAACTCTGCCCACACTAAGCTGACTGCTGGCCACTCTGTTTGGGCATAGCTGGGCAGGTTTTTTGGCTTTTTGTTTTTGTTTTGAGATGGAGACTCACTCTGTCGCCAGGCTGGAGTGCAGTGGTGCAGTCTTGGCTCACTGAAGCCTCCGCCTCCCAAGTTCAAGCGATTCTCCTGCCTCAGCCTCCTGAGTAGCTGGGACTACAACAAGCCACCATGCCCAGCTAATTTTTGTGTTTTTTAGTAGAGACAGGGTTTTGCCATGTTGGCCAGGATGGTCTGGATCTCTTGACCTTGTGATCTGCCCACCTCGGCCTCCCAAAGTGCTGAGATTACAGGCGTAAGCCACCGTGCCTGGCCGGGGAGTTGTTTTTTTTAAAGCTTAACTGCCTTCCCCTTGGCTTCACCAGAGACTCCTCTTCCACTACTGATTCAGGAGGAAGCCTGCTCCGCCTGCATTCCCCGTCTCATGGTCCAGCCAGCCTGTATACACTTCTCTGCCCCATCCATCACCCGTTCTGCCAGCATGGGTCAGCAAATCTCACTCCTCAGGGCCTGGCCTCACTTGGAGGAGGGATGCAAACAAGTTCCAAGGCAGAGCTGACAGAAATAAAAAGGATATCTTTTATTCTACAGGAAAAAGTAGAGGACAAACTTCTCAATAGTATCAGAGGAAATTTAACAAGGGATATGGTAAGATCACGGTCTTCTATGATTCCCAATTTGCGCTTAATACAGTCACAATGAAAACTAGTCCTCCCTTCATAACAGAGGCCTGTTGCTTTCTAAAGATGCAAAGCCTAGGTATCCTTGGCTATTTAGATGTGATACTTCATGGCTAAAACAACAACAAAAAAAAGATAAACAAAGGCAACTCCCCAATCACAGAAAAGAGAATTAAAATCACACTAGAGTCAAAACTTCAACACTGGGGCTAAAGGCCATGGTTTTTCTTGCTATTACAGCAACTCCAGGATCAAACAGGCCCATTGGGTGGCTCTGGCTGTCACGCACCCCGGCAGGCCGCTCTGAGACTAGCATGCTTTCAATACCAAGTATGGTGGCCATTTCCTTCTTGTCTATCCTCTAGCACCCTTGATCTGCAGGCATGGCCTCTGTATTCTGCATTATTTCACTGAGAAAGGCATGCAGTGCATAAGCAGAGGGTGAAGCCTTAGCTCTGTCACCTTCTAAATCTCAACGTAATTGGAGCTCTGTTTGCCTTCAACCTAAACACTGATCATGTGGAAGGAGCGATATTGGTTGCTGTTGTCTCCCTCTCCCACCTCCTGCCGATGCAAGTCAGTGTTGACGAATGTCTGGTCCAGGGTAACCAAAGAGAAGGCACACATACTCTTCATGTCTAGGAAATAAGAGCCTGTGGATTTGGGGGAGTCCACACAACACCTGCTGGAGATGTTTTGTTAGTGACCTCTAGGAGCGCACCACAAAGGATACTGCCTTTACTTGGAAAGAACCTCAAAGGCAGTGAAGAGTCAATCACTGTAGCACAGAATGTTCCAGATTTCAAATGACCAGACGAGCTGGCTGTTTAGGAGGTGGTGCCACTTTTACAGTTAGCTATATAACATGGAAAGCAGGAGGGGAATTTTCTGGCGAAATGCGTCAAATGTGTGTTTCCTCTTTAGTATTAAAATGATAGCTTTACATATTTCATAGATGTGCCAGTAGCAGAGTTGAATTGGTAAAATGAAAACTAATGTTTAAAACGGAAGTAATTCCGGTGGAATGTCATACAAAGCCTCAAATCAGGGAGAAACGAAAAGAGCTAATAAACTAGGCTGAAAAAGTCTTCTACACCAAAGAGAGCAAAATGATAGCCTGCAGGTTGAATCTGGGCAGCGGATGTATTTTATATGGCTCACTCCAAGTGGTCTATGCAATGATTTCATTGCCACCATTTACAAACTGCATGACTTCAGCTGGGTGCAGTGACACACACCTGTAGTCCCAGCTAACGAGGAGGCCAAGTGGGGAAAATCACTTGAGTCCAGGAGTTCCAGAGTGGCCTGGACAACATAAAGGGTGGCCTGGGCAACAGCGTGACACCATCTCAAAAAAAAGGGGATGATTTAGTATTTTAAAAATATATGAATATCTAATCTAATCTATCCAGAAAAACCAGAGGTTCTGGCAAGTTTGTAGCTGATTTCCACATGGCAACGCTCAACTGGAAGTCAATAATGGCTGCCCCTTAGAGATGAGGCATGAACTCTATCTTTGGCACTTTCTCCTGTCTTCCCTATATTGGGGACCTAGATCTAGCTCCATTTATCATCCTATACACAGCAACATCATTCCTTTATTCTGCCTACGTGGTAGTTGAAGCATCTGAAACTGCCCTATGCTGTGCTATATAATTATGAATTATTAACAGGGCTTTATCTCCAAGATCCTGATGCATGAGTCAGAGAGGTGACAATCCCATGTTTAGTGTGAATTATCCTCAACTGGAAAAATGAAGGCATTGAGTACAAAGTTCAGTGCTACTCTTTGATAGTTCCATGAATCAATGGTTTGGGAAAGGGTCTCTTCTACCTCTACCAAGGAGAGTTTTCATTTTTAATCTTCCACTAAAGGTAGACTGAGCAGAGCTAACCTTGGTGAACCAGGGCCATTGCCAGTGAATAACATCTGTGAGTCTTCTCAGCTGCCTTAAAATGAGAGGTCTAATCGGAGAAGAAAGTCCTTGACCAGAAAAGCATTTCCTTCTTAGGTTCCCATAAAAAACATAAATGGGCTCTTCTGTGCCCACAGATGTGGTCTTGCTGGTCATTGGCATGTGAGAGTCCCTTTTTCAGCAGTGTGGATGGGTAGATAGATGGACGGAAGGATCTGAACCCTCTGATCTGATCCCTATGTGATCCACCACACCCATTCTGCAAGATGGCTGATGGGAGGAGCATCCATGCCAACAGAACTAAGTGATGTATACTAAGCAATGTGAGGCCAGGACTTGGAGTCTGGCCTCCTGCTCTAACCCACTGGCTGCGGTCCTAAATGTACTCTGTGGCAGAATGCCAGCTGAGAGAAGTACAGATGAAAATATAAGCAGGCAGATAATTTATGAGACATGAAACTAAATGCCTCACTGGTTCTTATGCAACTCAAGCTGAGCTCCATGGTGGCTGATGGGGACTCATTTGAGATCATCCCTAGGAAGGGAGCTATATTCTTCTCTTACATTCTCCTAACCACAAAAATGGAACCCACCGAACAAATAGTATCCTTTCCTTGTTGGGCACTAAGCTGAGATGGGCATTTGCTGAATAAAAGTCGGTGAGCTATCCACAAAATGTTAGCAAACTGAATCCAACAATGTATAAAAAGACGCATATACCATGACCAAGTGGGATTTATTCCAGGTATTCAAGGCTGGTTCAATATTTGAAATCAATCAATAGAGTCCGCCATATCAAAAAGCTAAAGCAGAAAAATCATATGATCATACAGATTGGCATACAAAAAGCAGTTGACAAAAAGTACATACCCATTATCATTTTGGAAAGTTTCTTAGTAATTTAGGAATAGAGTAGAATCACTTCAACTTGATAAAGAACATCTACAAAAAACTTACAGCTAGCATCAGATTTAGTGGGGAAATGGTAAATAACTTCACCCTCTAAGATCAGGAGCAAGGCAAGCATGTTCTTACTACTCCAGTTCAACACAGCATAGGAAGTTCTAGCCTTTACAATAAGGCAAGAAAAAAAAGGGCATACATATTATAAAGGAAGAAATA
>NW_012103920.1:4250586-4253687 GCF_000951045.1 Mandrillus leucophaeus
CAAATGCTTGTTTGGCATCATTGATAGAACCATAAACTTGTCCTTTAATTTGCTGCTGTAATAAATTACACTGATAGAGAATAAAAACAATAAGTAAAGAAATGACATGAAAATTTAATTAGTTTTAGTAAATAATGGATTAATATCCTTTCAACAAGCTCTGACCCAAATCAGTGGCATCATTCAACAAAATCTAAGAAAGTGCTCACTTACAGGCAAATGTATGTACAGTAGCCACCCCTTCTGCGCAGGGGATATACTCCAAGACCCCCAGTGGAACCCCGAAGCCTCAAACCCTACATATATTTCATTTCTTCCTATACATACATACTTATAATAAAGTATACTTATAAATTAGGCACAGTAAGAGGTGAACAACAATAGAACGATTATAACAATATATTGTAATAACAGTTATGTGAATGTGGTCTCTCTCTCTCAAAATATCGTATTGTAATATATTTGTACCACAGTTGACAATGTGTAACTGAAACCTTGGAAACCAAAACTGTAAATAAGAAGGAGTACTGTACAGAACGTTGTAAGTCAATAAAATTTATGTAAGAATCTAGGAGAGACATGAATGAACTTAATATTATAAAGTCAAAAGTAGTGTTTTTCCTCCCTAAGAAATACTCCTTTTTCCACTTGATTTTTTTTTTAATGCACTTGAAAATTCAATAGCTTAAT
Source organism: Mandrillus leucophaeus (assembly GCF_000951045.1). Lineage (NCBI taxonomy): Eukaryota > Metazoa > Chordata > Mammalia > Primates > Cercopithecidae > Mandrillus > Mandrillus leucophaeus. Next base: position 4,251,277 of record NW_012103920.1, read on the forward strand.
GCTTAAATCATGTTATAAACAGGAAGCTGAAATCGAGTAGAAAAGGAACTAGTAGGAGGCAAGCATGAAGCCAGGTCTTTTCATGAACATTATTATCCCATTTGATCTTCAGAATGTTCCAGTTCTCTCTGTACAAGGAGATGAGTAGCAGCTACCACCTGAGAAGTGGTGGGCATTCGTAACTCTCCTGGGTCCCCCAAAAAGCCTGCCTTCTCAGGCAGATGCTGTTAATTTACCCCATCTATCAGTTGAGGGGACTGAAGTCTTGAGAGGCTGAACAGATTGACCAGGCCCACACAGCTGGTGAATGGGAGAGCTGGGATGAAAATGCTGGTGTGCTGGAGTGAAAAAGCTGACCTTGGCTACAAGCATAGGCTCATGCTTGTAATCTCCACACTTTGGGAGGCTGAGACAGAAGGATTGCTTTGAGGCCAGGAGTTCAAGACAAGCCTGGGTAACACAGCAAAACTCTATCTCTACCGAAATTTAATAAACTTAGCTGGGTGTTGTGGCCTGTGCCTGTAGTCACAGCTACTTGGTAAGTTGAAAATCCTTGAGCCCAGGAGTTCAAGACTGCAGTGAGTTATGACTGTGCCGCTACACTCAACCCGGGGAGACACAGCAAGACCCGTCTCAAAAGAAAAAAGTTAAGCTCATCTTACTTTAATGACTGTTGGTAGATATAACATGGTGGCTAGCTGCATTGACTTCATATCAGCAGAGAGAGACTGAAATATTGGCTAAAACTCCTACCAGTTGTGTGTTCTTGGATCACTGACTTAACACCTCTGTGCCCCATTTTCCCATGGGCACGAAGAGGCAATCCAGCAGCTATCCCTTAGGGCTGCTATAAGGTTCAAATGAGGCACCACACATAAGGCATAGGGTGTGAAACATAACGAGCACTCAATACATATTGGCAAATACTCTATTTATTGTCAATATTATTATCAAATTTTTATCATCCCTAAAACTATTTTTTTTCCCCTAAGACAGCTGAGTAAATCATTGGTATGTATCAAGAATAAACCTCCAACAGAAGCCACTCAAATGGTGTGCCCTAGCTAATAAAATCTTTTAAAGTCGAAGAATCCACTTAGCCGAGTCACAGAATATACCACTGTTCAGGTAAGTCATAAAGCCTTCCCTGCAGCTGTTACAATGATTGATCTTCAGGCACAATTAAAATTCAAGAAATACACTGACATTTTAATAGAACAAATAATTTAAATACATTTAATGCGTTAGGCGGTAACCGTTTTTGTAATATATACCGACAGATTTGGGAAGTTCCCCAAAAAAAAAAAGTGCAGAGAAAGGCTTCATCCAGGAGGGGGAAGCAGGGAAAGACAATAGGATTGACATTCTTTGAGAGAAATCATAAAATCTGCAGCTACCTGGAATGGGGCATTAAATTTGGAAGTACAGACCCTATGACAAACAGTCTCTTAAACTTTTTTTTTCAAAGCCAAGTACTTTGAGTGTTCTCTTTCCCTTTTTTTTTCTGTCATCCCCAAAATGCCATTGAAAAAACAGACAAATGACTGGCTGTGGTAGCTCATGCCTGTAATTTCTGTTTTTTGGGAGGCTGTGGCAGGCTGATGGCTTGAGCCCAGGAGTTCAAGATCAGCCTAGGCAACAAGGCGAGAACTTGTCTCTACAAAAAATATATATAAAAATTAGCTGAGCATGCTGGTGTATGCCTGTAGTCCCAGCTACTTGGGAGACTGAAGCAGGAGGATCAGTCGAGCCTGGGAGGTCAAGGCTGCAGTAAGCCATAATGGTGCCACTGCACTCCAGCCTGGGGAACGGGATGAGACCCTAACTCAAAAAGAAACAAAACAAAAAGAAAAACTGATCCAGGGACTTCTTGTATTTCTGTTAACCTTGAAAAAAATGTTTTGAGATATAGTGACTCAAAGAGGAGAAATAAATGGTCTCTGGGATTTTTCATGCTAAAACTGAAAATGAAAATTCTCTCTAGTAACAATTAAGATCAATGTTACCTCTTCCTAGATGCCTTCCAGGTATGTTCTAGAAAATGTTTAATGATTGGCTTTGGTGGGGAAGAGGGAGCCCTGGTGTGTAGCATGTGCCAATTTCTGTGGTGTAAATTTTCTCACTATGGCTGAAATCAAGCTATCAATGTGATGTCACTGAACATGGGAGATGGGCAATCATTGGCTCCTGCTGGTGCAGCCAGTTCCAGCACAAAATTGAGCCATTTCTACTCTAACTTCCGTCTCACTAGTCTGTTTTGTATGCTTGGAGGCACCCGTCACTACCAGGAATTATCTTCTATATTTGTGATTTGTGCTTCCTTAACCTGTCACTATGGCCACGTCTGCTTGGTCACCTCCATCCCTGGAATATCTACACTGCGGCCTGACACAGAGCAAGGACTCACTAAA
>NW_012103920.1:4254912-4258509 GCF_000951045.1 Mandrillus leucophaeus
AAAAAAAAAAAAAAAGAAAAAAAGTCAGTCCCCAAAAGATTACACTCTGTGCTATTCTGTTTATATAATATTTTTGAAAAAAACTCCAACATTTTAAAAGTGGAGAACAGTTTAGTGGTTGCCAGCGGTTAGGAATGAGGCAGGGGCAGAAGGAAGGTGGGTGTGGTTTGCAAGGCAACACAAGGGAATTTTGTAATGATACACTGTTCACTATCTTGATGTGGCTGTGGATAAAGGAAGCGACACATTTGATGACACTATATGAACCTACATATGTAGACACAGACACACACATACACACGAGTACAAGTAAAATGGGAAATCTGAATAAGATCTATAGATTCTGTAAGTGTCAACACTGTGATATTGCAGAAGCATTTTGCAAAAGCTATCACTGGCGGAACTGAGCTAAGAATATGAGGAATCATTGTTTATTATTTCTAACAACTACATGTGAATCTTCAATTAAAATTTCAATTAAAAAATCAGTCAGTGAACTAGACACGAAGGGAGACATACAGAATTATAAGCGAAGGTGTCTCCAACCTCCTTAAACCTCACACAGCATTTGCTGCTTCTGCGGGGGTCTCCAATCCTAGCACTAAACCCTCTTGTTCAGTAGTCTTTGCTTCCTAGAATGTAAGCTCCTTGAAGGCGAGGACCACTCCTTTCTGACCATCTAAATTCTCAAAACTTCCCATAATATAAACCAGATGCTTAGTAAGCATTTGTTGAATGAATGAACCTTAATTTGCAGGGTACTGGCTGCATTCTCTCATTTAAATATTAATGCAAACTCTGAAATGGCTGTTACTGTCCTCATTTTATCCTGTGTTGGGGAGGAAACAAAGGTTCACATAGGTTACATGACTTGCTTAAACTATAATAGAGCTATGAGTTTTCAAAACTTGTTATGATTCCAAATCTCAAGACCTTTCTACTATGCCGCACAGATCAGCATCCGCACGGATGCAGCAACACAGGATGATACAAGCCAGTTCTGGAGGAAAAGTCTCTACAATAGAAGCCTCAGAGATGGGAAAACATGGCGGGTTGAAGACAGGGCATCAAAGAAGGCTCTGCTGGTAGAAGAATACCTTCGGAGTCAGGCTGACATCCCAAGAAAACAGGACCCATTAATAAGGAATAAAAATTCAGAAGACTCTTTTTGTTTTCTCCTCTGTATTATATTCAAGATAACATAATCCAAGACCTCATCTAACTAAATGATATAAGCCTATTTCATATCATACACTTCCTTAAAAAAATGCAAGCTACCAGGAATACAGATAAAACATAGCATGTTACTTTACTTGAAATATTCCAAGTTCTACAAGTATTTATGTTATCAAAGAACTAAGGGTTAGAAAATAATCTTACTTCACAGCTTAGCTTTTGCTGACTGACCCTTTTTTAAAGCAGATATTTTATGGTAAAATTATATCATATTGTTTTATGGGTGACTTTTTAAAATTCCTTTCAAAAAATTATATAATTTTAATACAGGTATTTGATCACTCTTATACATTTATTCTTAAATATCTGATAGTCGTGTTAATATTTTGAATGGGGCTTTTTTCTATTTCCATCTTAAATTATAACTAGTATATACCAGCTGATTTGTGTATATTTACCTTACATCTAGCCAACTCTTCAAATCATTTCATTGCTAGTAACTTTTACTGAATGTGTTAGCTTCTCTAGGATTATAATTATAGAAGTTTAAAACAAAGAACACTTTGGTTTCAACCCATTAAGACTTTTTTTGTCTTACTGTATTTGTTAAAACTTCTAAAATAACGTGACTATTGACATCTATCATAAATATTCTTGTCTAGTTTCTGATTCTAATGGAAAACATTTCACCATTTTACAGTTTAGAATAAAATTGGTGGACTGGATGTGGTGGCTCACACCTGTAATCCCAACACTTTGGGAGGTTGAGGTGGGAGCCTAGGAGTTCGAGACCAGCCTGGGCAATGTAGTGAGACCATCTCTAAAAATAAAATTAACAAAAAAATCCTGGACTCTACTGAAAGAGTTTTCCTTTCTCCTAACTTTTGTTACAAGTATTGCTGTTTTGTTGATGCGTTGGCTTTATCATGACTTCTGAATTTGAAGCAAATGCTTGTTTGGCATCATTGATAGAACCATAAACTTGTCCTTTAATTTGCTGCTGTAATAAATTACACTGATAGAGAATAAAAACAATAAGTAAAGAAATGACATGAAAATTTAATTAGTTTTAGTAAATAATGGATTAATATCCTTTCAACAAGCTCTGACCCAAATCAGTGGCATCATTCAACAAAATCTAAGAAAGTGCTCACTTACAGGCAAATGTATGTACAGTAGCCACCCCTTCTGCGCAGGGGATATACTCCAAGACCCCCAGTGGAACCCCGAAGCCTCAAACCCTACATATATTTCATTTCTTCCTATACATACATACTTATAATAAAGTATACTTATAAATTAGGCACAGTAAGAGGTGAACAACAATAGAACGATTATAACAATATATTGTAATAACAGTTATGTGAATGTGGTCTCTCTCTCTCAAAATATCGTATTGTAATATATTTGTACCACAGTTGACAATGTGTAACTGAAACCTTGGAAACCAAAACTGTAAATAAGAAGGAGTACTGTACAGAACGTTGTAAGTCAATAAAATTTATGTAAGAATCTAGGAGAGACATGAATGAACTTAATATTATAAAGTCAAAAGTAGTGTTTTTCCTCCCTAAGAAATACTCCTTTTTCCACTTGATTTTTTTTTTAATGCACTTGAAAATTCAATAGCTTAATGCTTAAATCATGTTATAAACAGGAAGCTGAAATCGAGTAGAAAAGGAACTAGTAGGAGGCAAGCATGAAGCCAGGTCTTTTCATGAACATTATTATCCCATTTGATCTTCAGAATGTTCCAGTTCTCTCTGTACAAGGAGATGAGTAGCAGCTACCACCTGAGAAGTGGTGGGCATTCGTAACTCTCCTGGGTCCCCCAAAAAGCCTGCCTTCTCAGGCAGATGCTGTTAATTTACCCCATCTATCAGTTGAGGGGACTGAAGTCTTGAGAGGCTGAACAGATTGACCAGGCCCACACAGCTGGTGAATGGGAGAGCTGGGATGAAAATGCTGGTGTGCTGGAGTGAAAAAGCTGACCTTGGCTACAAGCATAGGCTCATGCTTGTAATCTCCACACTTTGGGAGGCTGAGACAGAAGGATTGCTTTGAGGCCAGGAGTTCAAGACAAGCCTGGGTAACACAGCAAAACTCTATCTCTACCGAAATTTAATAAACTTAGCTGGGTGTTGTGGCCTGTGCCTGTAGTCACAGCTACTTGGTAAGTTGAAAATCCTTGAGCCCAGGAGTTCAAGACTGCAGTGAGTTATGACTGTGCCGCTACACTCAACCCGGGGAGACACAGCAAGACCCGTCTCAAAAGAAAAAAGTTAAGCTCATCTTACTTTAATGACTGTTGGTAGATATAACATGGTGGCTAGCTGCATTGACTTCATATCAGCAGAGAGAGACTGAAATATTGGCTAAAACTCCTACCAGTTGTGTGTTCTTGGATCACTGACTTAACAC
>NW_012103920.1:4259024-4260753 GCF_000951045.1 Mandrillus leucophaeus
AATTCTCTGTTTGCATATGACATGACAGGCTAGATAGAAAATCCCAAGAAATGTCAAAAAAACTAACAAATACAAACAAAAATAATAAAAAAAACCTCCTAGAACTTTATAATAAATGCATTCAGCAAGGTCATAGGATCAAGATCAACACACAAAACTCAATCATATTTCTAGATATATGTGGAAATCAGAAATAAAAATAAAATACCATTTACAATCGCTCCAAATAAAATGATATGCTTAGGTACACGCTCCAATATGTTAACACTAAATAAATAGAATTACATATGATGTCCACAAACTGGAAGACTCAACACAGTAAAGATGTCAATTCTCCCCAAATTGATCTATAGGTTTAATGTTAGACCTATAGATTTAAACCCTATTAAAACCGCAGCAAGGCTTTTGGTAGACATATACAACCATATTGTAAAATTTATATGAAGAAGCACAGGTCTAAGGAAGCTAAGATAATATTAATAAAAAAGAATACAGTGAGAAGAATCACTCTACTTGACATGAGGCTTACTATATAGCTATAGTAATCAAGACAGCGTATAATTGTCAGAGAGACGGACACATAGATCAGTGGAATAAAGAACCCAGAAACAAACCCACACAAACATGCTCAATTCATTTTTTGATAAAGGTGGAAAAAATTCACTGCAGGAAGATCATTTTCAATAAATGGTGATAAAACAGTGAGATGTTCCTAAACAAAACATATGAGACTTGACCTTAACCTCACATCTTATACAAAAATTAACTCAAAATGTACCATGGATAACACATGTGAAATGCAAAAATACATGACTTTAAGGAAAAAAAAAATTAGAAATTCTTTGGGATCTACAATTACCCAAAGAATTATTAGATTTGACAACAAAAGCTCAATCAAAAGGAAAAATTGATAAATTGGACCTCATCAAAACTAAATACTTTTATTTTGCAAATGCCCATGTAAAGAAAATGAAAAGACAAACTGTAGATTGAGAGAAGATATTTGCAAACCACATATCCAACAAAGAACCAATACCTAGAATATATAAAGATTTCTCAAATTGCAACAATAATACAACAATTCAATTCGAAAATGAGAAAAGATAATAATAGGCATTTCACTGAGGAGGATACATAGATGACAAACAAATGAAAATAAGTTTAAAATTATTAGCTATCAGGGAAATGTAAAATAAAACCACAGTGAAATATCACTACATGTTTACCAGAATGACTAAAATAAAAAACAGCAACACCACCAAATGCTGGTGAAGATATAGGGAAACTAGATCACCAAATGCTGGTGGAAATGTAAAATAGCATGGACAAAGCTTGACAGTTTCTTATAAAAACTAACCATGTCATTACCCTACAACCCACCAATTGCATTCATGGGCATTTATGCCAGAGAAATGAAAACTTCTGTTTACACCAACACAGTATATAAATGTTTATAATAGCATTACTTTCAACAGCTAAGACTAGATTTCCTTCAGTGGGAGATTGATTAAACAAACTATGACTTATATATACAATACCATGGAATACTACAGAGCAATGAAATTGAACAAGCTACTGACACATGCAACAACTCGGATGAATCTCCACGGAATTATACTGAGTGAAAAAAAGTCAGCCTGTAATCCCAGCACTTTGGGAGGCCGAGACGGGCGGATCACGAGGTCAGGAGATGGAGACCATCCTGGCTAACACGGTGAAACCCCGTCTC
>NW_012103920.1:4262457-4270577 GCF_000951045.1 Mandrillus leucophaeus
ATGCTTGGAGGCACCCGTCACTACCAGGAATTATCTTCTATATTTGTGATTTGTGCTTCCTTAACCTGTCACTATGGCCACGTCTGCTTGGTCACCTCCATCCCTGGAATATCTACACTGCGGCCTGACACAGAGCAAGGACTCACTAAACATCTGTGAAAAGAACAAATAAATGACAGAGAGGAAGAAGTAAGGGCAGGACATGGAGAAGAAGGAGAAAAGGGGAAGATAAGATATATACCTGTTTACTGGGCCCCATCCTGTTCTTACTGCTCTTTTCTGAGCAGTTTGGAGAACACCGTGTGGACATCTCCTCCCTGCTAGACAGACTTGTCACACCAGCTGAGAAGCACTGGAGAGTCATCCTAAGAGACACTGCTTCCTTCTGGCCAAATATGAACAAGAAACTGTCACATGTTTTCACCCCAAACTTCTTTGGAGGACCTTTCTGTATCTCTTAAATTTGGAGAACTCGACCTTGTACAGTGCAAAAGATCTGGGAAAACTTCCTTCTGATTAAAATACGACTGTTGAAAACGGTTGTTATCACCACTCACAGTTCATGTTGACAGGTCTGTGAACCCCGAAAATCTGAGCCAGGTCTCAGCTAATTTAGAAAGTTTATTTTGCCAAGGGTGAGAATGTGTGCCTGTGACACAGTCTCAGGAGGGCCCGAGGACATGTGCGCAAAGTGGTCAGAACACACTTTGGTTGTATACATTCTAGGGAGACATGAGACATCAATCAACATATGCAAGATGAACATCGGTTCGGTCTGGAAAGGCTGGACAACTGGAAGCAAAGGTAGGAAGACTTGAAACGGGCAGGTGGCTTCCAGGTCACAGGTAGGTAAGAGACAAATGTTTGCATTCTTCTGAGCTTCTGATTAGCCTCTCCAAAGGAGGCAATCTGATATGCACTTATCTCAGTGAGCAGAGGGGTGACTTTGAGTGGAATGGGAGACAGGTTGGCCCTAAGCAGTTCCCAGCTTGACTTTTCCCTTTACGTTAGTGATTTGGGGACCCCAAGATTTATTTTCCTTTCACAGGTCCTTTCTAAGCAAGTGCCTACATTCTTCTTTTAATTTTCATTTCCTCTTGTTGAAAGTCAGAGGTCCAACCATCTCTATTCTAAATCTCAGACATCAGCATCCTTCCCAACAGAGACACGCAGAACAGAAGCATGAAACTGATGTACAGAAACTGTATGAGTGACAAGAAGAATCTCCAGATCCCCTTACTCAGATGCATAAACGTCAGCTTGATGAAACAAGCAGACTGTTGTTTCTGCACAACTCACCTTGAAAGCTTATGTTTAATAGACAGAAGACCACGTCCCATTTTGTGTGAATGAGATGTTTTCTGAAGCCGACCGGCCTCTAAATCCAGATCTAGAGAATTTGGAGCAGCGCTTCTTATTTCTTAATTACGACCTGGTGGCTTGCCTGCCTCAGGGCACCCTCCCTTCATGCAGTTAATGCGGAGAGAGGTTTGCAAAGTTCACGGGAGATGAAGAGGAGGCTACATTGTTTTCTCCTGATTTTCCAGAGACAAGGAACCTGCTGAACTCCAAAGGATTGGACTTCTCAGGTGTTAGCGCTATAGGGTAAGAGGTAAAGCAGCTAAAAACTCACCCTCAGCAAAGGGCAAGTGATTTTAAGAGTTGGAGGATGCTGTGGTGGAAATTCGATTCAATTCTAACTCCCTCTGTACAAATGAAGGGAGATGTCACCTGCCTAAGAATATAGCAGGTCCAAGAAATCGGCCACCCCACTGCATCCAATAGACTGCTCAGAGCGTGCATTTCAAGGCAGGGTCTGCAAGTTTATTTTTGGTTCAGCCATGACTTAGAATGTTAATGTAAGTCAGTTTGTTATTACTGCAGATAAAGTCCTTCACCAGAAAGAAAAACAACCACCACAACAAAACACAGGTAAGGAGCTTAATGTTTCCAACAGCATTGAGACCATGGGGCACTGTGAAGAGGAAAAATCCAAAAATGCTTCATCAGGCCCCATGGTGCTGACAGCGCAGCAAAGCTCAGCTGGAACTGTAGTCGGCTGCCAGAGTTTGAATCAATGTTGGTGCTAAAATGATCAGAAATGTACGAGTCCCTCTTTGGAGAATTACCACTTTGCTTCTTTCAAATAGTTTATGGGGAGGGTCTCCGGTATGCGCCACAACACGTAACAGAATTAATATCAGTTTTAGTGGATACTGTCTCTAAAGTCATTCGGGCAAGTGCCCAGGGACATTTTTGAAGAGCACTTTCTGCCTCTTTTATTCGACTGCCCCTCTGCCCATGATGCGTATAAATCATTCTGGTGAAAGTCAGCTTTCATAAACAAACACCATAAACCTATTTTATTATTTGGAGGTTTTAAAAACATTTCAAAAAGATCAGCATGCTTTTCTTCTGTGATCCTTTAAAAAATAAAAGAAAGAAAGAAAGAAAGAAAAGAAAAAGCCCACGTGGTTTCCACAGTTCCATTCCAAAGCAGCTAAAGAGATCATGTTTGGACATCAGTAAAAATGATGGACAAATCTTTTTGCAAAAATTTCACCCTGGCTTGCCTTGAAAAATATAAAGCAGCTCTCTGGCACTAGATGTCAAATTAATTGCAGGCAAAGTGTGTTACAGTAATTCACTTGGCAGTTTAAGCAAAACCAAGAGAACAGCATTAAAGTGGATCCCCATATGCCAACGGGGCACCAACAGTTTGCTTCTGTAGCTGGAATTTGACTGTAAATCTCTCCTGCGTTAACCTGATCAGCAGCAGCACAAAGAAAATCTGTCCTTCTCTCTGCATTGTGTAAAATGGTTTATTTGCCCTCTTAGGAGGCACGCTGATATATAAATCCCACGTATGATTATTATTATTTTGAACTATTACTATGAGTTACTATTATTACTTTCCTGAGACAGAGGGAATGGGGCTGGGGAAGCTGGTGGATGAGACGGAACTGTGTGTGAATGCTGAGGGGGGACCATCTATCTTCGTTCAGGGCAGTTTCTGTAATATTTCAGGAGAGAAAGGTCATCAATACTAAAGGGAGTTATAAGTGTGGTTGGGGGAAGACTCTGCAGTGAATGAATTGCCTGTAAGCCTTACCCTGGTCGAATTCTCCTTGGCATTCAGCCTGCTGTGCTCTCTGCTCCTGTGGATAGCATATCTTTAAGGCATCTATGGACAATTCCCTCACCCTGCCACATATGCTGAGTCCCTACTGTGTGCCTGCATCTGTGCTATGACTGCAAAGAGAAATGAGATGTCAGTCTCACCCCCTGGAGGCTAACAGTCTAATTAACAGCAGGGCAGAGACAACTAAATAGGTACGTGCAAGCAAGTGACCACGTTAGAAAGTTGTGATCGTGGCTGTACACAGAGGACCCCTCTAAGTGTCAGGTTAAAAAGGTGCATCCCTGGCACAGGTAAACTTGCTTGCCCAGGACACCCTAATAAGGGGCATAATCAAGATTGCCCTGCCAGGTCTGACTCCAGGGCCCATGTTCTCTTACCTGTCTATGGCACAGAGGGGCCACAGGAGTGAGGCAGTTCTTCCAACAGGAAAGAGATGAGGAATGTATCTGGCAAGATTTCATAGAGGGGGTGATACTTAAACTGTAGCAGGAAATCTACGTGAAATGGGGAAGGCACTGGGCAGCGTATTGAAGGGTACATCATGTGTCACTAAGTGACCCCCAAGTTGAGAGGTGGACCACCGCCATCCTTTCCACACAAAAGGATCGTGGCTAATTACACATTTTCCTGTAAGTACAGCACCTTGCTCTTAGCACATAAAACCTTCCCCAACTGGAATGACTCCCTGAAACAATTTCTGGCCTTTGGAAAGTGGGGCATCCAAGAAAAACGATCAAGGACCATTTGAAGGCACACGCAGTATTCTCGGGAAATTATTTCTGGCTGTGGCCCCTGCTGTGGATCACAGGGCTTGGACTTTCAATCACAAGGTTGAAAGGTATTAACAAGAACCCACAGGGTCCATGGAAACAGTTTGCGTAAAACATTTCTCTTTCTTGGAACGTAAATGGGTCTATCTCCATCTAGAATTATTTTTACCAATTTCATCCTCAAGACTTCAAAGTTTTTTTTTTTCTTCCTCTGATGTTGTACTTCTGGAGTCCCCTACTCCCTAACTTTGGTCTTATGTTTGTGGAGGCACAGACCCAGCCTCCGCAGGATAGGGCCAAAAGGCTGACCCAGCGTGCACACCTGGAAGTCATTAAGGATACAAGGAAGAGGGGGAGGAACACAGAGGGGACAGAGGCCGGGCTGGAGAGCAGGAGTGGGGGAGGGAAGGGGATGGAAGAGGGTAGGGGGAAGGAGACACTGGAGGGAGGAGAAAAGAGGAGAAGCAGCCCATTTCTTTCCCAACACACTGACACTTTTTTTCCATGGCAGGTCACAGCCAAAGGTGAACATGTTCAAAACAAACAGCTAACAGACAAACACTCTCTTAAAATTCCACAATGTTGCCTCAGGACAATGCCAGGGGTCCCACATATCACTCTAAGTGAGAGAAAAGAAACTACCTGAAGAGAATCCTAAACTTTCTGACATTTTAGAACATTCTTAAGTGAATTATCTCTCTAAATGCTTACATCTCCAGGTTATCAGCTCTGATAAAAACTGAATTCAATAAAAGCAGTATTAAGCCTAACACATGCGAATTTTCTTTTGATAAGCCTTGCCAAGATTGTCAAGTCCCCCAGCTCATTCTCAATGAGCTACTATCATTTTCTTCTAAAAGGAAGTATGGTGATTTTTATGAGGCCTATAGAGGAAAGAGACACCATGGGTATGGGATGCAGAATAAAACTGCCGCATTACCGGCAGGGAAGCACTGGACATTGCATGTGCCTGCCACAGAGATCCATAACATTCCAAGAATTTCCTTCCAGAAGCTTGAGGATATTCATATTAATGAAACTGGAATTAGCTGGTAGATGGCGGGCTGTGACTAATCGTTGGCAGTTTATGGTAATAAAATATCACAATAGCCTCCTCTCAGTTTTCTTTTACTCCACCTCTGAGCTCTATTTTCCCTCCTATTCTCTGTAAGATAGGGGGAGGATTAATCACATTTAATTGATTGATTTACTACCTCCTGCAGTTTGGACAGTTTACATATATAATTTCATATTGCATGTGACAAATATGATTACACATATTCTGGAAATGCTAAGAAGTTCCTGGCATAACACACGTATGTACATGGCATGTGCCTGTTGAATTTTGTTGGCTTCAAGGGATATTATTATTCCCACCATATGTCAGGAAGCTGAGGCTTAGCCACATCAAGTCACCTGCCCCAGGTCATGCAACTAGAAAGGACCCAGTGAGGAACTGGTGTCCACCCTGTCTCTGGAGTCCATGCACTGACCACCAGTCAAGGGAAGGTAGCTTTCCTCTGCTGGCTTTAAGTTCCTGTTCACTTTTTCCTCCCAGTCACTATTTCACAGAAATTTGCATAAGAAGTGACATCAGGGCCAGGCGCAGTCGCTCACGCCTGCAATTCCAGCACTTTGGGAGGCCGAGGCGGGTGGATCATGAGGTCAGGAGATCAAGACCATCCTGGCCAACATGGTAAAACCCCGTCTCTACTAAAAATACAAAAATTAGCTAGGTGTGATGGCATGTGCCTGTAACTCCAGCTACTTGGGAGGCTGAGGCAGGAGAACTGCTTGAACCAGGGAGTCCAATGTTGCAGTGAGCAAAGATTGCAGCCAATGCACTCCAGCCTGGCAACAGAGTGAGACTTCGTCTCAAAACAAACAAACAAAAAAGAAGTGAGATGAGTATGCCAGTTACACCCTCATGGCTTTCCTGACTCTCACCTGGACACTTTCAGGTCCAAATATTTCCTATTCAGGCAACATTGGCAGCTGGATATTGACTAGCTTTGGAAAATTCAAGAGTTAAATGGTCTTCTCCCAAACTCACTGTGCATTCTGAGTATATTTGAATACAGAAAATTAAAATTGCTGCACAGGAAAAATATTACAAGGTTGCAAACAAACGACAAACATTAAAATATTTACAATAGTTGGCCACTGGAAGGTGGTGATGGTTTCCTTAATCTACACAGAGCTCTCACCGGTAAATGAGAACAATCTTATAGAAAGCTGAACCAAGAATATGGAAAGGCTGTTCAGAAAAGAAGAAATGCGAATGGCCAATACAAGTATAAAAATCTACCCAACATCACTCACAATTACAAAGTAAAATTAAGAATAATGGTGAGGATGCTTTTCACACGACTGATAGCTATATCATTTTTTTAAATGGTAATACTCCAAATTGACATGTGTGGGTTGTACAGACACTTAGATTTGGTGGGTGTGTGAAAACATTTTGGGAGGTCAATACGGAAATACCTATTAAAAATTTGAAGTACATCTTATTGGTCCGTAATTGAATTTCTAGGAATATACTCTACTTATTGATGTATATGCCAAAGGTCAAAGTACGCACCGAAATGAAACTTATAATATCCAAAGATTAGAAATAACTTAAATCTCTTTTAATAGATGGGTAGATGAATAGATTAATATTAAAACTCTTTAACAGATTTATTGGATAAGTAAATGATGGTAAAGACAGACAATGGGATGATATGCAGCCTTTTAAAAGAATTAACTAGATATACAGAAATGAAAATAAATGTAATCTATAAAATTATGGGAAAAGGAAAGGTGTAGAACAATGTATACAAATCAAGACATACATGTAAATTAATAAGTGTACCCATACACATAAATATAAATGCATATTTATGAGTATGCATATTTACATGTATGGATCAAAAATAAATTTTTTTTCTGGCAAGGTTAACAATACACTGTCAACAGCGGTTATTTTCGAGGTGTAAGAAGAAAACATTTCCTGAGAAGAAGAAAAAAATTTGTTTTTCACTATGGCTTGAATTTTCTAACATTGTTTATGTATTATTTGTATATATTTTTATTTTATAAGAAAGAAAAATTAATGCAATGAACAACATAAGCCCTCATTTCAATTTCAAATCATCCTAATTTTCAAAAGTGTATAGCTCCTGTCTGCAAACACACGCCCTATTTTGAACTCATTACTGGCAGCATTCACTCCGCTTGCTACAGAACACCTTCCAGTGCGAACCAATTGCTTTCTCCTTTCCAAGCCACCCCTGGTGGGGACCCATTAGGCCATTCTGCATCAAATGAAAAGAAACAGGCAACTGGAGCCATCCCTGGGTGGAATTCTGAATCCCCCGGCTAAGTACTGTGTGGACTTAGCTGAGTTACGTCACTTCTCGGAACCCCAAGCCTCTTCATGACATGTCTGTAAGAATGTCCTTGTGAAGAAATCACAATCTAAATGTACATATGTTTCTGTGTGTGTGTCTGCATTTATATAAAGTCTACTGTGGAGTTCTAATAAGTAAGTAGCAATGAGGAAGGGGCCCCAGGTGGGAGTGGGCCCCGGGTAGGGAAGAACAACAAACAATCCGCAGGCACAATGACCTCGACCTCATTCTGCACATAGCCCCCTCCAACAGGACCCTATGTAACTTCAGTCCCTCCAGCCCCTGCCTCTTTGCAGACAGCCCCTTCTCTGCTGCGTTGCCTGTTGTAACCTTGCAGTGTACTTTCATACCTTCTCTAATAAATCCACCTTTCTTTACCTACAACCGTCTTGGTGAATCCTTTACCGCCTGTGCCACTAGACCCAGATAGTGACTACCCGCAACATGTACCACCCTCAGTAGTCACTTATAACAAATTGGATTCTTTCTTTTTCCTTTGTAAGAACATTAAAGAGAAAAAAAATCCTAAGAAAATCCCAGTTATTCCCTCCACTGAGAATGGCAAAATGTGACCTCACCAAGATCAGCGTGTTTTTTAAAAAAACCACAGGCCCCTTCTTCATAATGGCAACCAAATCTCTATGGCCATAGCAGGAAGAAACAAACTCTTCCTTCAGGCTTGCTTAGATAGTCCAGCATGAAATCCCGGCTCACATATGTGCTCCTTAAATTTTCCTTCTGGAGGACTTGCCTGAATTCATTGAGTGTTATATTAATCTCCTCCCTGACAAATGCCAAAAAAAAAAAAAAAAA
>NW_012103920.1:4275692-4276449 GCF_000951045.1 Mandrillus leucophaeus
GGATCATGAGGTCAGGAGATCAAGACCATCCTGGCCAACATGGTAAAACCCCGTCTCTACTAAAAATACAAAAATTAGCTAGGTGTGATGGCGTGTGCCTGTAACTCCAGCTACTTGGGAGGCTGAGGCAGGAGAACTGCTTGAACCAGGGAGTCCAATGTTGCAGTGAGCAAAGATTGCAGCCAATGCACTCCAGCCTGGCAACAGAGTGAGACTTCGTCTCAAAACAAACAAACAAAAAAGAAGTGAGATGAGTATGCCAGTTACACCCTCATGGCTTTCCTGACTCTCACCTGGACACTTTCAGGTCCAAATATTTCCTATTCAGGCAACATTGGCAGCTGGATATTGACTAGCTTTGGAAAATTCAAGAGTTAAATGGTCTTCTCCCAAACTCACTGTGCATTCTGAGTATATTTGAATACAGAAAATTAAAATTGCTGCACAGGAAAAATATTACAAGGTTGCAAACAAACGACAAACATTAAAATATTTACAATAGTTGGCCACTGGAAGGTGGTGATGGTTTCCTTAATCTACACAGAGCTCTCACCGGTAAATGAGAACAATCTTATAGAAAGCTGAACCAAGAATATGGAAAGGCTGTTCAGAAAAGAAGAAATGCGAATGGCCAATACAAGTATAAAAATCTACCCAACATCACTCACAATTACAAAGTAAAATTAAGAATAATGGTGAGGATGCTTTTCACACGACTGATAGCTATATCATTTTTTTAAATGGTAATACTCCAAAT
>NW_012103920.1:4278344-4373024 GCF_000951045.1 Mandrillus leucophaeus
AAAAAAACATTTACTGAGGATTGATCAATGTCATTTCATTACATCCCGCATTTCACCCCAATTCTATATGCCTAGTTAAGTAATACGTTTGACCAGCTACCGTTAGGAAAACTTCATGAGCTGGTAGAACACTTGCTGGCTTTTAAAATTACTGATACAATATACAACTCCCCAGTGCAGGCCACGGGCAAGGACAGTAGAAATATATAGTAGCACTTAGCTTTTATAAGCCCACATTCTACATCATCAAAAAGACTGTACCTTGCACTCCATTAAAATAATAAAAAAATAGAACGAAGGAAAAAGAAAGGAACATTTAAGGACCTGAAGTTTAAATATACTAAAATGAGAACCACCTGTTCTATACCTTACTGTTAGAGACCGTACCCCTTCTGTGTCAGGATTTCTCACCCCCTCCGCAATGTGAATGTGTGTCATGGTTTATATTGATGTCAATCTTTGCTCCTATTTAACAAACTGATATTGCGTTCCCTATTAATATTGAGGGGGACCTCAAATTTGGCAAGGTGGAAAATTGTTAAGTGGCCTCTCATCGACAAAAGTAAAGGGCTGTGATGTGAAGGGTAAGGTTGGAAGATGAAGGTCAAGAGAAACCATGAAATGCGTTTCATTAGATCAATAAAATGTATGACTTCACTCGCTTAATTACATAAATAAAGTTGTTAAAAAGAAAATAAACTCGGGCGCACACCGTGCTAAATTAGCAGGGGCTTTATGTAAGACGAAGAAACTAGAAACAACCCTAGAAAAATCACTTGCACGTATGTGTTTTCTTTTCAAAAGCTTCATGCAAAGCCAGAAGGAAAATCTCACAGAGCTGTGTGCCTGCCAGGACTGGTAAGATCCAAGTGACAGAACAGACCCAGGCAAGACCGAGAAGGCGAAACTCAGATCAGCCAAGAAGCCCCACCACTGATCCAGTGCTCCATCCATCTGGTTTAAATTGCGGTTTGAAGCATATTTATGTGATAAAGAATTAAAGCTGTTTCTCTTGGCCACCTAAATAATTGGGACACTCTTTTGAAAAGCCATTGACATCAGTACAACAAGCATATTCAAAACTGAATTTAGAATTAAAGAGGCTCGAGTGTGCTTAACTTTTTTAAAGCATGCCAGAGCCTCTTTCCAAAGTTTTTTTTTTTTCTAAATGACAATATAAGTAATAACTTAGCAAGATCCTAAAGGATTTATTCATTTTTTTAAAAGAGAAAAGTGATGTTTGAGGGAAAGAGAGAGACACAGAGAAACTAGAGAGAGCGCAAATGGAAAGGTTGCTGCTATCGAGATCAAGAAACAAACTCAGAACATTCCTGAAAAGACCCTACCTCCAAATCATCTGAAATGTGGCAAGTAACTCTCCCGAATAAGCACCATTATTTTAATAATGAAACACTATTTATGTAACACTGGCTGTGGCTTCATTTAGGTCATCTCTCATGAACAGTTCTGCAAAGAGAAAATTATTCTTGAGCAAAATCCACCAACCGGAAGTCCCAATACTGGGACCTAACAAAATCTTGCCTGAAATCAAAGCCTACATGCCCTCTTCCAACTTCACCACTGCTGCCTTTTTATGTAAAATGTAACTTATAAAGTCAACTGAAGTTCCAGTGGCAATGATTTAAATATGACTGCTTTCCAAGTACAGGGATGTAGGACGTAGGGAGGGGTGTGTGTGTGTTTCTGCAGCCGTTGGGTGGGGGAGTGATACGGTTTGACTCTGTGTCCCCACCCAAATCTCATCTTGTATCTCCCATAATTGCCATGTGTTATGGGAGGGACCTGGTGGGAGATAATTCAATCACACGGGTGGGTCTTTCCTGTATTGTTCTCATGATAGTGAATAAGTCTCACAAGACCTGATGGTTTTTAAAATAGGGGTTTCCCTGAATAAGCTCGCTCTCTTTACCTGCTGCCATCCGTGTAAGACGTGACTTGCTCCTCCTTGCCTTCTACCACGAATGTAAGGCTTCCCCAGCAACATGGAACTAGAAGTCCATTAAAGCTATTTTTCTTTCCAGTCCAGGGTATGTTTTTATCAAGCAGTGTGAAAATGGACTAACACAAGGAATAAAGAGATATACTGCTGCTTGACCACCCATGCCCTGTTTTTGAAAAGTTAAGACACCCTGTGTTAATTCACTGATGCTGACACCACGGCAGAGATAAAGCCTCAATATATATCCTTTCAGTGTGACTTTAAATATGACAAGGTTATCACTTAATACACCATCATTCAAGAGTTGATTTACCGGCTTCTGGGTGTTCCCCTCTTGTAGTCAACTCTCTACTTTCCTTGGATTAGGACATTCAGGGGTATTGCTTAACATTTCATAAGTTGCGTAAGAGTATTTGATAGATCTAATTTCCGTAATGAACACAAACAACATTTTGATTTTTTTCCCTCTGAATCAGGAGATTAGGTTCCGAAACACCTCAAAGCCTCCTGCTTTTCAGGCTCTCTTTGAGTCCACATGGGCAAACTAATTTTTTCCAAGCACATAACTCACTCAAGGATCCATGCCTCTTAGGAGTGCAGCTTCTTCTTTTGCTTCTGCTATTTTGTGTCTCACTCTCACAAAAGGACCTGGAGGAAGGGAGAGACCAGCAGTCTTCTTGCTGAATCACCTTCCTTGTTACATACAGAGGAGAGCTCATCCCTGCTTGGGAAGGAAGGCTCAGGAGGCAGGGGCCGCATGGAGTCTGTCCAACTCTTAGAGAAAGCCTGCTTTTTAGGAGTTAAATCAAACATAAAGAGAAGCCTGCTGGTCATTGTGTGCTCCGGTTGTGATATAACTTCATCCAAAAAAAGGATTATGTCAATGTTCTTTTTATGATATCCTACACATCTCAGTAGTTTCATTTATGGCCAAGAATGCCATGGTCTCTTCAGTTGGCATGCAGCCATTTCCCCCTTTTCTGTTTCAAGGGTCACAGGGTCCCCTTGGCTCACACACCTGCAGTAGCTCAGCACTGTGTGGAGAACATGGAAATCTGAAAGAACTGCTGGGGAGCATATGTACTTGATCACAGTCCAACAAGATGAAGACTCTGCATCTGTAATACATTGTGGCGATTACAAGTTAAATCTGGAAGGACACCAGTACTGCAGAACTTCATTAGGGTCTAATTAGTCATTGTTTTTTGTTGCCCTGGGTTAATTTGTTCCTGGCTTCCTAAGTGATCAGCATGGGAGTTTCAATTCCATGGGGGCAACCTCAATGTCCTTGGAGTGTTCTGAGCAATGTAAGACTACCAGGACGTGAACGTACATGTTCCACAGTCCTTGAGTCCTGATCTCTAGAGTCTGAAGACTCAGCTCAAAGGACATCTCTCTGAAGCCTTTACTGACCCTGTTTGTTATGTAGAACTGACCCTACCCTCCTCAAGATCTGTGCTGTACTTAATACTGTCTTCTGTGCCTATAGTACTAATGCACTATTTATTAGTTGTATTAATCATAATGTTATATATTAATATTTAATTATCCAACAAAAATAATATATTTTGAGGTCTAACTGGCAGGCACTATGCTAAGCACTTTATATAGAAATTATTTTGTCCCCTCTGTTGTATGTGGTATTGAAGCAAGAGACAAGAGCACACATTCAGGAATCAGACACTCTGGGTTTGAAATCCCAAGTCCACCAGTCTGTGACTGTGAACTTGGGCAAATTCTCTATTACACGTCTCATCTGTAATGCACAGATGGAAATAAAAATGGCAACCTTATACGGTTATTCCAGTAAATACATCCATTAATTAATGAAAACTGCTAACAAGGAGTAAGCTCTCTGTAAATATTAGCTGTTTTATTACCTCTATTTTGCAGATGAGGAAACGGAGACTTAAAGAGGCCAAGTGGCAAAAGGATCTACCAAAGATGACTCAGTCAGGGATCAGTGACGCCTACACTTCACTCCAGGGAGCCTGAGCCCTGTCTGTGTGCTCATCACACATTTGACCCAGGCTGCCATCCTCCTTGGACTGGTCCAGGAGCTCTTTGAGGGACTGACTGTGACTGTCTTTGAAAGAGCTAGATAACTCAATGCATGGATTGAATAATTTATTTATTAATGGCTTTAGATTTGAATAAATCAGAAGCACAGTGCCAGGCATGGAAAGCAGTCCATAAAGGAATGTTGGGATGCAACTAATGTGAAATGAATTTCATCTGAGAATGTATTTTCAGCGTATGCTTTGCTTGTTCCTGCAAATTTATCAGGTAGAGGTAATCCTAATTACTTAAGCATAAATATCGCAGTCTTTTGGAATCAACTGTCATTTTCTGCAGCTTAAGCCTAGTATATGTAGCTTTTAAAACATAATCATGTACTCCTTTATTAATAAACTTCACACATTTTAAGTGGTTTCTCTCCTCTGTGTTGGATACATCAAGATCATTCCACACAAGATAGACTGCATAATAGCAAAATTTTAAGGCACTGAGAGGTGTGTGACAATGTGCATAACCAACATATCAGGAAATGTGTCCCCCTCATTTATGCAATCTTTTAATATTGGGGAGCACAGTAAAACTAAATCTCTATTTTGCATTGGAGGTTTTGCAAGCCTACGCCCTGCTGGTATCTCCCCACCTTCTCTTAGACTTGTCTTGATACTTGTGAAGCTTAAATGCTTGAACAGTGCCTGTTGAGATACAGGAGGCAACATTTTATAACTACCATTGTTCGCAAGCATTCCTATCAAGATCTGTACTTGCAAACTCTCAGCATAAAAGAAGAAACAGAGTTCTTTGTCAGGACAACGAACTTGGACAGTTGTTTACCAGCGAATGGAAAACAACATTTCTAACCCAGAGAAGGGATGCTCAGCCCCCTTTGGTGACGCCTCAGCTCCCTTCACACTGGGCAACAATGATGCCTTTGTGCGGGTTGTGGGATCGTGACACCAGTCAGGCCTTACTGCTTGGGCAACTGAATCACAACCTTCATCCTCTGCAGAATGTTCTAGTCCCATTGTGAACAAAACATGTAAGGAGACCTAGCCTCCGCCCCTGGCTCTGTTATCCCTGACTTCAAATGGAATTCTACTGGCTTACAAATGTACTTTTCAAAATTTGGCAAATTCCCCCCAACACTTTAGAAATAAATAGGATGCTGTCAGAAGATTAGAATTCCTCCGTTGAGTGAAATCAGTCTTTGGAAATAAATGCCCAGACCCTTCCGTGCCACTGCATTAACTACTGAAATCAACCAGTTATAAAGCTCAGAATTTAAAGTTAACCTGGGTCCGAGACTTGGTACCATTCCTTAATAGCTGTGCGACCTTGGCCAAGCTATTTAACCTCTCTGAGTCTTAGTTTTCTTACCTGTAACAGGAGGATGATAATGACTTTACAGGGTTGCTGAAAGTGTTAAAAGGACACATTTGGTTGTTTTTTGTTTGTTTGCTTGTTTGTTTGTTTTAACACTTCTAAAACCTATTTTTTTCAACTCTTAGCTATTAGGAGATGTTGTACTAACAAAATTAGTGTTTGTGTAAACACACGTGGATTGGAAGTAATTGGAAAGATTTCTCCGGTGGGATCAGGAGTAAGTGGCGTTGCCACAAACAACATTAAGTTTTTGCTCAAATGATTCTGGCAGGGCAGTGTATCTTCATCAAACCACAGCCATTGTCTTCTTCCTAAATCTCTTCTTCTCTCCTGGTCCCTATTGGATAATAGCATCAGCAGGTGGTGAGGGACGGAGAAGGGGGTAATGAAATCATCGGCATGTCCACTGCTCCGTTCCTCACATCCAGTCACTCATCAATGATGGGTCTTTCCCATGCACTTTCTCTCTCTCTTGTTCCTCTATCAGCCCAGGCCATTGCATAACTGTCATCTAGACTACTGCAAGTTGTACTGATCTCCTACCCTGAATCCAGTCTTCTCCTCCTTGCAGTCTAACTTCTGTGTCCCAACAAAATATTTCTCCTTAAAGCCCATTTTGAGAGCATTCACTTGTACCTTCCCATCCTCATGTACTCTCAGTCCACCCCTCCACCCACCTACAAAGCATGGAGTCAAGAAATGCCACCCTAACTGTCGTATGTTGCTTAGTGGGAATGTAAATCAGAACAACCTCCGTAGAGGGCAATTTGGCAATATCTATGAAAACGACAGGAGCTCATACTCTCTCAGCCGATGCTGCTATTTCTAGGACTCAATCCTGCAAATACACGCATGCACGTGGGAAGCGATGTCGGTGCAAGGTTACACGTTGCACCACAATTTGCAATAGCAAAAGGCTGGGAACAACCCAAATGTCTATCAATAGGGAATTGGTTCAATGAAATATGAAACATCCACACAGTGTAATACTCAGCAGTTGTTAAAAAATGAAGAAATCATTTATATGCTGATTTAGAACCATCTCTAAGATATATTGTCAAGCAAAAAGAGCAAGGTGTGTATAGCATAGTGAAGGGGAGGGTAGAAGAATATATAAACATACTGCCTTGTAAATGTATAACAATGTCTAGAAGGATGTACCAGGAAACAACATTGGTTCAGAAGAGGAATTAGGTGCTAAAGGAAAGGGGTAAAGGGAGATTTTAACACATATAAAAACATAGCTGTGTGTGTATATATGTATAAAAGGATTTTATATATGCAGATAGAGATATAAATATATATACATGTATGCCTTGTTTTTATCGTCTACTTTTGATTTTTAAACCACATAAAAGTATTACCTATTCAAAAGTAAATATTTTATGTGTGTATGTAAATTTTTAATCAAGAGTTTTAAAAAAAAAAAATAAGTTTAAAAAAAAGCAGTGGCCACATAAGCCAGGCACCTATTTTCTATCTTCTCTAGGCAACTGGGATACATAAATTACTTCCCACCCTGTCCACTTTTCTCTGTCTTACACACAGATGCTTTATTTACCCCTCAAAATTCAGCGTTGAGCACATTTTCCTGTTCCAAAACTCCCTGTGGCTTTGCATGTCCTATAGGACATCCAGTTATACTGGAGGGAGTCTAAATTTAAGTAGTATGGAGTTTAAATCTCTTAGTCTGACCTTCAGGGTCCACCATTGACCTCTCAACTCAGTTTTCCAGACTGTCCTCCACAATTGGTCCCTTGCTGTGTTAGTCCGTTCTCACACTGCTACCTGAGACTGAGTAGTTTATAAAGGAAAGAGGTTTAATTGATTCACAGTTTCACGTGACTGGGGAGGCCTCAGGAAACTTACAACCATGGCAGAAGACGAAGGGGAAGCAAGAACCTTCTTCACAAGGCGGCAGAGGGGAGAATGAACACAGAAGGAACTAAAACACTTATAAAATCATCAGATCTCATGAAAATTCACTCATGAGCATGAAAACAGCATGGGGAAAACCACCCCTATGATCAAATTTCCTCCACCTGGTCCCTGCTTTGACATGGGGGGATGTCACAATTCGAGATGAGATTTGAGTGGGGACACAGAGCCAAATCATATTACTTGATCAGCTCCTAAAGCTAAATCACTCATGGTGACTAGGCACTTGCCCTTCTTACCTCTGTTTCCAGCATTCTGTCCTCCCAGCACCCCAAAGCCCAAGCTCTGCTTGGTTCCAAGCCTCAGCTCACATCCTCTTTCCCCATCACATCATCCAAAATGACTGCTCACCTCCATCCCCGAGCTGGAAGAAAGCCCTTCTCCTGTGAAATTCCAGGGCACATTATGTTGCTTCCTTACAATATTTAACACAAGGGATCATAGTTAATTTTGTACATGTCTATCCATCCATCCAGTAAACATTTACTAAGCACCTACTGTATGTATGTACTGAAAGAGGTGCTAGAGTAAAACCACCACCAACTGGATTCCTGCACTCACAGAAATGACAATCTCCTGGAGAAGACAGATAGTAAAGAAACCACGCCTTCGACGATAATCCTTGATAATTTCAACATGGAGAAGTAAAAAGCTATGGCAAAAATGCTAATTGTTTGCTCAAAGCAACACCATAATGTTTCAATTTATCACAAGGGGCTCTGAAGTCCAACGGACCCATATTTAAATCCCGGCACTGCCCCCAAAGCTATGCTCCTCCAGATGAGGGTTTCACAACGTCAACACTGTTAACACTTGGTCCATGGCCTGGGGGTTGGAATTGCTCTAGAGTTATGACCCAGAACTTGTCTCCTTGGGAGGACACAGGAAGGGTCTTCATCCCAAGGGTCCAGCTACATTTGCCACACGGATGGATTCAAAATGTTGGGACTTCCTACACTTGGATGTAGGAGTTGAAATGTGTATCATTTGAGCCTGGGCGTACTGGATCCCATAAAAATGCCACATGAAAAAAGGTGTAATTAAAAAGCTGTTACAATGTCAGGCTTTAGATAACGCACTCTCTTCAAAGGCTTATATTGCACGTCCCAAATTCCCCTCATAAACCATTCACTTTCCCATGCTATTGGTCACTATCAGCATTTAGGAAATGTTCTCAGGGTGCCTGAAATCAACAAGGCAATTAGGGAGGTTTTGAAGATTCAAAAATACAATCAACAGTACTCTGGAAATGACAATAGAATTCTTGGCCTGGCAGACTACAGCTGTAATATACATCCATAAGGAAGTTTAAGATGATCTTAAAGTTAATATTCATCATTCTGAATTCCAGGATTCATTTTCAAACTGAGAAATGGATAGAGGGATGGGCAGTCTCTAGCAGGATCTCCATATAGTTTGGGAAAAATTTCTCCCTTTAAAAAAAAAAAAAAAAAGATGGGAAAATAGGTTTTAGAGTCAGAGAGGCATGGATTATAATCCCAGCTGTGTAACAAAAACTGAGTGATTTGGAGAAAATCATTAACTCTCTCAGAGCTTGGTTCTCTCAGCTTGCAAATGAGGACAGTAATACCACCTTAAATTAAAATATGTAAGGCTCTCGCAAGATGTCTTTGCAAACCTTCATTTTCATTCCCCATCCCCTTTAGGGAACACGGTCCGGACTCATTGGTTTATATTTTTATAACGCCTGCAAAATTGCACACTTTCTAACCAGTTTAGTTCTCTCTTGACCAAAACACTTTAAGACACAAATGTTTCACATCTGTTTTGCTCCACTAAACAATATAAGCTCAACCCATCACCCTTCTTTTCTTGCCACCAACAGCCTCCCTGAACGTATTCATCATTTCACAAGAAGTCTCACTTACAAATAAAGGCATTTCTTTCTAGGGCTGGGACAGGGCCATGGAATGCACTTCGGGTATAACAAAAGATGCTGAATGTGAACAAGAATGAACTCAGTCCTAACGCGGCAGGTCAGACAGAGCCGCTTTTGTGCCACACCACCCTCCTGCCCTGTCTTCCTTGCCCTTAACATATCACGATAAGGAACCTCGGTTGTGTTTTAAAAAGCATAATAATTACTTATACTTCTCTATGGATTCCAATAAACCAATGATTTTTTTTTTTTTTCAAAAAGTCCATGAATAAAACAAACCCCGTCACCATTGGAAATGCATTTCCATGCTAGCGCGGATGCTTTTAAGACCATTTGCCGAGCGCTCCGCACCGTTTGACCAGTTCTGGGGCAGGGGGCACGCTCTAATTACTGATTGTGGAGTTTGGTATCTATAGCAACGGGCAGAATTGACAACAGGAAGCTTCACCCTCTGGGGCACCATCCGAAGTTTATAAAATCAACTTGAGGCCAAGGCTATAGTTAATCAGGAGGGCTTTCAGAGCATGAGTGCTCCGAGTCCACACTTAAGAGTCAAAGAAATTATTTAATAAGACAATCAGGGGCTCGAGAAGGCAGAGTTTATTTAGCTTGACTTTGCAGTGCCTCTTGTAGTAATTTATCCTAATGGTACCAATTCGCCCATGATTTGATACAGCAGGAGACCCAGGGTATCAGTTTAATCAAACCTCCGTCGATGCTGCCTATTTCTTAACTATTGTTGCTGTATATCAATCAGTTTCTCTTGATTCACTAATCGGATGGCATGGGGATATGAATTTTCCTGGGATTCAAGAAATCAGGTTGACATAATTCTTTATAATGTGCCTGCTTTTAAATGGCATTATTTCACCCCACTTCCATTATTTTATGTTCCTACCGCTGACAGGTAAAGGGTCCAGATTGCAGATGGCTGTGGGTGAGAAGGAAATAGGGAAAAAGCCTGGAGCCTTGGGATCAAACTATTTTGATTGCTGGCTCTACTACTGCCTGTTAGATGAGACTCCTCTGGGTCTCCATGTCCTAAATCCTTACATAAGGACAAGAATCTACTCAGGCACAGAACTGTTACGAGGATGAATGAACTAGTGTATGAATGAGCCTAGATCAGTGTCTGGCAAGCAGGAAAAAGAATCTCAACAAACGACAGATTCACTCCCCAGCTGCCCTCCTTTCCATTCCCGAACACGTGGGAGGTACGAATGCATCTGTATCATTTTTATAGGTAAGATGCTAAGCTCTACAATATTTTATGGGCCTGGCCACGCCCACATTGATAATCCTAGGAGGGCATCTAAACTTAGATCCTTATTCTCAGCTCTCCTGTCCCCACCGAGGACAGAGTCAGGCAATTCCATCATGCCTTATTCATGTGGTGCTGGCCTGGCTGTTGAGCCCGGACCAGCGGTGTCCTCCCTCTCACTAGTGGGTACTCTGTTGCTTCCCTACTCAAAGTTACTTTCTTATACAGGATGCAGAGACCAGAAATTACAAGATCAGACCTTTTCCCCTTGAAAGGCAGCAACTTTAGAAAGGGGAGAAGGCCCATCCTCACATTGTGTTCACATTGTTCAAGAGAGAAGGAAAAGGGCAACTTGGATCTGAAAGTTTCAGGCAATGACCATGTGGACAGCTAGGCAAGGGTCCCATTGCTGCCTCAGAGACCTAAAAGTTGAGGTGGCCATTGCAAGCCTGAGTACAACAGCTCTCAGCTGCTGCTTCTGTAAAATGGGCATGTGAAGATGTATTTCATTGAGATCACTTCCCAAGCCAAAAATGGGCAAGGTATTCTGGTCCTTTTCCCTGCAAGGAGAACTAAATCTGGGTCTTTCACCATTCAGCTTAGCTGTACACATTTGACCTTAGTTATCCTAGCTTATGGTTTTTCCTGCGGGCAGATCCAACAACAAATTAAGGAATTAGTGTGAAATGAAAGAGAAGGGAAGAGGGAAGAAGTAGGGAATACGGAACGGAGGAAAGATGGAGAAAGAGAGAGGGGGAAAGAAAGAATGACAGGAAGGAAGGGAAAAGAGGGAAGGATAGAGAGAAGGAAGGAAGGGCAAAAAGGGAAGGATAGAGAGAAGGAAGTAAGGGAAGGAGAAAGGAAGGAAATAAAAAGAGAAGGAAGGAAATAGAAAAAGAAGAAAGAAAAAGGAAGAGATGCCATGCTTGCCCACACCTTTTCCACACTCCTCTCCGTTCTTAATATTGGAGGATTTTGTGTGGCGTTTAGAAGCACTATTGTTCCAATAACCAGGGTAAGGAGGTTAATGCCGCCTTAACAAGGGACTCGTTGCTCCCTCCCTCCCACCTCCTCCGTTTTCTTTTTTGGCTCAGCCTAAATTTCTAACACTACCTGATGAAATGTAGTATACAGCTTTTAATTGTGCCCAGAGGCAGTACAACTTCATAGAGGTTTAGAAGCAAGTGGCGGGTGATTTGAGAAACAGCTGTGTTCCCGGCCCACGCGCTCCGAGGTGGAACAGCCCCGTCAGCACCTGTGCTCGCTGAGCACACACCCTCACACCCTACATGCGTGTGCACAGCTGGGACCCATCAGGGTTGTAAGGAATTAATACTCTTAACTTGGTATTTTATTGTACCTAGAGGAGCCTGACGCTATATTAAATCCATAGCACATAAGTAGGATTTTGTTCAGTCTTAGGGTTACCGGGGCTGGGGGCTGGGTGGGATATTAAAAACACACACACACACACACACACACACAAACACACACACACGACCTCTTTTCTGATGCTGAGAACGAATTGTTTTAATATCCCAATGTTTGGTTTATTTATTATTAGGGATGAGTGGCCACTTTTAAAGAGTAATGGACCTTATCTGGCCCTAACCTAGTTTTCCCAATTGAATCTATCTCAGACTCCCAGCAATTGTGGGAAGCCACCAGTTCGGATTCTTTTCTCTTCCCAAAGCCCAGCTTCCCTTGGCGCATGCCCCAAAACACACCTCCCACCTTTTAGACTCCATGTAGTCTTTGAAATCCTACTGCAAACTCTACCTCTCACCAGCACAGTCTCTTGTTATTCCACTGCAGGCCTCCAGAATCCCTGGAAATTCAAGTAGATGAGTGTCTATATACCCATTCCACAGCCCGCAAACAGAGCTTCACAGAAACCACTGCCCGAGGCATGGGAAACCGACATCAGACCTTAGAATTCCGTCTACTACTTTGTCTCTAAGCCATGTTATATATTCTGTTGTAAA
Organism: Mandrillus leucophaeus; assembly: GCF_000951045.1. NCBI lineage: Eukaryota > Metazoa > Chordata > Mammalia > Primates > Cercopithecidae > Mandrillus > Mandrillus leucophaeus. Next base: position 4,290,788 of record NW_012103920.1, read on the forward strand.
CACAATGTGTAAAATTTTTTCCACAGCAGCTGGTATTGAGTGTGACTACACAGAAGATATCATGAGAGAGTTTTCACAAATGCTGGACTCAGGTAATTAGCAATGAACCTCAGTATCTGTGCTGGGCAGAAAAATGCCCCCCGCCCCAGGGGATACCCACGTCAAATCCCCAGAAACTGTAACTATCACTCTATTTGGAAACAGCGTATACGCGGGTGTGAGTAAACATTTTTTCAGATAGGATAGTTCTGGATATTCCAAGTGGGTCCTAAATTTAAAGACAAGTATCCTTACAGAAGAAAAGCAGGGGACCAGGTGCGGTGACTCATGCCTGTAATCCCCGCAACTTGGGAGGCCAAGGCAGGTGGATCACCTGAGGTCAGGAGTTTGAGACCAGCCTGGCCAACATGGTGAAACCTCATCTCTACTAAAAATACAAAAATTAGCCAGGCATGGTGGCACACACCTGTAATCCCAGCTACTCAGGAGGCTGAAGCAGGAGAACTGCTTAAACCTGGGAGACAGAGGATGCAGTGAGCCAAGATTGTGCCACTGCACTCCAGCCGGAGCGACAGAGTGAGCGACAGAGTGAGACTCTGTGTCAAAAACAACAAAAAAAGAAACACACAGGGAAATTTGAGACAGACAGAGGGGAAGTCCAAGTGACTATGGGGGCACAGATAGGAGTAATGTGGCCACCAGTTAAGGAATGCTTACCTGAAGCTGGGAGGGGCGAAGAACAAATTCTCCTCTAGCGTCCCCTGAAGCAGTGTCAATTTCGGACGTCTGGGCTCTCAAACTGTGAGCAAATATACCTGTGCTGTGTGAGTCACTCAGTTTGCAGCTATTACAGCAGCCACAAAAAACTAGCACAGGGTCTTTTGCTCTGGGCACCCTGTGAGATATATTTTGCTGCTAATGGGGCTCTTGGCAGGAGGAGCACCTAAACTTTGGATACTGTGGAACTGTAGAAAGGGCCATATTGCCTACTGTTACCCCATCTGTATCTACTTTTGAGGAAATGGTAGTTCAGGGCTGTAGGGCAAATGCACCTGATAGCAATAGCTTGAGAATACCCTGAGAATGACTCTGAAGGGTATTTGCACCTGAATGTCTGTTCCTAGCCCGGGAATCTGGGCGTGGCCAATCAGGAGATTCATTCCGAGTCTATGAGGAACAACTGAGCCCCGCGGCCTCACAGGCCTTGTGGAAAATCCAGTCTCTGCATTTTGGAGTAAACAAAGGTCGCCAGGTGGAGGTCATCAAGGGGAGGGCGTTCAGTGAAAATGTTATATAACTGCACTCTTGCTGCAGGGAGATGCAGTTTCCTTGCCCAGCCCACGGCCCCTGGGCTGTGTGGTTATGTTGTCCAACCACTGACACTGGACTGTAGGAAGGTGGAGTTTTGTCCAGTCCATGGCCCCGAACTGTTTCTGTACATAAGGCGGTTCTTCTGCCCAGCCCACTGCCACGAAACTGTCCTTTGTATGGAAACCCCTAATAAACACCTGTGTCTCATTTGCTGGCTCTGGGTCTCTTCTCTGGCCTCTTGATCCTAGTGTCTTCCCTATGAAATTAACAGGGTCCAGTACAACAGCATCGTGGAGAAGCCAGCCACTGCCATCATGATTCAAACAAAACAGTTCTCAGAGAAGGGTACAGAGGGAGGTGAAAAGCACACTGCCCTCCAGGCTGGACAGTCCCGTTCTCATCCTGCCTGGACCATGTGCTATGCGTGTGTGCCTCTGCCAAATTACTGAATCCATGCCTTAGTTACCTTGCTGGAAAAATGAGATTCTCAATGTAAAACCCACTTTGAAAAAACTGCAAAACATTATATGAATGTCACTCATTTACTTCATATTTATAAAGCACCTACAAAGCGTCAGACTCATGGAACACAGATGGCACTCCGATTTTGAGGGAGGACACAATCTCCAGTAGGTATTATTCCAACTTTCTCCAAAATATAATTTTTTGTAAATATCCACTTATCATCCATTAATATAATGAAATCTCTTTAGAAACGCTCCAATCCAAAATGCTGGGTTAATGTAGCCCATAAATTGAATTTCCGCTGCGTTTCTTTGGATTCTCCAAATTTGCCTCTTTCAACCCAACAGTAACACACCATTTGTTTGTTTATCATATTAGTAATGATTTTTTTTTTTTTTTAATGAGCACTCAATACTGGTTAGAAGAAACTGGACTTCAATGCTGCTTCTGATCATTTCAATTGCTACAAACCTTTTGGAGAGCAATTTGGCAACATGTCGCACAAACCTTTAAAAAAATGTGCTCAACCTTTGACCTAGTAATTCCATTTCTGGGAATCTATCCTAAAGACGTAATGGGAACTATAGAAACTGCTTTATGCCCAGAGATGTTTATGAGAACACTCCTTTTGACAGCAAAAGTATTTAAAACCATATAAATGCCCAACAACGCAGAAATGGATAAATAAACAGCAACGCTTCCCCTCTGTGGACTATCACAACCACTAAGAATTGCAGTTAAGAAGCATTTAGAACAACACGATGAAATGTATAAAGACAGGGAAAAATAAGCCTGTGCCAAATGGACGTAGGGCAGTGATCTCGATGTGGCACCAACACCACACAACACATGGTAAACAGACTGGAAGGCAGGCATGGGTTAATTGTGGTTGCCATGGGCCGCAGAATTATGAGTGATTTTCTTCCTTCTTTTTAAATATCTTTAAGATATTCTTCACTAAGCTGTATTATCGGCACACCTCATTTTATTGCATTTCCTTTTATTGCACTTTGCAAATACTGTGTTTTTTACAAATGGAAGGTTTGTGGCACCTTTTCGTTAAGCAAGACTACCGGCACCACTTTTCCAATAGTCCCTGCTCACTTAATGTCTCTGCATCACATTTTGATCATTTTTACAATATTTTAAGCTTTTAAATTATTATTATCTCAGTTCTGGTGATCTGTGATCAATGACCTTTGATGTCACCATTGTCACATTTTTCCAATGGTCCCTGCTCACTTCATGTCTCTGCATCACATTTTGATCATTCTTACAATATTTTAAGCTTTTAAATTATTATTATCTCAGTTCTGGTGATCTGTGATCAGTGACCTTTGATGTCACCATTGTCATTGTTTGGGACACCACAAACTGCACCCCTATCAGATGGCAAACTTAATTGATAAACGTTGTATTTATGAATACAACAATGACTCCAGCAACCTGCTGTTTCCCTCTCCTTGGGCCTCCCTATTACCTGAGATATAACAATACTGAAATTAGGCAAACTTATAACCCTTCAATGGCTTTTCAGTGCCCAAGTGAAAGTCGGAGTTGCATGTCTCTCACGTTAAATCAAAAGCTAGAAGTGATTAAGCTTAGCGAGAAAGCCATGTTGAAAACTGAGATAGGCTGAAAGCCAGATCTCACACCAAACAGCCAAGTTCTGAATGCAAAGAAAAAGTTCTTGAAGGAAATTAAAAGTGCTACTCCAGTGAACACACAAAGGACAGAAACCAAAACAGCGTTTATCACCCATAGGAAGAATGTCTGAGGGGTTTGGATGCAGGATCAAACCAGTCACAACATTCCCTGAAGCCAAAGTCTAATCCAGAGCAAGGCCCTCACTCTCTATAATTGTATGAAGGCTGAGAGGGGTGAGGAAGCTGCAGAAGAAAACTTGGAAGCTAGTAGAGGTCGGTTCATGAGGTTTAGGGAAGAAAGCCATCTCCAGAACATTGAAGTGCAAGATGAAGCAACAAATGCTGATGCAAAAGCTGCAGCAAGTTTTCCAGAAGATCTAACTAAGATCACTCAGATCCTAGCTAAGATCACTGAGGTGGTTACACTAAACAACAGATTTTCAATGTAGACAAAACAGCTTTCTGCTGGAAGAAGATGCTGTCTAGGACTTTGAGAGCTAGGGAGGAGAAGGCAATGCCTGACTTCAAAGCTTCGAAGCACAGGCTGACTCTCTTCTCTGCCGGTGATTTCAAGTTGAAGTCAAGCTCGTTTACCATTTCCAAAATCCTAGGGTCCTTAAGAATTATGCTAAATCTATGCTGCCTGTGCTCTATAAATGGAATAACAAAGCCTAGATGATACCACATCTATTTATGGCATGATCTATTGAATAATTTATGCCCACTGTTGAGATCTACTATTGGGAAAAAATTTATATTCCTTTACAAATATTCTGCTTGGCCCAGTGTGATGGCTCACACCTGTAATTGTGGCACTTTGGGAGGTCAAGGTGGGCAGATCGATTCACCAGGAGTTCAAGACCAGCCTGGGCAACATGGTGAACTGATGTCTCTACTAAAAATACAAAAATGGCCCAGCCTAGTTGCATGTGCCCATAGTCCCAGCTACTTGGGAGGCTGGAGTAAGAGAATAATTTGAGCTGCAATCATGCCACTGCATTCTAGCCTGGGTGACAAAGCAGACTTTGTCTCAAAAAATAAAAAATAAAAAATAAAAAAAAATATTCCACTTGTTGACAATGTACCTAGTCACCAAAGAGCTCTGATGGACATGTACAAGGAGAGTAATGTTGTTTCCATGCCTGCTAATACAACACCCAGTCTGCAGCCTATGTATCAAAAAGTAATTTCAACTATCAGGTATTATTATTTATGAAATACATTTTATAAACCTACAGGTGCCATAGAATGGGCAAAGTAAGTTGAAAATCTTCTAGAAAGCATTCAGCATTCTAGATGCCTTTAAGAACATTCATGATTCATGGGAAAGGATCAAAAATTCACCTAACAAGAGTATGGAAGAAGTTTATTCCACCTTCTTGGATGACTTTCAGGGGTTCAAGACTTAGTGGAGGAAGCAAGTCTTGAGCCTCTTCAAGACTCATATGTGGAGGAAATGGCAAGAGAACTCGCGTTAGAAGTGGAGCCTGATGATGTGACTGAATGGCTGCAATCTCATGAAAAATACTGAAAGGATGAGGAGTTGCTTCTTAGGGATGAGCAAAGAAAGTGATTTCTTGCAATGGAAGTTGCTCTTTTTGAAGGCGAACATTGAACATTGTCATGAACAATGTCATGAACGTTGCTGAAATGACAACAGAGGATTTAGAATATTCTATAAACTTAATTGATAAAGCAGTGGCGAGCTTGAGAGAACATTCCACTTTTGAGATGAATTTTGCTGTGAGTAAAATGATGTCAAACAGCAGTGCATGTTACAGAGCATCCTTTTGTAAAAGGAAGAGTCAATCCATGCAGCAAGCTTTATTCTGGTCTTATTTTAAAAAATTGCCACAGCCACCCCAACCTTCAACAAACGCCAACCTGATCCATCAGCAGCCATCAACGTCAAGGCAAGACCCTCCACCAGCAAAACGATGACAACTTGCTGAAGGCTCAGATGATCATTCGCATTTTTTAGCCATGAAACATTTTAAAATTAAGGTATGTACATTGTTTTCTCAGAATGCTATTGCACACTTAACAGTCCATTATATTGTGTAAACAACTTTTATATGCACTGGGAAACTCCAAAGTTCATGTGACTTGCCTTATTGAGATATTTGCTTTATTGTGGTGGTCTGGAACAGAATCTGGAATATCTCTGAGGTATGCCTGTACTTTTAAATAGAGAAAAATTCATTAAAAAATAAGAGACTCCTCATTCTAACACATACAAATTGGGTGGAGAAAGTTGGTGTATATGCTGTTTCCTTCATGACTTTTAGTGTTTGTATCCCGTGAAGTGTTTTTCTTATAACTTGAAACTTCTATGCCCAGGTCGGTCCTATCATTGTTTTTCTCTCTTATTTAAAAGTGCAACCAGTACGGGGGCTGCAAGAGGCCCCGTGCAGCTCATCACCAGCCCAGAAAATATTCTCCATGCATATACTCTCATATCACTTAGATCTTTGTTTGTGAGAAGAACTGGGCGTTTTCTGAATTACTGGCTTGTTTTGGGTTTAGAGATATTGTAAATTACGTAACTGATGGTTTCTCCCAGTTTGTGGCAGCTGCTAAAAGGCTCAGAGACAAATCTGTGGCTGGCTTATAACAAGAGCACCTGCGCATTTTGGGTCCTCACTTCACTCTGGGCTTCCTGTTCACTTCCATACCCTGGGTTCCTTTCCTACTTACTGATCACTCTGCACCAAATAAGTCCTGATGTGTTGTTTCAAATTCTTATTGGAATGAGATGAAGTATACATTTAAAATTTCTTTTTCACATGTGAGACAGGCTACAGGCACCGCTATGAGCTGTGCTTCCATTGACTGTTAGAGAGAATTCCAGCCAAGTAAAGGGCAAATCAAATCAAGCAACCCCATGTGAATCCATAATACAACAACCGTACTGACTACTAAGAACATGGGGAACACAAAGGAGTTAAATCCATGTGGCAGCACAGGGTGGGAGTCGGCAGCATTGAGAGACCTAGTCCCTTCCCGCACTGGAGGCACAAGAGGTCATCAGAGCAGGCAGGAACTTGCACTTGGCTTTGCTGGGAAAGCAGATACTGTGCTTATTGCAATGTTCCTGTGGGCGAGCTAATTGTGTAACTGCCCTTGAGATGTATAGAATTTAGTCTGCAGCCCTGGCTCCTCCCTCTGTGTCATCACTGACGGGCCAGGAAACATGAACAACATCTACACCCATTAAAGGCAGCAGCAGGCCACCCCTGTCACCCACGGTCCCTTCATGAGTGATCTGGCAGCTGTGCTCCTGCTCGGGGCAGCTGGTTTACTTGGCTAAAGGGCGTATCTTTAGCTCCCCTTGGTTTCTTCAGAGGGTATGCTGTGTTCCTTTCCTAGGGCTGCCATAACAAAGTACCACAAACTAAGTGGCTTGAAACAATAAAAGTTTATTCTCTCTTTATTCAGGAGCCCAAAGAGTCTGAATTCAAGGTGTCCCCAGCGCTGAGCTCCCTCCAAAGGCTCTACGGGAGAACACATCGTTGCCACTTCCATCTCCTGATGGGGGACCGCAATGCTTGCTCTTCCCTGGCTTATGGCAGCATCGCTCCAGTATCTGCCTCCATCTTCACAGGGCCTTCTGCTTGTGTGTGTGCACACGTGTGTGCATGTAGGTATGTGCGTACATGTAGATATGTGTGTGCACACACATGTCTGTGTCTCTCCAAATCCCCCTCTCCTTTCTCTTATAAAGTCACCAGTCATTGGATTTAGGATCCATCTTAATCCAGCCAGATCTCACATTAATTTGATGACATCTGCAAAGACTCTACTTCCAAATGAGGTTGCATTCACAGGTAACAGGGGATGGGACTTCAACATATCTTTTGGGGGGATGCAATTCAACCCACAATATTTGCACTTAACAAGCAGCAATTAAGAGCATGGACTCTGTAGTCATCTGGGTTCAAATCCTGGCTCTAACCCTTACTAGCGAATGACTTAACTTCTTCCACACTTCCTTCTTCATTTGGAAGGCCAGCTCCTGGGGTTGTCAGGAAGTCAAACAGGATCATGTGCCGTGCGAGCACGTCGCCAGACATAGACATGGTTTGTCAAGAACATGTTGTGGCTGGGCCTTAGGACTGCCACTCAGCCCTGCCACTCTGATTCAAACATTTCTTCCACACACTGAGAGACCCTGGTTCAAGATTACAGACAGCAAATTGTTATGAAGGTGGTCTAGCTCTTCATACATGGTGTTTAATGTGCACTTTGCCTGGAAATCTCTCCTTTGCCCTCCTTAACCCTCTTCCCCTCCTCAAATGAAAAGTTGGCTCCATCTGAGCCTTCAGGCCTTGCCTTAATTGACATCTATGCTCCAAGATCTTCCAGGTCACCCTGCTGAGAGCAGTTTAGGGCAACTTACAGTCAGCCCTTCCTTCTCCAGGCAACTGCTACGCTGCGGACCTTCTTTGGTGACAGGGATTGCTCAATCCACCCAAGGGTAAGCCTAAGGTTGCCCTATAAAATATAGGATACTCTGTTTAATTTGAATTAACATATATGATGAATAATTGTATTAGCATGTCCCTAATATTGCAAATATTATACCAAGGTGTGGGCCAGAAGTGCCTGGATGTGAATGTCCTGAGAGCAGTCCTCAACCAACGACAGATGAGGATCTGGTGGGTAAGTACTCCAGTTTCTTTGCCCCCTGATGGGGCATAACTCAGAGGTGGCATGTTCCACATGGTCTCTCCAAGTTTCCCACGTGAATTCTTCACCCCCTGTCCATGGCAGTACCTGTTCCCTAATGCACCCTGGGATGGCTTGCTTCCCCTTCCCTTTCTCCACTTCCTGAGAAAATGCCTCTGCCCTCCCACCACTGTTCTCCACACTGAGCTTGTATATTTCCCTCAAAACGCTCATCGCAATGAGTAATTACACACACATATGTTTTTCTGATTGCTTAGTCTCTCTGTCCCACCAGACTGAGTACTAGTACTATGACTGTGTCATTCACCATTGTTCTTCAGCACCTAGCACTGGGCTGGCACTCAACAAGAACTTGCTAGATCATGCAGATGAGCAAGAAAATGAACAAAACCACAGCCATCTATGCCAGCAGAGAGCAAAAGTGGTTTTCAGCTGTGCTGAGCTGCGCTGGACAGAGGCTAGACTGTCCAGACTTGAGTTTGGGTCTCACTCGGCTCACTTCAGAATCTGACCTTGGACGGTCTCCTGAGCTGTCTTCACCTCAGTTTCCTCATCTGTAAAACGAGGCGGCGAAACTAGATGATTTCTCTCCTGTCTTCCAGCTCTAAAATTCTACGACTCTATATTCTAGGCAATAAACTTTACGACTATGAATAAATTAATGAAAATGAATATTTAAATGATGTGCAAACATTCATGCGAGTGCTTTCTTAGTCTTTTATGCAGTGGGAGAGTGAGAAATAAAACCAAGAAGAAAAGATCGGAAATACCTGCATTGGTGGAAAGCTGGTGTCTTGCTCCCGTTTGCTGGGGATGTTGGTGTAAGAAAAGTATTTGTTAAAAAACTCCCAGGGTGGGGGAAGGAGAAGGGTCAAAAGGAACGCAGGCATCTGGGGAAGCTGGAAGCCCCCATATGGATGGATATTCCTGGCAACAGTTCTTGGTCCAGGGTATCAGCAAAGGAAATTATGTTCCCCATCTCTCTGGCTCTTTGGGTCTGTCATGAGCCTCAGAAACCTTCAGAATAAAGGTTTGGTGACTTGGCATCTGAGTGCTTCATGTACTTATTAGGATGATCTGTTGCCTGTCCATCAGGTGGAAAGTCCTTTTTTGGGTCAGTAGACACAAACCAAGAGTCTGTTTGGCATGTATAATACTTAAGAAAAATGAAGAATGAATTATTTAAAGATGAGACCCCCTAGCTTCTCATGTTGGTAGGAGGAGCAAACTGGGAAGGAGGGAGAGAGAGAAGATTCTCAGACTGAGCCTGTCCTGTGTCCACTCCTGGAGATAAGGCAAGTCTGGACACTGGGGTGTGGCTGGGGAGTTTGTTGGGATATTCACCAAAAAGAATGGAGTTTGGGGATGGTGCCTAGCAGGGTCCTATGAGACAACTCATCATCAAGAAGGAGACAGGCCTGATCTTGACCTAGTTGCAAAGCTTGAGTTTATTATCCTCAAAGCTTGAGGACTGGAATTCAGGATGGAGGCTGTTACATAAATTTGTCCTCTGCCAGGCCCAGTGGATACACATCTGGGCTCACGGGATGGTGTGGTCTATAAATCATAATCGATTGTTCTTTGGATGAAATTCTAATATGATGAGCCTAAATACTTGTGTCACTGTGACCTCCTGATCTTTTTCTATCCTCTGCCTAGACATTACCCATGCTGATTTGCCTCCAGAATTACCTACTGCTCTTTTTATAAGACTTTTTGGTCTCTTGACAACTGCAGCTCTTTTTCATTTTTATTTTTTAACTTTCTGGCTTTTATTCCCCCATCGTACTCTTCCAAAAGAGTACATTTAAAAAGTGAAACCATGATAACCATTCATTATGAATTTAAAATAATTAGGACACTTGAATTCTTGTTTTCAATTATGTCTACATTTTCATTCCTAAACAATACAGAAAACAGTGTCACCAACCCAGTAAATGATTAGGCAAAAGACCCCAGAAAAAGGAACTGCTGCAAAGCCAGAAGGCCTGTGAACACGCTGTTTTGATTTTCTACTGTTTTCAAAAACCAAAATTAAACACGACAGAGAAACAATGAGAAAAAGGAATCTTCAGATACAGTGTCACCTCAGTCCCAGGTCTCAGTGCCTGAACTGCTTATAAATCATGAGCCCTTGTTCATATCATAAAGATGCATGAACGAGAGATATGTACTCCTCCCCTCTAACTTTGTGGAATATTTACATGACTTGGCATTTTTATTCCCTGCCATTGAGCCTTGGGATACCCTCCTTGAATGAAAGCATCTGTGACTCTCTGTGGGTGTTAAGGGTACAAATGATCTCTGCTGGTCAATTTCATCTACAACTACTTGCTGAGAACCTATTATGTGCAAGGGTGGGAACGGAAGGGGGAAAATCTGCCATTTCTTGATCACGAAGAAAAATTCAGGCCTTGTGCCAGGCATGTCTCGATATCTTATTTCTCAAAACAGTCCCCAAAGACCAACAACAGTGTTCTCATTTTAATGATGAGAAAACTCACAAAAGTCAGCTAACTTGCCCAACACCCAGCTGATAAAAGGCAGAGCTGGGATTCAAACTGGGGACTGGCAGACTCCAGAAACTCCTGTTCCAGCCTCCATCCCGAAGCAAAACATCCCATATTTCTTCTTCAGAATTATTGAAAGTGGCTCTTCATTTTCCTACCTACCAGAGAACTGAACATGAGTCTAACAGCAATGAAAAGAGAAGCAGCCAAGAGAGACAGAATGGAGATGGAGTGTGTGTTGGGGGTGGAGGGAAATGACAGCTTCTCTTCCTTCACACAGGGACAAGAATGACTTGAGGTACAAACTATTAACTCTCTTTACTAGTCAGAATTGGGTCAGATATTCTAGCAGAGAGAACAGCATGTTCTCTGCTCCAGCTGTTATCTGAGCTACACAGCTGGGGGCAGGACTCCAACTTGCTCCTTGGGCTCAGAGCTCAAGGTTTCTACAGCTCTCCAAGCTACATTTGATGGCGTCTCCCAGCTGGAATGATGGGGGGAGGTTGGCGAGGACATGGTGGGAAGAAAAAAGTAAGAGAAGAGGTGGAGGGGTAGTAGGAGGGGCATTCTCATTTCTAGTGATGCAACCAATTATCACATTAGTCAAACCTCCACTTGCCTCGTGGTTGCCAATCAGTGAAAGTTTTCTGACAGACGTTCTTGGGTGAGAAGAATTATTTGAAAGAGAGACCCTAAACAGCCATAGGAGTTGCTGATTAAATGGGGATCCTGGGTGCAATGAGGTTGCTATGCTCAAGTCTGAAAGCCCGATAATGGGAGCACCCCCTGCTCAATATCTACCAGGCTAGCCATAAATTGAGATTTCCCAAAGCCCTTGCGACGTAACGGGCTGGACTCTTGCTTTGGAGGGTCGGCACTTTAATTTCCATGCAATTGACATTTTAAGCTCACACACTGCTCCAAAGTTTCTGTTTCTAAACAACCCCAACATGCACAATGCCGAATCTTGTACTGCAGTAACATGCATGCTTGGGAAACCTCTGCTTCTGCCCAGGTATCATTGAGCCAGCCTCAAACGCAGTAGAGAGAAAATGACTCTGATTGCTTCCTAGTTATCTGATGCGATAGCTCCCAAATTCTAGATTCTTGGTGAAAAAGCGAGGAGTTGTTCTATGAATTTCATAATTTAGAGATAAATAATGAACACCAAACTTGGAACAAAATACACCACTGTTCATTTTATTTAATATTCTCCATTGGTGGAAATAAATTAAAAATGAACAAGGCTTGTTTATGCCTGCCTTACATTGCTCTCCACTTTTGAATAGCAACTGCATATTAATTTGCCAAGATCCCATAAATTATAATTAGCCCGGAGGATTAACAACATAAATCCTTGAATTTAAAACCAACCTGCCCGGCTCTCTCTTCCCTATGCCCTAAAGTAAAAAAGAGCCATAAAACCTATCACCGCTATTTGATCCATTAAACTCCGGAGACATTCTTATTTCAGCTTAGCTAGTGGAGGTAGTCTTTGTTAAATCTTTTTAAAGTTACAGTAGCTCGATAGAAACCGGGGGTCTGGGAGACAAGGATCTGTGTCAACTCCCAGCCACAGTGCACATTACCCAGATGCGGATTAGGAGGACAGTGGTAAGAGGGACAAAGGAGTACGTTTCGGCTTGGTACAGTTTACACAGAGTCCTGGAACTGGCCTGAGATGAAAAGTACCCCCTGCCTCTATATCGTTCCCATTTATTGTCAAGAGCTCCGGAGTACCTGGGAGAGGAACCCAGGACACACACACGTGCTCACGGGCACAAAGACAACACACACACACAGGTTATGATCTGAGCTTGCATCTGCCAAGCTCATGCCAGGCTGATGGGGCGATGAAGGATAATGTTGCTCAGATGACCAAGTATTTCACACAAGACTATGGAGGTTAAAAAAACACAAACTTTTTTTTTTTTTTTTGAGACAAGGTCTTGCTATGTCACATATACTGGAGTGAAGGGGCATGATCACGGCTCACTGCAGCCTCGACCTCCAGGACTCAAGCAGTCCTCAGGCCTCAGCCTCCCAGTTGGGCTAGGATTACAGGCACATGCCACTACACCTAACTAATTTTTATTTTTTGTGGAGGTGGAGTCTCACTATGTTGCCTGGGCTGTTCTCAAACTCCTGGGCTCAAGCAATCCTCCTGCCTCGGCCTCTCAAAGTGCTAGGATTACAGGCTTGAGCTACCTTGCCCAGATAACTATGGCAAATTTTAAAGCATTGTTTTTCCTGATGATGAAAACAGCCAATCACCCTTAAGTATGAATGGCATATGAAGTGCCCAGATGGTGGTTCCTCCAGGACTGCACAGCTCAGCCTTGACAGTCCCTCCATCTGCAAACATACCTGCACCTTGCGATCATGCGCTCCCACACCTTTTTCTCCCCTTTGAGTTCACCTCTTCCCTGGAAGGGTGGTCAGGTGGACACCAGAAAAACACATGGATGTGCAGTTAGCCATCCTTAATATGTGGCTCAGCTGCTTAGAAACAAGAGCTCTGGGTATACTCTGATGTGTGTATCAAGAAGGCATTGCAGGACCCCGCTGATGCTTTTGCAGAGAATATAGTCTTCCTTGTAAGAGGGTCTAGTGAAAGCCAGAATTATGGAGCTAAAATCCATTTAACACTTAGACAGTGGGCTGGTGGGCTTCCTTGCCACCAACATAGTACCTATTTTATTAATTTAGGTTGTCCCCCCTTATTATAAACCGGTAAATGTTCGTTGTAGAAAATCCTGATAACAGGTAAGACAATCAAAGACAAAATGTAAATGTCAGCATGCAGGTCTCATTTCTCCCAGACATTTTGTAATACATATGCTGAATAGGAATAAATATATTCTACACTCAACCTGACTCTTTTCACTTAATTTTATTCCATGACAACTTTACTATGCCCCTAACCATTTTCCAAAATCCCCAGTTATGACACTTCATCCTACAACTCTCGTAGCATCTCTTGTCACTAATATCGAATTATTAGACATGGCTATTCTAATTTTTGATTATAAGTTTGTGATCATCACCTAATACACAAACTTTCATGTAGTACCTAATGATTTCCTTGGGAGAAATGTATAAATCTAGAATTTCTGGGGGAACGATGTGAACGTTTTCAAGAACAACTTCATTTTTAAATGTGACCTGAAAATGTGCATGCCACCTATTACAAAGGGTGAGGGTGGGGCTTCAGTGGAAATCTGCAGACTGTGATCTGCCCCCAGCAAAGAAAAATCAGGCTGGTAAGTCAGGCTGGTCCTTGGGCTATCCAAAAGATAACAAGTGAAAAGGCAGTCATTTCACACTGTGCTTGGGCAGTACGCCCAGTAGACCCTGAGTAGATTTCTTTTCTTTGTTATTGAAATAACTGGGGAAAACAGAACAGCAAGCATGAGAACAAAAATAACAAATAAAAAGTCATTTTGGGCTGGACGCGGTGACTCATGCCTGTCATCCCAGCACTTCGGGAGGCTGAGAAGGGCGGATCACTTGAGCTCAGGAGTTGAAGACCAACCTGGGAAACATAGTAAGATGCTGCCTCTACAAAAAGTTAAAGACCAGGCATGGTGGCCCAAGCGTGTAATCACAGCACTTTGGGAGGCCAAAGTGGGTGGATCACCTGAGGTCAGAAGTTCGAGACCAGCCTGGCCAACATGGTGAAACCCTATCTCTACTAAAGATACAAAAGTTCGTGGGGCATGGTTGGGGGGTGCCTAGAATCCTAGCTACTCAAGAGGCTGAGGCAGGAGAATCGCTTGAACCCAGGGGGCAGACGTTGCAGTGAGCAGAGATGGTGCTACTTCACTGTAGCCTGGGCAAAAGAGCAAGACTCCATCTCAAAAAAAGAAAAAAAAGTTAAAAAAAAATTATCTGGGTATGGTGGCACACAACCTGTAGTCTCAGTTACTCGGAGGCTGAGGCTGGAGAGTCACTTGAGGCAGGAGAGTTGCTTGAGCCCAGGAGTTTGAGGTCACAGTGGAGCTATGATCATGACACTGCATTCCAACCTGGGTGACAGAACCAGACCATGTCTCAAAAAAAAAAAAAAAAAAAAATTATTTTAAGAAAGAGTCATTTTAGGGTCATGAAGTTCTTGAAAATCTGACAGGTATACTTTCCCCAAATACGCACTCATACTCCAAATTTTGCATATTTTATTTCAGGGACCGTAAAGTGTCCCCAGATTCATCCCAGAATCCCTCAATCTTGACTAAGTCAGTAGAATTCAGAGGTAAGAGGAATTATGCCATGAAAAGTTAGTGAGTGTGAACACAAACTTCTGAATTCCAAAGATTCTTTCGCCTGAACTGAGTGAGCACAGGTAAAAGTTTTGAGGTCTCGGGTCAAAAATTCAAAATGTGTTCCCCTAGGAAGTTTGACAAGGGATGAAGAAGTTTATTTAAGGCAGTGGGCGTCAAACTTTAACAGGCACTGAAGTTGCTTGGATGGCTTGCTGAAATATAGATGGCTGGGCCCTGCCCCCAGATGCAGTAGGTCTGGGGAAGTGGCCTAAGAATTTCCATTTCTAACAAATTCCCACGTGATTCTGATGCTGCTGATCCAGGAACCTGGCTTTGAACTTCTTACTGAAAACCATATAATGGGATACTATGGAATCACTGAAAATGATGTAAAATAATATTTACTGGCATAGAAAGCTATTCCTGGCCCAGTGCAGTGTCTCATGCCTATAATCCCAGCACTTCAGGAGGCCAAGAAGGGCAGTTTGCTTGAGTCCAGGAGTTCAAGACCAGCTTGAATAACATGGTGAAACCCCGTTTCTAATAAAAATACAAACAAAAAAAAAATTTAACTGGGTGTGGTGATGCCTGCCTGTAGTCTCAGGTACTTAGGAGGATGAGGTGGGAGGACTGCTGGCACCCAGGAGGTGGAGGTTATGCTGAGCCAAGATTGCACTACTGCACTCCAGCCTGAGTGACAGAGTGAGACCCTGTCTCAAAAAGAAAAAAAAAAAACAACAAAAGACATTCACAGTATTCTATAAACAAAAGAAAGCAAATTATATAGGATTGTATATAATATAATTGTTTCTATGACTTTTTTTATAAAAGTAAAAATAGCTATATATGCATTTCTAGAAATATCTAAATATAAAGATTTAAATACAGATATTGCTATGGGTATAGGTATAGATAGAAATGTAGATATTGGTTTAGGTATGGATGTGGGTTTAGATATGGATGTGGGTTTAGATATGGACATGGATAAGGGAAGGTGTATAGATATGGGTATGAATACGTGCACAGGTATGAATACGGAGTTGGTGTCCTTTTCTCTGAGTTTTGAGATGATGACTGTTCTGCTTTTGTTATTTTCGCTCATCTATATTTTCTACCCTTTCTACACCGAACAGACATTGTTTTCATCATCAGAAAATAAAAACGTTCCTTTGAATGATTCAAAACAATAGCAGACTGCTGTTACTGAGGACTCTTTAGTAACAGTCACCACTGAGGGGGTGTTTGTTCTGTTCCTGTTCATAGGTCATCGAGAGGCATCAGGGCTACAGGACCCACCCAAAGAACCCCAGCAAGTGAGAGCCTGCGTCCTTGTGCTGATTCCAGTCTGTCATGCCACATTTTCCACTTTTGTGAACTGAAAACTCTAGACCCAAACCCCGTGCTGACCGGAAACTGCCTTCCAGTATCATGAGGAAATTGGGGCGGTGGACAGGTGCACCCTCCCCCCAACCCCTAACGACCTGCTTTGCTCCTGAGTAATTAGCCAGCCGCAGTGTCTATGATGGGGCCTTCTCTGTCCTCTGTCTGTCGAGGTTTAGACAGCTTTGGTCAAGTGGGGATTGCAAGTACATGCAGTATTTGAACATCCTGAAATCTCTTAATGAATTCCCAGCATGCATTCTTGGCATTTTTTCTGTAGGTCCCCAAATGACTCTCTGAAAAGGACTCATGCTGGGGCCCAGCATTGGTGTTCACTGATCAACAAAGGAATGGGGATTACAAATCATGACCTGCATTTTTAAATGCAAGTAGACACAGAAGTACATGGCGACATACATATGTGCATCGATCTGCCTCAGCACTTACATTCGTGCGTGTTTGTATATCAACATGTAACTGTATATAATTTGATGTCAAGTTGTCAACTAACATTTCTTGGAAATTACTGATCTATCCTTTCTATATGTTTGGCATTAAAATATTATTTGTTTCACAAATATGATAGATGGACGAATGGATAAATATATGATAAAGCCATTATAGCAAAATGTTAATGGTAGTTCGCTGTAAAATTCTTTCAACTTTGATGTATGCTTATGAGTTTCCACTTTAATTTTGAGGGAAAATGATGTGTCTTATGAAATAACAGTAATAGCAGATGATAACTGATGTTTTACCAAAACATTCTTAATGTCTTTACAGACCAAAATAAGACACAGGCAACCCTATGTTACCACGTGTTTTTTCAGTGTTAGGATATTTCAAGGTTTGAAAACCACTGCTTTAAAGTAGTTCCCTATTTGTGGGCTTGTGAATCTTTTTGATTCTAGCTTTACAGCCTCCCACGGCTGAAACAGAAAAATTGTTGATTATCTTAGGCAAGGTCCTTAGTAAGTATCCCCACCCCCCAGCCCCCAAATAAAAGGGCACCACCACATGGCTGTGCCTACCTTTGCTCAGGCTTGGTCACTGACTACAGTACATAAATCTCCCCTTTCCTGGACTTCTCTCTTGAAATTTCACACATCATTTTCAATTAAGGAGCTCTTTGCCTGAAGGACAGAGCCAACTGGTTTGTCCTACAGAGTGTATCTACAGGCAGATGTGTAGAAACGTGCGTGATGGCATAAGATGCCTTTGCTTGGGGAGGGAGCTCAGTTTGCAGCTCTCCTTACCATCCTTGAGGACTCAGAAACTGAATGGACTTAATTGTTTAAGTAACATATCTAAGATTAATAATAATGTTTAAAACCCTTTATAAATAGCTAATATGCATGGACTGGATAGGTCATTTTATATGTTACTGGATTTGTTAAGATCTTAAAAATTAACTCCGTTAGCAAAGTCAAACTACAGATTGAATCAGATAGTATGGAATAAACTGGAGCTGCCGATCACCCTTTTCTCTGTGTTCCATAATGAAACGGGTGTTCACCAGTTAAGGGTTCCCAGTAGGGGCCTCAGGAACAGGGGAAGAGGCACAAAATCCAAGGGAGGAGTGAATCCCTGTGGTGGTCCTGGAGCCTGTAAACATTTCCCACTAATGCGTTTGCTTTGTGATACTCTAAGCATTTTTCCTTACTGAGGATTTCAGCTGCTGGATTCCCCTAAAGGTACTTTAATACCTGTGCTGGGAGGAGAACAGTCACTTCATACAGAAATTAAATACATAAATTAATAGATGCCTCTTCAGAAAACCTTTCAAACAGGGAGTCCAGCTGCTTCGGCAACATTGCAGTCAATAGGTCAAGGCCTTGGCTAATGGCTAGGGAGAGGCAGAGGAGGGATGAAAATGGGCAGAGACACTCAGCAGAGATCAACAATTATGCCCAGAGACTTAACAATGTAGGTGAATATTTGCCTCTGCCAGAGGGTTATGCTGAGAACTCGCCTAAAGCAAGAAGCAAATGGAAGCAAGGAGGCAGAGAAGAGGGAGGAAGATGATGAGCAGAAAGGAGAAAAGGAGGAGGAGAAGAAGGAAGAAGAAAAGGAAGATGAGGAAGAGGAACAGGCCAGAGAGGAGAAGCTGCCAGCCAGGGATGCATGTTCCTGCCCAAGTACACAGGACATTCTACCCTTCACCTGTCCTCTTCAAAGACCAGAAAAGAATATCACTCTCCAGTTCCCCCTTTCACAGGAGTGAGCTAGAAAGGGTCTTTAGGTGTCTGATGTAACAAATAAAATTTAAACGTGTACCCTTTAGCTTCAGAACCTCCGAGATACTAGGATTGTGTCCAAAACACTTGAAATCTTTATGGAGTGGCCATTATATGCCTGGCTCTCTCCTAGGTAGGCACGGCATATATGTTTCTTATTTAATGAGATCATTTTTAAACTCTTAGCAACTCTTCTACCCATTTGCTATGTATTGAGCTACAAAGTATGACTTCCTTCAAAGAAGGGTTTCAGCAACTTTTAACAATCTTGAAAAGCATGACGTTCGGTAAATGCGACAGAGAGAAGGCATTCTCTCACATTTCGAATCCCCAGTGGCTCCTAGCAGTATATCTAGCACACACCAGCTCAATAATATTCCATACATTCATAAAAGTTTTCCAATGGAAGGAGATGTTGCATGCAGATAAACACCCTCCTAGTTTGCCCATTTAACGGATGAGGTAGCTGAGTCCTAGAGTCAAACACCTCTTGTCCATAGTCACAAGATGCTGACTAAATACCTGAACTAAGCAGCCAGCAGGCTTTTAATTTTATGCTTATAGGCAAATTATCTTTCAGAAGAAATTGAGAAGAGACATTCAGGTGGCATTTCTCACTGATTCCTCAAAAAATGGAAGCACTCCAGTACACTGTTTTGCTTCCTGCCTCAGCCCCGCCACCGGCCCCCATCACCCCTGACCCTCCCCACATCCCCGCCCTCCCCACACCCCTGCCTTCCCACACCCCCACCCTCCCCACACCCCTGCCTTCCCCCACCACCTTGGGTCTTCATCTGCTGGGAGGAGGAAGATGGTGCAGCCTGAGTTAAGTATCAACTTCAGGTAACTCCTCCAGAATTGTTTAGCTTGGATCTCTGGGATCTCACAACTCCCTGAGTGTTTCATGCATGAAAGCTTTCCGTTCTCTCCAAAATGCTGTACTTCTTGAAAACCACAGCCATCAAACATGTTTCTCTTATGTACCTCCTACCTCTAGAAAAAACTATGTGGAAAGTAGATGTGAAAGCAGGAATTATTAATCTTCTTTTTTTCAGGGTAGGTAATACGGAGAAAGAAAGAGAGGATGAGAAATGATCCCAGGTAATTCCCTTTGGAAAGTTTCTGTCTGTTGCATTTTCTGGAAAGCATGGCATGTTCTGTGGACATGTATTTCAGAACAATACTTCCTGCATTGGTTTGAATGAAAAGATTTGCCAGGGATCCTAGATAGGAAGCAAATTCCCAGGCTCCACTGTAGATCCACTTAAACTCATTCCCTCAGGCTGGGATATGGGAGTACAGAGTCGGCGTTTTTGCAAGAATCTCCCCCAAACGATCGTTGTCGTAAAGTAATTTGGGGAATTTACCCAATTTTAATCTATCTGTAAATTTGGGGAATTTACCAAATTCCACCTTACCTGACATGCTAAATCTTTCTATAACCTGGGAAAGATCTTGTGTTAGCGGAGAGACCAGCAGAGCTGTTGGATTAAGAAGGATGGGTAAACAGAATCAAGCTCATATCAAAACATTCCACTGTCATACGAGCTGTGAATACGTTTGAATAAAAACCTTTCTGAAATGTCTCCAGAGATCTCCCTTTGCATGGGGTCCTTTCAAACGAGGCCAATTTCTGGAGACTTTTCTCCATTTGTCTTTCCTGTACAGAATGCAAAATAAAGGACACCATTTCCGAGTGGCTGTTTTGGAAGGTTAGCTTCTGTAAATGGTCTTTGCTGAACTCTTGTCCTCGGTCCTGAGTCCTGGGTTCCCTCACTCTCATTCCTCCCTTCACACCCCTCCTTCCCACCACAAGACCTTTCTACAGGTGCCAAGTTTACCAAAGACATTATGCCTGACCCCTATGGAGAAAACTCGTTGGGTGCAGCATACAAATGGAGCTACTTCTTGCCAGTGGACATCTTGTTAATACATTCCACTGCCCTCTGCTCTAAAAAGGAGATCTCGTGTGCTCCACGGGGAGACTGGAAAATGCATTGTATGTTCCAAAGGGAAGAAGGTCTATTTCTGCAAGCCCAGCCCCAGTCCCTGAATTATTTTAATTGCAGCCTGGTGATGCCAAGGTGCTGAAGCACCCCCTTAGGCTGAGTGCTTAGCTAGGAGGTACTGAATTAAACTGTCAGAACATGCAGAAAAATTGCAACGCGGCCTGTCAACAACATTTGTTAAGAGACACGGGTGAGGCTGGTGACTTGTATAGGAAAAGAGCTGCCTGTGCAGAGCCATCAAAGCACAGCCTGGAACTAATGGGGTATTCAGAGGTCTTGTTCTACTTCATTGGTCAAAGCCAACACAAGCCTGTAAGATTTGGGCCCGTTTGCTGTTTATTACTGTGGTAATAAAGGCCACTTAAAGATACAAACCCATCTTGTATTGGCTTAAACCGGGGCTTCTTTTCTAAATCGGATCACGAATGTCTCGTTTCTCAGACTTTTAAAAACAATCTTCTGTTTTAGGAACAAAAATTCAGAAAAATTAGACATCCTATCAAAAGAGGACATAGTAATCTTGATCTTATTTATCTTTGGTGGATATCTTTTTTTTAACATCTACCCTGGGATGGTCCGTTTTATGTGCCATCTTGGCTAGGCTATAGTTCCGATTTATCCAATCAAACATGAATCAAGGTGTTGCTGGGACAGTATTTTGTAGATGTGTTTGAAGCCCTTATTCAGTTGACTTTTAGGAAGGGAGATTATCTTAGATGATCTGAGTGTGACTGAGTCAATCATTTGGAAGATTTTTAAGAGAAGAACCGTTTCTTTTCCTGGAAAAGAAGAAATTCTGCCTGTGGACAGCAGCTTTAGCGTATGCCAAGAGTTCCAGTCTGCCTCTCTCGACTGCCCACAGTATGGATTTCAGACTTGCCTAGGCAACCCTACTATTGCATAAGCCAATTCCTTGCAATAAATCCGTTACTACATATCTCCCACTCATGCTGTTGGTCTGATTTAAACCTGACTGATCCAAAACCTTATTTTAGTCCCTTGTCTCTCAAACTGTAACCAAATATCTTTTCATCAGAAGTCTCAAATTAGAGATTTGTACACTGCAAAAAGTTCATGTTCTTTTTGGCCCATACCCATGTATTTGGTGCAACAGGTTAAAAATAGAAATAAATTGAATTAGTTGCCAATATTTAAAACTCCTAAAGATCTCTCTCTCTCTCCCCCTCACCACCCGCCCCACCACGATCTACATTTTTACTTTCTCTTAGAAGAGAAAAAAAATTAAACTGGCGAGCATAGTTGTGTATCCCCACATGACAACAGTCAGCTAGAATGGAAAGTGACCTCCTCTTTCAACAGAGTGCATGCTCTGCAGTTTACCCCAGTCTCCACCACTCCTTACGGTCTCCCCAGTAGTAAGGCTAGCTGCCACCGGCCCTTACATTGTTTTTCCTTTTGTAAAGAGAAATGTGAAAGATATATCATACTTACTACGGTTTGGATCTAGTTTGTCTGTCCCCACCAAATCTCATGTTGACATTTGATCTCTTGTGTGAAGATGTTGGGAGACGGAGCCTACCGGGAGGTATCTGGGTCATGGGGATGGATCCCTCATAAGTGGCTTCATGCCATCCTCATGGTAGTGAGTTTTCCCTCTATGATTTCCCAAGGGAGCTGGTAGTTTAAAAGAGCCTGGCACTTCCCTTCTCTCTTGCTTCCTCTCTGCCCATGTGATCTCTGCACACACCAGCTTTGCTTTGCCTTCCGCCATGAGTGAAAGCAGCCTGAGTCCCTCCCCAGATCCTTAATCTTGAACAGGCATCAGAATTGTGAACCAAATAAACTTTTCTTTATGAAGTACTCAGTCTCAGGTATTTTGTTATAGCAACACAAAATGGACAAAACGATACCCTTTACTCTATCAAAAGTAGAAATTTTAAAAGATATATGGAGAAGGCCACGTACTGCAAGGAAAAGAAACGGAGAACGTACATTTTTCTTTGCAGAAATGAAGACCATTTCTTTGCATTCAATTTTCCAACAAAGTACATCTGGGTTATTACCTGCCTCTACTCATTTACGGTGACCTGCCTAGTAGACACGTATTGTTTTCAATTCCTTCTTACACCCTGCACAGTTTAGGAAAAATTCACTATGAAACCATTCTTTTTACTCTTTAACAAAAGAAAACCCTGAGGTGATTACAAGGGAAGTTTGCTCAACACACAGGGACACTGTGATAATTGCTTTTGGAGAAATCCATTGAAAGGCAACCACCAGTACCAGGGAAGGGGTGAAGAAGATTCCAATGACCTTCTTTCCTTTCCAGACAATTCTTAATATGCACTCATTTGCCCATGGTGATCCCTGATGGGTTAGTTAACGGGCTTTCTTCTGCTGGTTAAGAAGCAGAAATGCAGTCTAGGAGAAAATACCACACACTGGGAGTCGGGAGTCTGTGTTCAATCCCCACTCTCGGTCTCAGACACTGAGACTCAGTTTCCTCCTCTAGTAAATAAGAGGAGTCCCCAAATGTGACTCTGCCTCTTCTTGGAGCTTCTGGATTCAATCTGCAATCAAAAGAACGTCTCTCTGGATGGTGGGGCCCAGGCATCTATGTGTTTTTAAGCACCCAGGTGATTCTGATGAGCAGACAGGTTTGAAATTTGCTGGACTAAAGAGCATCTCAAATTTCTTCTAGCTCAAAAACTTGATGTACCTAGGAATCAAATTCTGCAGGCGCCTCTCTAGATATTGGACAGGCAATGTTCCAGACATATTAATGCTTTGGGGCCACTGGGATATGGTTTTAAAGACTTGAAGCATTGCCACACTGCCTTAGTCACCCGGCAGGACCTGACTTATCATTTTGCCTGTAATGTATGTTGCCTGGTGGTTTGAAACTTCACTTGAAGTTCAGATGCGAGGCAAGATGCAATGGTCAAAATCAATAGATCTGAACTGTGATCGACGGGCAAAAGGCTTGCATGTCCTCAATTCCCGCTCTCAGCCCCACTACTCTCTTATGCCCTGTGCCGACATGATCACCTTCCTTAAATAAAAGGCAGAAAGATCCTCCAAAGATAATTTGGAAACAGAATTAAATGGCACAGCGTTCACCCCTAGTACACAGACCTAACCCCCTTCAGAGTAAGCTGTTGAACGTCATCATTCTCAGAACCTGAGGGGCTCTCTCTGATTCTCAGTGGGACAGGGTTATGTTTTCTTCCTAATACAAACAAAAGACAGTAGAAAGCATGTGGAGAATATGATAGTGCTGCGGTGCCACCGTGAACAAAATATGGATTTTGCTTTTGTAATGTGTGACTATTAGATCACAGTGTTGCTTGCAATAAATTATCACTTTCAGTTCCTGCTAATTGCTAGAATCTTCTGCCATGGGCTGCAGTGATGTGGGCCAAAAAAAAAAAAAGTTTTGGAGCCAGATACAAATAGGCATCCTGCTGGATTGTGAATGGCATCTCGGATCTTGAATAAATGCCTAAGGAAACAGCTAGGCATGAGGGCCTGGGAATCAAAGACGTCATTATGCAATTATTGTGAAAAGCAGGCTCTTCATAAAAGAGAATTCTGACTTCTCCATGAATCCACTGACCCAGAGCAGCCTCCGCCCTACATGTATTCCTGTCTACAACGAGTACCTACAGGGTATGACGGAAGCAAGTAAGTTAACTGGTATTGAAGTTTAAAAAAAATCCAACCTGACCTTTTAAATGAAGAGATCTTTCTATGCCTTCTGTGCCATGCCCACAGATGTCCCCACCCCACCCTGATCTTTTCTCCTTCCCAGAGTGTAGAAAATTTAGTGCGATCTTCTGGGCATAAACCTTGGCTTCAGGCTCCTTTTTCTTATTCTGGGAGAGTCAATTTCTGTCTTAAAATCAAAAATCTGCTAAGCACCTATGAGGTCCCTAGTGATGGGGATGCAGGCATAAACAAAACAGGCGAAATACCTGCCTTGTCGGAGCCAGCATTCTCAAAGAGCAGGGAGAAAGCAAAATGGGTAACTGGAAATTGTGCTTCGACTGATGGTGATAATATGGAGAAAAATAAAGCAGGTGAGGGGTCAGAGGTGCTGCTGGGGATGGAGAAGGAAGATTGCTGTTTTAAAGACGGTATCTAGAGAAGGCTTCCTCCAAATGTAACAGAGAAAGGATGGGCCAGCCCTGTGGCTATTGAAGGGCACTCTGAGTGGGATAACCAGAAGAGGAGGGGCATGGGTCTCATTCCATTGAACGGCAGGGAGGCCAGCACAGCTGGAACCCAGTGAGCAGGGGGAAGAGCCTAGGCAGGAAGAACAGAGCCCATGGAGGAAGGGGGAACACGCAGGATGCCATGGCCAGCTCGAGACCATGGCTTCCACTGCGAGTAACAGGGGACACCTTCAGAAAGCTCTGATCGGGAGAAAGAGGTGATCTAACATATTTTCAAAGGAGATTCTGGTTCTCTGTGGAGAAGGAACTGAAGGGGTCCCAAAATGGCTGGGTGCCAGGAGGTCCTTAAAAAAAAGGACTGTGGTCAGGCTCTGTGGTTCATGCCCGTAATCCCAGCACTTTGGGAGGCCAAGGCGGGTGCATCACGTGAGGTCAGGGGTTTGAGACCAGCCTTGGCAACATGGTGAAACCCCATCTCTACCAAAAATAACAACAACAAAAAAATTATCTGGGCGTGGCAGCACGTGCCTGTAGTCCCAGCTACTAGGGAGGCTGAGGTGGGAGAATCACTTGAACCTGGGAGGCAGAGGTTGCAGCTGAGTTCATGCCACTGCCCTCTAGCCTGAATGACAGAGCATGACTCTGTCTTAAAAAGAAAAAAAGAGAGAGAGAGAGAGAGAGAATTGAGCAGTGGTCCAGACAGGAGGCGAGGACAACGTGAAGGAGTGGGCAAGGGTGAAGTCGGCTTTCCGAGGTCTGTATTCCTGTTTGTGAGGTTCGACCCTTGCTCCTCTCACATGTAAACTCCGTTGAGAAGAATCTCAGTCCCTGGCACACAGAACACAAGTAACAAATAATGGTTCCATGTTGAAAAACCTGCCAGGTGAGAGTCTACTCATGTCCCAAGAAGATCAACTTCCGCTAGATGAGTGATAACTAAATCTGGCTCCATTTGTTTTATTATTTATGCAATGTCAGCTCCCCTGCGCCTCACCCTATGTCTCCTTATTTGAAGAGGACAGTGACTGATGGACCAGGAAAGACACCAGAAGCCCTCCCCCTGCCCCCACCTCATCTGCTGCCTGGCTCTCTGACCTTCCACCAGCCATTTATTTTGTCTGTGCCTCAATTTCTCCATTCTGAAAATAAGAATAATTCTGTCGAGGGACCATTATGAGGATTGATGAGGTAATAAGGAAATGCCTGAAAGCAGTTTGAGCTCCTTGAAGAAACAGCTATAAATGCAGGGTCCATTTTTCCATCTCTTCTGTCCTCTCCCGCTAAATAAAACTGCCAGAGGGAGAAAGCCCTGTTGGGGTAGAAAGGAAAACGACAGGTGGACAAAGACAGCAGCTCTTTCTCCAGCAAAAATACCCTTAAGTAGATTCTAGGGCATTGGGAAGCCTCTTAGAGAAGCCTCCTTTGCAATAGAAAGGGGCTGGGGCAGAGAATATCCAAGAAATTGTGAGGATTATTTTGCCTCAATTTGGGGACCAGAAATCACCTCAAAGGGACTTAGAAATAAGCCAGAACCATGTCGCCCCTCCTGTGTGCCCAAAGAATTCAGAAGATGACAAGACGAGCTGGCAAATCCCCTTAGCAGGAAAGAGAGAAAATTGCCCACGATGCGATGCCGAACTGGTTTGGGTTGATGACACTCTGGGGTAGACACAGTAAACCTGTTGGAGCCATAAGTATTGGGCTCCTTTTAATGAAAGAAACACTGTCATTCTCCGTTCCTTCTTCTTGTCTCTTTAAGACTCCTTTAAATGAGAGGTTGTTATTCCTCATTCCAGGAATACCTTCAGATGGTCACTAAGTTTATACATCTATCCTTGTACATATTTTATACCAAAACTTCTAGAAAATGTTAACTTAAAACAAAAGCAGACTGAGATGGGTTTTTGAAAGGGTTACTCTGATAAAGTTTGTTTTTTGTTGTTGTTGTTGTTGTTGTTTGCTTTTTAAAACTGAGGAAATGTCCAGGCACGGTGGCTCATGCCTGTAATGCCAGCACTTTGGGAGGCCGAGGCAGACCTCTGGATCACCTGAGGTCAGGAGTTCCAGACCAGTCTGGCCAACATGGTGAAACTCGTCTCTACTAAAAATACAAAAAAAAATTAGCCGGACATGGTGGCAGGCGCCTGTAATCCCAGCTACTTGGGAGGCTGAGGCAGGGGAATTGCTTGAACCAGGTGGAGGTTGCAGTGAGCCGAGGTCACGCCATTGCACTCCAGGCTGGGAGATAGAGTGAGACTTCGTCTCAAAAAAAAAAAAAAAAGAAAAACTCAGGAAAAGCAGATGAGAGCGCTGGCAAACATGGTAATGAAATATCAGCACACGACAAACTTTTGCAAGCAACCCTACACGCACAGTTGTTTGTAAATGAAGAAATGTATTTCTGCATTCACAGGATAGAGGCGTGAGGAGGTGGGATGAGCTCTAGGTGGGCATTTTATCTGGCTAGGTTATGCCACTACTTCTGACTGATCTCACGGACATTCATTCATTCATACTGCATTCATTCATTCCGTAGCATTTGTGGAAGTGGTATATAAGACGGTACTAAGTGCTAGAAGGCCCTGGACTTCCTCCCCTTTCTCTCTTGGAAGGAGAGAGCGAAAAGGTGGCCAGGAAGCTGTGGTGAGGCCTGCTCTGGGCTGAGTCACCCGGTTCCCCTTTTCCCTTTTTACTTCAGGCCTGTCACTCTCTGTCGAAGGGCAGGGGGAGGGGAAGCAAGAGAGAAAAGTATCAATGGCTGGAGAAGAGGAACAAATTTAACTAATATCTGATTATCCTTTTGATGTTCATTCAAGTTACCAAAAAGGCTGAAGCGCTGTGCCTTGTCAGGAAGTGTGCGGTAAAAGTAACGTCGTCATGTTTGTTGTGGGTGCCAATGGGCCACCCTGCACCGGGCGCTGGAGGCCTGCTGGGAAGGTGAACTGGGCCCACTGCCTGCTGCGGGTGGTGGCTGAGCTGCTGCGATTGTAAAATGACTCTTTTTCATTTAAAAAAAAGAAAAAAAAATCATCGCATATATTGCAAGCACAATTTTTACCCCAATAAAAGCTCTATCTAAACTAAACAGAAAAACACTGGGTCAGAAGAAGCCACTGAACATTTCTTTTTGATCTCCTAATTGAAAGGACTCATTTTTTAAAATGAGAAAATTAAAAAAAACAAATTCAGAGTCTCATCCCCTAAACACAACTATTGTCAATATTAATCAACTGGTATTTAGCGTTTCTGTGTATCTTTGGCCTCCAAAATCTGCCTCTCTCCCCACCTCCTCCCAGCCACACCATGACATTTGTTTTGCTTTTCTGATAGATGTAAACACATAATTTTTGCCCATTTTTTTCCATTAGAAGTGTCATTCTTTTCAATGATATAGACTTGTCTATCAAACGGTTGTACCAACAGTGATGTAATCAATAGCTCAGCATCTTTCTTTACAGCTGTTGAATTGCTAGGTGAAAAGTATTCGTGCAAAAGTAATTGCGGTTTTTGCTATTGAACGTAATGGTGAAAACCACGATTACTTTTGCACCAACCTAACCAGAAAATAGCATTCTATATTATAGATTAAAAGTCACATGTCCATCCATGAAAATGGAGGGCTTCTCTAGTTGAAATCCAAGCTCCACTCCTGTGGGGCTAGGGAGTTATAAGGGCAGAGGGGCCTGAATGAGACAGCCTCAGGATGGCCTAGGGTTTATGAAGAGCTATAGAATAATATGTTTTCAATAACATTTACGTTAATTCCAGAGAGATCTCCAAAAACCCTCATTTTGTGTCCAGTCCTGGGGAAATTATGTCCCTGAAAGGTACATACATCTGTCTCTGTTTCCATCACAATTCATTCCCCGCCAACCACTTTTACTGGAAAAAGGGGTATCGCCAGATTGAATTAGATCAGGCTAAAGACCAATTACAAAAAACAAGGAAAGCGGTTGCTGGCCTTTTCCCTGAACTGCAGCTGAAACTCAGAGAACCATTTCCAGGGAAAAGAGCTGGGCTCCTGGAAGATGTATAGGATCAGCCTGGTGGTGAGATGTTGATGAGCAGGGGTGCACGTCCATGAGCAACCAATCATGTTGGAACAACTAAGTGATATCGCCTCTGGCTTTATTAACGTTAAAGACCACAGGCTAGGCAGCTGCCATTTTACTGCCCTGTTTTCAAGCCAACCAGCACGATTGATTCTTAGTTCCCAAAGGCTTCCTCTCTGTTATCTCTTTAGCTTTTAATACTGTTAAAGCCTTGATAACTGGTGGGCTAAACACACATGTAATGAATCCTATTAGTCATAAATGGCTCCTTGCACCCAAGAAAATGAAGGAGGCAGCCTTCTCTTGCACACAGGCAAACTCCCCTAATTCAGACTACCTGAAAGCAAGACTGATCTGAATTACACATTTCTTTAAAAGAAAAAGATGTGGCCGGGTGAGGTAGCTCACACCTGTAATCCCAGCACTTTGGGAGGCTGAGGCAAGCAGATCATGAGGTCAAGAGACCGAGACCATCCTGGCCAACATGGTGAAACCCAGTCTCTACTAAATATACAAAAATTAGCTGGGCGTGGTGACATGAGCCAGTAGTCCCAGCTACTCAAGAGGCTGAGGCAGGAGAATCGCTTGAACCCAGGAAGTGGAGGCTGCAGTGAGCCGAGATAATGCCACTGCACTCCAGCCTGGCGATAGAGACTCTGTCTCAAAAAAGAAAAGAAAAGAAAAGAAAAAGATGCAGTCAGGTGTGTGCAGAAACCCTCTTGAGAAAACAAACTTTTATCTAGCAAAGTCCTTAGGTGAGATGCTTTAACGAAGAGGTAAGAATATCCTTGAGTAAGTAGGAGCTTCTAAATTGCCCGAGGGTACTTTAAAACTGCCCTCTACACTTCCCCCAGATTGTTCTGGGGTGTTCTTTGCTGAGTAAACCCTCTCTCCAAGGTAAGTGCACACGGAAGCCTCAAGCCAAGATCCAAATCCGAAGATCATAAATCCCAGATTCCTGAAGTCCACATGAACGAAAATCGGGTAGAACGAGCACCCGATGGGGAAGCTGATATATGTTGCTACTGCCCGCCAGCCTTCAAATTCATTTATGCTCATGAAAGCAGTGGAAGAGCTTCAACATAGGAATGAGATTACAAACAAATTTCATGCACTGGGATCAGCATATAGCAAAAGGTGAGGGGAAAAAAAAAGTAGCATTAAAATAAAAATGCCCCAACTACTACTTAGATTTTGTTTTTGCTTTTGTTGTTCACATTGTTTGTTTTGTTTTATAGGAAGAGGAAAGTTTGGGGGAAGGATGTGGTTATGGTGGCTGGTCACTGGGCAGAACCAAATAAAACCTCGAGAGCCTCCCTGACTCGATCAGGGTAAAATCTAGTCTTTCTAGGTCTGGAGCGGTGGCTTGTGCCTATAATCCCAGGACTTTGGGAGGCCGAGGTGGATCATCTGAGGTCAGGAGGTTGAGACCAGGCTGACCAACATGGTTTCTACAAAAAATACAAACATTTGAGCTGGGTGTGGTGGCATGAATGCCTGTAGTCCCAGCTTCTTGGGAAGCTGAGGCAGGAGAATTGTTTGAATCCATGAGGCAGAGGTTGCAGTGAGCTGAGATCATGCCACTGCACTCCACATGTCTCAAAAAAAGAAAAACAAAATAACCAAAACAGAGTCTTTGTAAAAACCAACAAGGCAGGGCATGGCCAAGCCTCCTCGGTTTCTCCTCCTGACCTTGGTGGCATGCCTGGGCCCTGCCAAGCACGTGCCTCCCTTGGGACCTTGATACCTGCCGTCCCCTCCTCCCTCGCACCCTCTACCTCTTCAGGCCGGAATCTGTCCATAGGCCACTCATCACAGAACCCTGTCTAGAGCCATACAGCATCTTCCTCCTGCCCTCAGCCCTCTCAACAGGAATGAATTATCTTTACA
This sequence comes from Mandrillus leucophaeus, assembly GCF_000951045.1. Lineage (NCBI taxonomy): Eukaryota > Metazoa > Chordata > Mammalia > Primates > Cercopithecidae > Mandrillus > Mandrillus leucophaeus. Next base: position 4,321,375 of record NW_012103920.1, read on the forward strand.
GCATTTAACCTTGCTTGCATGTCTTGTTTCATATCTGTTTCCCTAACTAGAATGAAAGCTCCCTGAGGGCAGGGATTTCCTTTGTTCACTGCTGTATCACTAGGTATTGCACATAGAGGGCCCTCCAGAAACATGAGATAACTGAATGAATGGATGAATGAATGAATTATATAACTGTATACTGAGCATGCCTTTAGACACCGACGCAACACATTAGATCACACACACACACACACACAGTGGAATCTGTCGGGACAGCATCCCACGAGGCTAAGATCTTAACCTGACCCTGGCCCACTCAGACCCACCAAGTCAAGAAACAGCCCTTTTTATGAGCCTTCCAGTAACATTAATTGTTGGTCATAAAACTTCAAAGAAACAGATATTTATAGCTTGATTAAAGCCCCTTTTTTCCACACACACTCACCACAGCACTTTCCAGCTGGGTTCCCATGAGCATACTGAAAACAGCCTCTTGCCCACTTCCTGTCGAAGCCAGTTCCTTAACCGCTTAGGTCCTGAAGCTCGCCGGCCCCCCCTTTTTCTTTTTTCCAGTGTTCACTCTTTCGGTTTCTCTTGGGTTTTCACAGTTGGGTTTTTCACTCTTTTTCTCAGGCACCCAAGCCCCCCCGTGAACCGCCCCCGTATCCAGCATGACAACAGGGGCCAATGAACGCATCAGAACTCCGAAGAACGAAAAGGTTCCTTCTCAAAACAGCCTCCCAAGGCAAACAAACAAACACTATGAAGTTTTGCAAAGTCTGGGCAACTAACATGGTAATCTGTTTACCATGCCTAAATGCTTAGGGGACTGGAAAACATTCCTTTAGTGCATCAATTCAAAGAAGTCATTCCTGTGTTTTTATGTATAAAGATCGCCCCCTTGGCCAGGAGCGGTGGCTCATGCCTGTAATCCCAGCACTTTGGGATGTCGAGGCAGGCAGATCATGAGGTCAGGAGTTCAAGACCACCCTGACCAACATGGTGAAACCCCATCTCTACTAAAAATACAAAAATTAGCCAGGCATGGTGACGTGTGCCTGTAGTCTCAGCTACTCAGGAGACTGAGGCAGAAGAATCACTTGAACCCAGGAGGAGGAGGTTGCAGTGAGCTGAGATCATGTCACTGCACTCCAACCTGGGTGAGAGAGCAAGACTCGGTCTCAAAAAAAAAAAAAAAAAAACAACCTGGGTGAGAGAGCAAGACTCGGTCTCAAAAAAAAAAAAAAAAAAACTTGCCACCTTGAACGTTCATGATGATGCTAATTTATTATCGACCCTTTTCCAGGAACTTTACAAATATTCTAATTGTTACAAAAATCTTGTAAGATGACTAATATCTTCATATAAAACATGAGTAGAGACTCAAAAAAGGTCAAGAAACCGATTATGCAGCTATAAAATGACAGAGCTAGGCCCTGTGCCCACCATACGTGGCCTTCCCGATGAAAAATCACATTCGCACCCTTGGTACAGGGGACCATGCGAATTGTATTAATTGCGTAAAGAAAAGACACCAAAGGGCCCTAATTCAGGTAAAATGGAATTGGTTTCATTCCTGGTAACAGCTATGTTCAAAGTACTTTGAGTTCACCCGGTATTCCCTCATTACACTAAACATTAGGACAAAACATAGATTTTAATAGTACACTCCAAAAGGAAGTATCCTTTGGAAAAGAGGTGATCAATACGTTCACTAAGCTTTAAAGGATGAGGGTCTGAATGCATCCTGGGCTTCTATGGACTTTGCCGTTGGGTGGACGATGAATTCTCTTTGAATATCTTGAGTATATCTAAAGTAGTCTTAGCAACCCACAGTAAGTATCAACTGTGGTAATTAATAAGTATTATGCGGTTCTCAACATGGACCACATATTTGAGAAATGATGTACCCACAGAAGGAGCCCCTCTGTAGATGTCATCATCTGAGAAAAATGGAAAGTAAAGTGGTCTCCATGGAGTGAGTCTAGAAAACCCCTTTTAGTTTCAAAAAGAAACCCCCATAGAAAACATCGCATTTCTTTATGTTGTCATTTTTCTGAAGCCATCATACTTGCAGCGGCCCAGATAAGACTTGCCGTGAGGTTATCCCTTGCCTCCATTCACCTATACTCATCAGGCTGCCCGCAGCTCAGGGCCAGACCTAAAGTGCTCTGCAAACCCTGTCTTTGTCTGATCGGAGTCTCAGGGGAGCAACTCCAGCTGCAGAATTCCTGCCGCTATGTGGATTTTGCATGGCTGTGCTGTAGAAAACAGCCAACGGGCTGCAATGCCCTGCGTCCTCCCTTTACCTTAAAACGTCCCATCCACAGGCTGTGCTTAGGGATCCAAGTCTAGGCTGCTTGGAAGCCACCCCGTGGACTGAACCCAGCTAGTTCACAGCCTGGCTGAGGCCGAGTGGCATGGCCTGGGGAGATGAGATGCTTCTATCTGATGGTTCTCCTTCAGGAGTCTGAGGGGGTCAGGAGTACCAGATGAGCTCACACTACATAGAGGGCTCAAAGAGGCCAAGATCAGGATGCACAAATTTCAGAGGAAGCAAAAGTGATAAATAAGCAGAAGAAGCTAGAATGGAAGAGGGAAGCCAAGGAGATGGTGGTGGAGCCTTGGACTAGAGACCCATGAATGCCTCCTGCTGATGGTCCCTAGGCCTCCTTGAGTCCAGAACATTCCTCCACATCCTGTCCTTTCCGAGGCCTGGCTTTTCAGCATTTCCTGGTCCCCTTGAGCATACATGCTTACATTATGTGAGGTGGCTTCAGTGATTTCCTCACAACCAAGAGAACGTACTAAACTAAAAGAGCAGAAATGGCCAGATTCAAGAGAAAGTGTTGCAAGTCCCAATAACTCAGTAACTTAAGTCTCCTCTTTCAGCAGGACCCCAAATGCAAGGACCTAGGGGGTTGCCATGGGCCAACAGCCATCGGCAGGTAATTCTTCTCTGCATCCAATATGAAGCCAACTCCCCAGTGCTTAGGACTTCTTGTCCAGCACAGAGTCTTGCTCTGGCTTTTTGCCTGTTGGCTGGCTCCTTCCAAGCTTGTTCTTCTATCACAGGGGTAACATGAGGATGCTTAGACAAGTTATTCCAAGCCTTGCCTAACTGGCTCTGAAAATGAAGAGCTGCCTACAAACCACCCAATGTGACTCTCAAACACAGTGGTGTTTAGTGAGATAAGCATTCTTTGATATGTAACTGGTTTTCTTCTCCCCTGTCCATGCTAGCTTCTTCCCTGCTCAACACAGGAAGAACCAAGCATTTTCTGAGAACAATTCCAGAGGTCTCCATGCTTCACATGCTCCTGGTTGGGGAAGAGAGGCCCTGATTCATGCCACTTTTGAAGATTTAGGTGAAGGGCTTGAAATCATGGCATTTCTCCCAGACTGTTCTATACATCTCATGAATTCTCTCCTCACCATGCCACCTGGCTTCTTACCTCTAAAGTGCAATCCCCACCTCCATCCTTACTCCATCAGTGCCTGGTAGAGGGTCTTGGGGTCATCCGAGTTGTCCATCAGGAGCAGATGGGGACCCCCAGGTAACTCCACTCCCTAGGCTGCCTCTCTCACCATATCCCATTCAGACATGGGGCCTCCTAGTGCTCTGCAGAGTCTGTACTAGAGATGCGACTGGAGATCTTACCGAACACATAAACTCTTTGTTTGTTTGTTTGTTTTATTTTGTTTTGAGACAAGGTCTCACTCTGTCAGCCAGGCTGGACTGTAGTGGCACAATCACAGCTCACTGTATCCTCAACTTCCCAGCATCAAGCCGTCCTCCTGCCTCAGCCTCCTACATAGCTAGAACTACAGGCGTGCAGTACCATGCCTGGCTAATTTCTGTTGATTTTTGGTAGAGACAGGGTCTCCCGACATTACTCAAGCAGGTCTCAAACTCTTGGGCTGTACTGATTTTCCCACCTTGGCCTCCCAAAGTGTTGGAATTACAGGCATGAGCCACAGAGCCTGGCCAGGACACACATTCTTTATCCACTCCCCAGAGTCAGGCCTGTAACTCCAGAGGGAAAGAAGCATTCATTACTTTAGAATTTGGATAGTACTATACTGACAGTCTTGCTTCTGCCACAAGTTTTGATAAGTTCATCTTTTTTCAAAAAGTCATCTTATGTAAATTAGAGCTCAATGCCCTCAAAACATATGAAGAAACATACCAGCAGAAGACGTGCCTTCTCATCGCTAAGCTTGCATTTTCTTTGCACAAATTTGACCTTTGTATATCAATCACATTAAAACAATAATAATTTGTAATAAGAAACTAAAACTTACAATTGAAAGGATGAAAAGTTGCCTGAACTTCTCAGACAGAAGATGCTCAACTAACATTTACTGAGCATCTAACACGTGCTGGGAATTTTCATTTTTACAAAGAGAAATAAAGTGGCAATGTGATCAGTTTAAAGAATGTTGAGAGCAGCCACAATATTGACTGTTGGTTTGTTTTCTTTCTTACTGACTATATTGCTTTTTTTTTTTTTTTTTTGAGATGGGGTCTCACACTGTTGCCCAGGTTGGAGTGCAGTGGCACAGTCATGGCTCACTGCAGGCTCAACCTCCTAGATTCAAAAATCCTCCTGCCTCAGCCTCCCAAGTAGCTGGGACTACAGGCATGTACCACCAGGCCTGGCTAATTTTTTTGTTTTTATTTTTTGTAGTGATAAGTTCTCACTGTGTGGCCCAGGCTGGCCTTGAACTCCTGGCCTCAAGTGATCCTCCAGTCTCAGCTTCCTGAAGTGGTGGGATTACAGGTGTGAGCCACTATGCCTGGCTACTGACTACATTTCTGCTAATACTTCTGAATATCTTTTGACTATGGGGTAATTGTTATTGGTAAGTAACAAAATGTATGCATTTTTCTAGGTATTGACAGTTACTATAAAGATGATATAATTTTGAAAACAAAATACAGAAACTGATTTTTCTATTTGGACCACTTTCACCTGCTAGTCTTTGAGTAGACTCAACTTATTGAGAAAGTTGCATTTCCAATGGAATTTTCCTTTTAGGAAATTAGTTTTCTATGTGGTGAAGGAGCAGAGGAGAAAAAAACCAAAACCTGAGGCTGTGCCCACATCGGCCCAGTGAACTGGGAAGCAGAAAAGCTCTTTTTCAAAGCTCAGCAAAGCAGACCACCCAACGGGAACCTCCCAGAGCAGTGAAAAGCATAATCTGTCCACTTCAACCTCACATCAGTTTCTTGGCCACTGTTACTGCTATAATAACCTGGACAGCAGCTCCTTTGTCACCGGGAAAATCTAAGAGACCTCCAGAAGGTGCTTTGGAAAAAGAAAACAATGAACATAGCGCCCAACAGAGTCGAGTAAGAGAAAGAGAGAGAGAAAGATAGAAATGGTACTTCCGTGTTTTTGTTCTTAAACATGTATATCCAGATGTATTTACATATGTATATTGTATATACATATGTATATTTGAGTGTATAATTGAGTGTGGTGACTCACGCCCGTAATCCCAGCACTTTGGGAGGCTGAGGCAGGAGGATTGCTTAAGCCCAGTAGTTCGAGGCTGTGGTGAGCTCTAATTGTGCCACTGCACTCCAGCCTGGGAGATAGACGAATGTGTCTGTATTTTGATTTTGAAATTAGATCATCTTTGTAATAACTGTTAATACCTAGACAGGGTGACCCTGTCTCTAAAATATACATATATGTACAAATGAAAGGCTGAATGAGTAAATGAATACATATCCCACTTTATATCACTTCCACAGACTCCTCTCTTCTTTGTATAAAATGCAGCAAACCCTAACAAGGAGTCATTGTGAGGACCAAAAGAAATAATACTTAGAAATTACTTGTCGGCCAGGTGCAGTGGCTCACGCCTGTAATCCCAGCACTTTGGGAGGCTGATGCAGGTGCATCACAAGGTCAGGAGTTCAAGACCAGTCTGACCAACATGGTGAAACCCCATTTCTACTGAAAATACAAATATTAGCTGGGTTTGGTGGCATGCACCTGTAGTCCCAGCTACTCAGGAGTCTGAGGCAGGAGAATTAATTGAACCCGGGAGGTGGAGGTTGCAGTGAGCCGAGATTGTACCACTGTACTCTACGCTGGGCAACAGAGCGAGACTCCATCTCAAAAAAATAAAAAATAAATAAATAAGTAAATAAATAAATAAATAACAAGAGGAATTACTTGTCATAAGCTGGTATCACTATTTTAGGAATTACTTATATTTTATATTATTTATTCTTGGTATTATTTGTTGTTCTTATGACTAATTTTTCGTGTGATGTATTGATCTTTACATATTTTCTCCATTTAGAGTTCTATTTCTCTTTGCACAGCTCTAGCACACAGTCAGTGTCCCTCCTCACCTCTTCACTAGGAACAAGAAATGCATTTGCAGATATGCACATCTTTCTTCAAGCTGGCCTTCTGAACACGAAGAGTGCCTGAGAGCTGTGGCTCTACCCTCCTTTGGGGTCCTCAATCAGCTCCTTCCTGTTTCTCCCCGGTTTCTCAGCCACTCTCCACCACCATGTAAATCAAGAAGTTCCCGATGGTCTGGTTCTGCCCGTGGAGCCTTACAACTGATGCAAGTGGTTAACCAAAACAGCCCCCACAGAAACTACAAGGGTGGGCTGCGATCGGGAGTCAGAAATTCTTTCTATGAAAATGCAAAGCACGACCTCATAAAAGAAACCCACCGCAGGAAGACGAAGAAATGTCAGTTTGCATTAAAACAAAATAGAAGGATGAACATTTCAACCATCTGGCAAAAGACTCTCCTATACAAGTACATAAAAGTTGCCAAGGAGTTAGACAAGACCTCAGATGGGAACTCCGGAGCTCCACACGGCTCCCTTTGTGCCTCAGTGCAAACTTTTGAGCAAATTCAGGGCCGGGTGTTAGTGATCAGTTTACTGTAGCAGTATATTCCCTCTGTGCCGTGCAACTGTCTTTGTTTTGCTTCGAACCTAATTGTCTTATCGTGCATTAGAGCCTGTAACGCATTTTGGAAGGATGTTGCAGCCATACGCGTGCATAAGCAGATGAATAAAACAACACTGGTGTGAGGTTTTGTGAGAAAGAAAATGTTTGTGTTGAGTGAGATAGGCTAGGTTCTACTGCAACAGCCGATACCTCCAAAATCTTAGCGACTTTACACCGCTTTGTTCTTGACATTAATAATGGCCAACAGGGAAGCTCTGTGGACTGTGGTCACTCAGGGACCCAGAAGGAGGACACAGGTTTCATCTGAACATTGCTTCCTTAATTGCTGGGCCATAGGAAGGGGTCAGGGTGAACCACACACTGGTTCTTAATATTTCCTTCTGGAAGTGACACATATTTTTGTCACTCGCGTTTCATTAGACAAAGCAAATCACACGGCAATGCTTATTGTCAAAGGAGGCCGCAGAGTGCCCCTACCTGCGCCCTCAAGTAGGGGAACCGCAGTGTTAGGGACTCGCCATAATGACTCACACTGGGCTCCCAACTATGGAGTTCCTTAAATGTGTCAGGTTCTTCATTCGTTATCTTGTCTAGATTTACAGCGAAGATGAAAATGGCTGAAACAAGAGGCCCCGAGTTCCATGTTGTGTCTTTGGTAGGAGTGCCAGGTAGGCATTTTGGGAACCACTCACACCACTCTCTGATGTAGATTTCAACATTGTAGAGGAATCTTCTAGTATCCCCAGCCTCCCAAAACTGAGTCCCTCCTGAACTTATTATGCACATCTGCCACGGATAACGCATACAACAGTGGACAATTCATGACCTCTGTAAGCACACACAAGGGATAAAGCTGAAAGCAAAAAGCAAATACTCAATAAATATCACCTCCCTCCCATCTTCCCCACACATCCCTTCTCAAAAGTTTGCATCACATGAACGACTCTTCACCTGTCCTGTGAACTGCAAAGGTGTCCGAATGTGCTGGCAGAAACTAAAAGAGCAGACTGTGGATCTTAAATGGCCTGTGACTGTAGGTATGTAGTGAAATCAAAACACTGGGGTCTCTCTGGTGGGTTGTGGTTCATGAAAACAGTTATATGAACCACAGTGATCAACCCATGAAGCTACTTTCAACATCTCCATAGGTCTATAAAGTGACCAGAGAAGTGGCCATTCCTGAGCAACTGCTTTTCCTGGCCATGGGAAGGTGACCTCATGACCCTCCCCTGATTTAACTCTCATAACAGATCCATGCAGTTGGTATTATCTGTGTCTGACAAAGAAGGAGATGGAGGCTCTGGAACTCAGCAGAGGCCACTCCCTGGGAAGAAGCAGAAACGGGTCTCAAATAAAAGTCCATCTGACTCTTTCCTCTTCTACTCCTCTGCCTCTGTCTCCCAAGGTGACATATATTAATATTGCTTTTAATTTTACCGAATCTTGTTTCAGATGAGTGTCAGGGAATCAGATTTGTTACAACCTCTCCAGGGCTTTACCCACTAGCTGGTGCTGAGTGAAGAGGTTCTAGGCTCAAGGAGGTAGGTGATGATGCTATATTTTCACTTGGCACAGAATGGCTTCACTCCATCAGATTGATTTTGACACAAACCACACTCCTGTGCCTACAGAATTTCTCACGAGTGGTCTTCTGGTTCTGGGGTATGAATCTGATATCAACCACCTCTTTGCAGTTAAGCCAAACCTTGAGGTTTTGCTACAGTTTCACTCTGAGTGAACTCGCCCATCAGAGTGAAACTAGGATAGAAAAAGGGGTCCTAACCCACAAAGGTGGGAGGAAGCAATCTGCTTTGTCACTCAAGCACGACAGGGCTTCTGCTGGAGACCAGAGGCAGCCAGGCAGGAGCGTCCAGCGTGAGACGGGAGCCCCCGCAACCCATGGCTGACACTTGGCATGGTCTAAATTCCTGTCGCTGGGCTATTCCTGGTCTTGGGTTTATGAGAATTTCAGTGCGTTGATACGGGTCTCATTCAAATATAGTGCAGCGAGAAAAGTCTTGACCAATGAGGAAGTGAAGGCTCAAAGAGATTAAAGATTTTTGTTCAGGGCCCCGCAAAGAGCAGACAGCTGAGTTGAGAATGTTTGATTCCAAAGTACAAGGTCTGTCCTGTTAAAACCCATCGCCATGAAAATGACTGCAGAAAGCAGAGGGCTTAATGAGGATAGTTAGGCTCATGCCTGTAATCTCAGCGCTTTGGGAGGCCAAAGTGGGTGGATCATCTGCGGTCAAGAGTTCGAGACCAGCGTGGCCAACACGGCGAAATGCCATCTCTACTGAAAATATAAAAATTAGCTAGGCTTGGTGGCGCACACCTGTAATCCCAGCTCCACAGGAAGCTGAGACAGGAGAATCACTTGAACATGGGAGGCGGAGGTTGCATTCAGCAGAGATCCTGCCACTGCACTCCAGCCTGGGCGAGAGCAAGACTTTGTCTCAAGAAAACGTAGGCTTGTTCTCTCAGCACCCCACACTCCATTGGGTCTCGATTTTCTTATCCCCACACAGGGGATGGGAATAATGACCCCTGGCAGTTATACCAAAAAACTTCTATAATATGATAGTTGTTTCCAAATCTATGAGTGAGAAGTAAAAAAGAGCCCGGTGGGTGTGCCTGTGCACGTATGTGTTTGGAGGTATAAGAATCTTTTCATTACTATGTAACTATACTAGAAAAATTCACTTGTCAAATAAATTATTATCTTAAGAGACTGGTTGATGCATCTGTTGGGATATCTGCCAAATTTACAAAATGCCTTTGCTCTTAAAATCAAAGCCATACTTTTCCTTTTTATTCCCTAAAAGAATTCTTTGAGAGATGGTGCCTCCGTATATTGCCCAGGCTGGTCTCAAAACTCCTGGCTTCAAGCGATCCTCCCACTTCAGCCTCCCAAGTAGCTGGGATTACAGGTATGAGCCACTGTACCCAGCTAAGCCATGGTTTTTTCATTAAGACCCTGATGCTGGATACAGATGACTGGACCAATTGTAGATACCAGGTCCAGATTGAGTCCATCCAATTTTCTCTCCCAGAAATTTGGATTCAGGATTCAGTGTTAGACAATTTGGTTCTAGGTATGGTTGTGACTATAATGTGCAAATTCCTGATCTTCGCAACGTGCACAGAGGAGTACAAATAGCTGATTCATGACAAGAAAAGAATTGAACCAGATGTACAGAGAAAAGCAGAGATGAGAGACAGAGAAAAGGACTCTTGTGTGGGTTTCTGTCTCTATCCCTAGTGTCACCCCTCCCAGGCTCGGCTGTGTCACTGTGGGATTCCACAGGATTCTCTGGTATCCTGATGCATCATCACACCCTCTCTTCCTCCTTGGCTCCCTAACCTTTTTTCCTAAGTTAGCTTGAAAGGTTCCTACTACTCACAACCAATAATCCATGAGGGCCATGACTTTTCTGTTTTGTATATCCTGCTGTATTCCCAGTGCCTAAAGCAGTGCTTGGTATCGTAAGACATAAATATTCAACAAATACCTGTAGAATAAATAAAATCTGAAATCTTAACTTAATGAACATCCCAGGGGGGTGGAAGGAACAGCTTGAGGATCTTTCCGCTTATTTTCAGCCTGCCAAATTTTCTATATTCGTGCAATGGGGCAAAGCTATGCCCAGAGAAGCATATGTTGTAATCACATTTGTGTCCAACCCTCTCTCCCTTATTCCAAAGATACATGCTTGCAGAATTTGTTGTGTCTGCAAAATAATGATATAGTTCCCTGTTGCAAAGCCTGGGGTAGACATAAAGAATTATGCTGTAATCACAATTACAATCATTAAATTTATGAAATGCCACAGAAGAAGAAGGTAAGGTGAGTGAAGGGTGGTGAAAGAGTTAGTGAATGAGAGGTCAAGGCCGAACATTTAAGGAAAGTTTCAGATGGTTATAGGCAAAAATTAAAGCGCCAGGTGACTAGGGGAAGTACAAACAATGGGGAACATATGGTTCAAGAATGTAGTAGGGGGTTGGGGTAAACAACCTATAGAAGGAAAGACTGTCTCCCACGGTCACAGGGATGAGTCACCTGGGATGCCTAGATGGACAGATGGATGAATGGATAGTGGATTGACGGCTGGCTGGCTGGCTGGCTGGTTGGGTGATACTTCTGTCATATTTTCTGGGGGGAAAACCCAAGAAAAAAAGAGAGGCAACAATTGGATATGGTAGTCAGAAGTGATATGAGTCACTTATTGGCTAAGGTGATTAAATATCCACTGTCTTTTCTCCATTATTTCTTTCTACTGTTGCTAAGACCACGGATGCTAAAAATAAAGGTGGTGGTGACAGAAGATGGAAGGAGCCCGTGTCCCTAAATACCTACTTGGAAGAGAGCCTTGCAACTGGGTTCAGTTACGTCGGATGTTACATGAACGAGAAGTCATTTTGTATTATGTTAAGGCACTAACTGTAAAGTTGTTATAGCAGTTAGCCTACCTTGATCAATGCAAGTCAAGTGCACTATATTTCAGCATCTCTACTGATTTCACTGTCAAATTTGGGGGTAAAAATAACTTCGGGGCCAATCATCTTTGATCTCTGGTTGGGAGAGGCCTAACAGGGAAACAAAGGAAGTATTTATTGAGCGCCTATTATGTGCCTGGCAATTGGATTAAGCACTTTAAATGGATCATGTCATTTTAACCACTAGGGATAGGTCTTATTATCACCACTTGGGGAAATAAAGGCTAGGAGAAGTGAAGCCATTGTAAAAGATGGACCAGAAATCATCATGGTTGAGTCCAATCTGGCTATAAACTGTTACATCTCCCTTTATCCATCGAGTCCTTTAAACCCTGCCAACAAATTCAGTTCAATTCAACAAATGCTTACGAAGTTTTTACTCAAGGCCAGGAACTGTGTCAAATGCTGGGGATTTACTTCTCAAGAAGGTAAATCCCACCTCCCAGGAACTCAGACTCTCCTATGGCGAGGGATGATTAATGAGTATACATGATACTATGCAGCCAAGGTTAAAAATGGAGTTTGGACAGTGTGCAGTCAAATCCGGATGAGGAGTTGAACCCACTGTTCTCTAACCCATAAGCCCATGCTTTTCAGAATTAATCAGAGCTCTAAAGTACTTGGCCCTGGCCCTGACACCAGTCAGGAACTTAAAAACCCATTAGTTCCTTTTTTGTTTTATTTTTGCCCACTATTAAAATGTACCAGAGTAATGAGATCAAACAGGGAGGAATGTTGCGTGGCATTCAAGGGACTCTTCTCTCAACTCCAGCCACCCTCTGCCATCACCACACACAGGATACATTCTCCTTCCTGAGCCGTGAGAATCAGAGAAGTGATTCCAAAGCTCTGCATGGCCAGCAGCAGACCTAGGATGACTGGCTCGCAAGTCACAAAACCCCAATCCAAACTCAGGGACATTCGTCAATCTACGATATTCAAGGAAGAGTTGTGTAACCAAACTGTGACAAGGTCAGGGAGGGAGCAACACCTAGAAAAACACTGGAGCCAGACACTTCATCTGAATGTCTGAAATGTCCTCTCTCAACATTGTGGGCAGCCTGAAGGCCATCGGCTTCCAAGTTTTATGTCCTAGAGTTTCCACCAGTGCAAGGAAATGGAAACTTCCCAGTTCTAAAAATCTGGGGACGGGACCTTTTTTTTTTTTTTTCCCCTGAGTCTGTGGGAAGGTGCTTAACCACAGACTAACCTCGATAAAAATGGCACCTCCCAAGGTAGCCACAAGCGGAGCAGGTAGGAACAGAGTTTCCAGGAGAAGAAGGGGTCAGGGGTAGGGGCTAGAAAACAACCCCATAAATGTCCACAATGCCTCTCGAGAGAGTTGAGTAAGAAGAACGCTGCAGAACACCAGTGAACAATCCTTGCACCGGGTTTCTTTGCAGGAGTTTAGGAGAGCGCAAACTTCAGTCTTTGAATTTTTCTTTCAAAGATCTCTATTAGCAAATGATAAAACAAAAGGATTTGGAAAGATGATTATTTCTTACACCAACACACAATTCTTGTTGGTATTTCATTATATGCTACGAGAGATATAAATCCTCTGGTTTGGGAAAAAAAAAAAAAGGGAACATTTAAGGACATTGGGTGAGGCCTTTTCAGCAACAATGGAACTTTAAGTACTTGACAATTTGTATGCTGCCGGTATGTAAGCATCCAGCCTCACAAACCCCACAGCTGCATGTTTACAGTTTAGACCATCTCTGTGAATTGCATCCTTATGTTCTGTATTTTAAAAGGCCATTTTCAGCTCCTACTTAGCTTCCACTCAGAAATACCATTCACATCAGGTCTCTGTGCATGCGTGTGGTTTTTCAATCCACACATTGTCGGGACCGGCCGCGGCAATTTTCCTCATTGTGTTTGCTTTCCATACCCTGTTCTACGCTGAAATTCAGAATTCGGATGTTTGTCAAAATGCAGGGGCCCTGTTTGATCTTATTACTTTGGCACATTTTAATAGTGGGCAAAAATAAAACAGAAAAGGAACTAATGGGTTTTTAAGTTCCTGATTGGTGTCAGGCCCAGGGTCAAGTACTTTAGAGCTCTGATTAATTCTGAAAAGCATGGGCTGATGGGTTAGAGAGCAGTGGGTTCAAATCCTCATCCGGCCACCTTTTTGCTATGAGACCTGGACAAATTATTACAGTGAACCTTAGGGAAGTGATGAGCGCCAACCATTTTTACTTACATAGTCATTTCATACAGTTCAACCTAATAATTCACCTCTTTAAGCCTCACCTGCAAAATACGAATAATAATGTCACCTTTTTCTCAGGGTAAGAATGAGGATGAAACAGGACGATACGCGTAAAACAATAAACACTAAGACAAGCTTCTGATACATGTTAGCCATTGTTGTTATTTACACACATTAAATAATTTCATCTTCATTATAACCCCATGTGCTAGGTATTCTTATTTCCATTTTGCAGGTCAGGAAGCTGAGCAAGAAGACGTTACCAATAACCAGACCGCAGTCACATAATACCTAAGTGGGGAGGCTGAAGACGAAGTTCGATCCGTCTGACTCTCAAGTTTGTGGTCTTCCCATACCGCCTACCCAGCTGTGGTAGGTGTAGATAGAATCACTGTGACTGGGTCATGAAGGGGCCTGGACAGGCTGAGGTCCAGAGACCACAGCTTATTGGAGAGTTAGCTTAGATGGTTCTAGGACACCGGGGGCTGGCACGGAGGGTGGACTGGACAAGCCAAGGAGCCAGCACCATTTTTTTGAATGCTGTGAAAAAGGTACTACCTTGAGTCTTCCATAGATTCACGATAGCTTCAGGAAATTCTCATGCAGGAAAACGGTGAGAATGAACACTTTCTGAATTAAGATGAAAAGGCTACATTTCAGGGTTTCCAAGAAGGCCCAAGATGGTAAGAAGTCAAGTCATCCAGATACTAGGAAAAAGTGATTCTTTTACTTAGATTTCTGTAAAGGGAGCAAACATGACACTGTGTGTGGTCACACAAAACCCACAGATTTCACTAAAATGTGACAGTTTGTTCCCTGATATAAAGATGGGATGTGCCTCAAAATATTCCTTTGAGAAAATAATACTCAATATAGGTTGGTGTTATTCTTACAAATCTCGGCAATGTATCATTGGATCAAATCTTCTAAGTAATAAATGTTTAAGAAACATTTTTGAGAAAATAGTTCTACATATACTGTAAGAAGAAAAAAAAAAACCACTTCAACAAATGTTTTATTTTTAATGTTGAAAACTGGGGACTCCACACATTATCTAACATTAGAGCAGATGTTAACTAAATTTAAGTTTGCCATTTACAGTCAAAAGCAACAGGAAAAAATAATTCTGAAAAATAATATGTTTTTTGAGATATATAATAAGGGAAGGAAACAGGCTGCCGAGGAATATGTACACCATGTATGTAAACCTCTCTTGCTTCCATTACCTTACTTGAAAAATCACCAGATGAGACCCAATCTCTACTAAAAATACAAGAATTAGCCAGGCGTGGTGATGTGGCCTACAGTCCCAGCTACTCAGGAGGCTAAGGCAGGAGAATCACTTGATCCCAGAAGGTGGAGGTTGCAGTGAGCCAAGATCATGCCACTAAACTCCAGCCTGAGTGACAGAGCAAGACTCTGTCTAAACGAAAAAAAAAAAAAAAAAAAAAAAAGAGAGAGAAAGGAAAAATCGCCAGAGGTTGTTATTATATGGAGACAAAATTATTTAACACACGTAAGCAACGATGATAACAACAATCATATGGCTACAACTCTACTGTAAATAAAAACTTAGGTATGAGGGGGAAAAGACGGAAAAGAAGTGCTTTAAAGTCCTAGAAGTTTCTAGGTTAAGGTGGTGGAAGCGTAAGTGATTTTTTTCCCTCCCTATGATCTGCTGGTGTCTTGAATGTACATGTATTATTTTTAGAATGGGTTAAAAAATGAATTTAGAATAAGTAAGTCTGCTATCCAGTAGTTCTCAAATGTGAGGGCTGAGCAGAACCACCTGGGATGCTTCATACAAATGCAGACTCTTAGGATGCCTTCCAGAGATTCTAATTCAGTTGGTTGTAATCTCCCAAGTGACTCAGGAATTATATTTTGAGAAACAGTGTTGTAGTGAATTGCAAACAAAGTAATAACTATTGCACTTACATAGTGATTTTTCATACTGAGTTTCTCTGGGGTCTTTGGGGTCACTGAGGAGTAGGGAACAGCCGAATGTGTAGAAGTTGAGAGCTGTCGTTTCCCACTTAAAACAACGTCCTTCCCTCACATCTGTTGGATATACTATATTTTGGCAAAACGTTTAGTTTTTTTTTTTTTTTTTTTTTAAGGTTCTGCATCTAAAAACCAAAATCAAAAACCTTGCAAGAGATTTATCTCCATTTTCTGAGTTCAGCATGGAAATGGTTACATCAGCATTTGATTTTGCATATAACTTGCTATTTTCTGAGCTGGGGGAGTTAGGCTATCTCAGCTTGGTTATCTTTGTAGAGGGAAGAAGAGGATAAATAACATTTGCTGATCAACTTACTATATCTCAGATTCTTTACAAACATTACCTCATCTAATCCTCATGGAGACTCTTAGGTTCTTAGTATTCCTGGTTTACAAAGGGAGATACTGAAGTGTAGAATGCTAGTCCATTTCCAAGTAGGAATGTAGAGATTCCCCCACGGTCACTGTTGTCCCCAAAATCCCAGGTCTTTCCGTTCCCCCACACCGCCCGTTGATGGGTCAACCAGCCTCTCCAAATGGAGAAAATATGAGAGAAAAACAAAGGGGGCTAGTGACATTTCAGTCAGGATGAGATTCGGCTGTGAGTGACAACGGTGGTTTTAGTAAGTCAGATGTTTACTTCTCTCATTTAAAGTGTGGGAAATGGGGGTGACAGTCAACCATCATTAGACACCCAGGCTCTTGACATTTGGGGCTGGATGATTTATTATATTTTTTAAAAAATAGAAATCCAGGTTTCTTCTACATATTTGTTCTTCCGTCTTCAACACACAGCTCCAACTTGGGGTCTGAGTCGCCTTCACCTGATCGAACTCTAACTGCTTTAATGTCAGCATTCTAGTCAGCCAGCAAAAGAAAAAGGCAACGAAGGGCCCATCCTCAGCCTGTGTACACTCTTCGTAGAAATATTGCATTGCTGTGCTTCTCAAACTAACCATGGTGAAAGGCTTTTTTTTTTTTTTCCTCAAATCTTTGACAAACAACTTTGTGAAGGGTACCCTCCTCCAGAAGAGATTTTTAAAAAACATTGAGAATTACTAGAAAAAGGAAATTTAAAAGGACATACAAAATGTAAGTCCATTTTAAAATTACTACATTGAACAGACATGAGCTTAATTCTGACAAACAGCTACGAACTTTTCTAAAGGCTTACTCTCAAGCTCTGAACTTATCTCTCAGTGGATCAGTTATAAACTCTACGGAAGCCCTCAGATACGACAGTTCTGCTAAAGTCCCATTTACCAGAACTCCATCAAAGGATCACTCTAGCCGCAAAGGAAAACAGGGAAATAGAGTCTCTTCCCAGGCTGTTGAAAATTAGGTATTTTATTAGTAGGTAATAAAGGGAGAACAGATATTTGAAGACACTCAGCAGTGTCTGCCACACTGATCTTAAAATGAAACAAAGTCTATGGTTGTCTACAGGAGACATAAACTCAAACCTCCACCTAAAATGATAAATCCATATAACTATATAATAATAAAACCAGGTGCAGTGGCTCATGCCTGTAATACCAACACTTTGGGAGGCTGAGGTGGGTGGATCACCCGAGGTCGGGAGTTTGAGACCAGCCTGGCCAACATGGTGAAACCCCGTCTCTAGTAAAAATACGAAAATTAGCCAGGCATGGCAGCGTGCACCTGTAATCTCAGCTGATCAGGAAGCTGAGGCAGGAGAACCACTTGAACCGAAGAGGTGGAGGCTGCAGTGAGCTGATATCACACCATTTCACTCCAGCCCGGGCAAAAAGAGAGTAAAACTGTGTCTCAAAAAATAATAATAATAACGAATAACTAGTATAATGTAAAGAAGCGATAGAAAGCTCTTTTATGTACAATGATAAG
Organism: Mandrillus leucophaeus; assembly: GCF_000951045.1. Classification (NCBI taxonomy): domain Eukaryota; kingdom Metazoa; phylum Chordata; class Mammalia; order Primates; family Cercopithecidae; genus Mandrillus; species Mandrillus leucophaeus. The sequence goes on from NW_012103920.1 coordinate 4,338,895, forward strand.
GATTTCTAGATTAAGGAAATGAATACACAGATTCTTCAACTCTCACTGAGGCTAGCACACGTCTAGATATGTGTGTACTGATGAATAGCCACGTGGAAGCACATTTCAATTAAAAACAGTGATGACGCTTGTCAATGACCCAGAGTCCAAACGGGGAAAACAATTCCACTTAGCTGAAAGTGGCATCTAAACTTCTCATCATCTCAGCCCAAATTCAGGCCAGAAAACAGCTACATAGATTCTGGTATTAAAGACATGCATTTGAAAATAAGAAATTAAAGACTAAGCATGTACTAAATACTGGAATAATGTTGTATGATGAATAAACAGGCAAAGTCGAAGAATTGCTGGAAGATTTAAGAGAAAAGAAGAGGCTGTTGTGGCCCTGATGATGATGATAGTGATGGTTATGGTGATGATGATGATGATACTAAAACAAGTACCGCTGACTTTGATCATTAATAATTATAGCTTCAATAATGATACTGAATATCTTATAAAGCACTTTAATAAATAAAAAGGTCAACTGCAGAAAAGCATGTCAAAATGAATACGGATTAATGAGATCTAGATGAATGGTGTAGCTTTCCTCTGTCCAGAAAAAAACTTTTACCATATCCTACCTCTCTGAATCTTGAAGTCTGTGTTGCAAAGTAGCAACAGGAAGGTGAACACCCATGAAATTCTCTCCATGTAGAGGTCTCAGGCCTGTGGGAGGCAGAGCAACTTTGCAGGAAATGTGACCCAGGACCTCCGCAGAGTTGGGAATGTATATGATAAGAATATTTTTTTCTTTTTTGCGGGGGTTGGGGGGACAGAGTCTCACTCTGTTACTCAGGCTGGATTGGAGTGGTATGATCACAGCTCACTGCAGCCTCAACCTCCTAGGCTCAAGCAATCGTCCCATCTCAGCTTCCTGAGTAGCTAAGATTACAGACACACTCTACCATGCTTAATTTTTTTTTCTTTTTTTGTAGAGATGGAGTCTCACTGTTTTGGCTAAGCTGGTCTCAAACTCCTAGGCTCAAGCAATCCTCCCGCCTCTGCCTCCCAAAGAGCTAGGATTACAGGCATGAGCCACCATGGTTGGACTATGATAAGCATTTTTAAGCTAACACAAAAAGGAATGCGGAAATGAGTGAATGAATGAACAAATGAGCCAGTTCACACAAGGCTTGGCCACCCTACCACCCAGTGAGACCATCTGGGGCACCAGACATGGAGTTGCTTGCAACAGTGCTGACCACTGTCTCCAGAGAAGGAGACCTCCCAACACCCTTGTCCCTAGGCAGAACCTGGTTTAACTCCTATCTCTGAATCGGAGCCACTCATTTTTAGGCCAACAGATCAATTACCTGAAGCAATCAAGGGACCAACTTAAAAAGCTACGTTTACAACGTGAAGGGGAATGTGGGGCGGGAGGCCAAGAAAGACCCCAGAGTGGTTTAGGAAAACTAGCGGAGAGTTACTGACCACAAGCCTGAGCAACGGGGAAGGAGGCTGGCAGAGAGCCAGAGAAGCCTTTCTTAACACTCCAAAAACCTGAAACAGCTCTCTGAGACCAGGAGAGTCGAAGCAATAAAAACTGCAGTTTTCAAACTAGAGAGAAAACCAAATGAAACTTGCTTTGGGTAATCGGTGAACTCTCTTGGGTAACAGGGCTCTAAGAGATGAGGGGGAAAGAAACGCCCACCGTCTTCTGTATTTTACACCCTCTCAAATGGTTGAAATGCTTTTCTGGCTTCCTTTAACAAGTACACCAACTTCAAAAGCTCAGAGTATGTTTTCTCCAAATTAAGACAAAAGAGTCATCGTCAGGTTGTCAAAGATGTATGTAGAAAGTAATAATAAATGCTCTTAGGAGAGGAGTACAATGCGAGACTCACCTGAATAACAAAGCCCCTTAATCGTGTGCATCAGAAGAAAGTGATCATACATTTGATTAAAAACTATTAGTCTGGAAATGTACAGGCAGACTTCACAGTCTATGGAAGAAATGGGAATCATAAAAAGAGAAGGTTAGGGGTTTGCAACCTTACATGCTGCCTCCATGCCTTCACATATGGGCCGCACCCCTTGAGAGTACACTCCCTACATTCTGAGTACCCTGGAAGTGTACTGTCAAAACGTTCTGTGCTGAGTGAGGATGCTACCTGAAAATGTTTCTGCGGAGATTATAGTCAACACACCCACATTTCTCTTCCACTCCCTGACCAACACAGAATCACTAATCTAACGAGATGAGAAAAACTTGATCTGTGCTCTTGGAAGAAACAAATCAAACTTTAAAAGAGGTCTTTCCATTGATTCTTTTGAATTACCAATTTGAAGCTTGCATCATTGACTAGAGGAAGAAGCAAGCCGGCTCCTGGATTATTGACATCTCTTGCATACCTTCTCATGTCCTGAACTTCTGTGCCTTTTCCTTCCTCCCTAGCAGCAGCCTACCTGCTGCACTAGTCCAAACCTGACTGCCCATCTGCCTCACTCACTGCCAAGGAGCTTTGCTCATCTGTGTCCAATCATGATAGAAGCCAGAAGCTCCACCCTTCCAGACTATGAGAATTTCCTATCGATAGTGATTAAGAATCCTAGCAGTCCATCAAGAAAAAAGGCATCTGGACTGATATGTCATCTGCAAAGGGAACCAGGAGACCATTTTGCTGGAGGACATTTTAAAAGCACAATTTACTTCTCAGAAGTCATCTTAGCTTATAGCCCTTCCCAGTTGGTTTCTGGAAAACACACACACACACACACACACACACACACCAGATACACATTCCTAAGAACAAACTAGAGCATGGTGTTCTCTCAGACCAAGTGTGGGTTTCAACATTTACAAGTTTTATAAACATTAGGCACTGCAGCTGACCTGCACTACCTTGGTATTAGGGAAATAGCTTAACTTTTCTCTTTAGAGTCAATTTGCTCAATGTTGGAATGATAAGTCTTGAGGAGGAACTATCAAACTATATCAGGAATATGCTGCATTTATTTTGGAATAGGAAACAAATTCTTTTTCACAGAAGATGGTTCAAGATAATTCTAAATGCTTGAATACTAATTGGTTGTCTTGAACATGCTTGAATATGTGACACAAAGGTTTGGGTAACTTTTTGGTCATAGAGGGGTAAACTGGAAACAAGGTGTTTTTCAATGAGTCAATTTGGGCCAAAGTTGGTTTACATAGAGCTCTTATCTAAGACTATCACCAGTTAGCAAAACACAGGTTAACCCCAGAAATTTCCTCCTCCTTCCCGGCTTCTCTTCTTTCCCTAATAGCACAGACATTGGCCATCTTTGCTGACCACACACTGCCTCATTTAATTGACTGCTACTTTCTATTTGCACACTGACATTTAGAAATTTTCTTTATTTTTTTTTTCAGTCCAAAAACCCACTTACTTCAATAATGTTTGATAACAGCGTACTTCCCACTAGCACTGTTTACTAGCTTTAAAAAAAAACAACCTACAAATAAAGATTCTTTTCTATGTGACCCTTTTCCTGCCAATAGGTTGTGATAAATAAGTCGGCTCTTAGTTCCTAGGTTTATGTAAATATGAATGACTATGGTAACGTGTGAACAAGACAGAGATGTAAAAGGTCTTTAAACCAGAGTTTAACAAAAAGGTCCTGTCTGTCAATGAAATAAAGCTGTTTTGAATTTGTTCCCAATCACTGGCTCTTTTGCTGGAAGCCCGTGTTTGCTTGGTGGTGATTAATGCTAAGCGCACGCTGCCTTTGCGGAGTGCGTAAGAGAACTGGCAACTCTAAACAGCATTCATCATACTCACAATTACTTGCTACACGCTGAAGTTTTCTTTATTAGCCACCATTCCAGGTCACGGGGATACCCAGGCGCATTCACCTTCGCCAAGTGCGGCGCAGGGCCCACCTTTCCCCAAAGTGAGATGTCACATGTGGGGAGTTTCGGTACTTTCTTTCCAGGTAGTTCATCTGCTCCACACTTCACTGATCAAATGACTCTACCAAGTCAAGTCGAAAACAGACATAACTACTTCTCAGGTGCACACCAAGATAGATGCAGATCTCATGCCTGTGCGAAGACAACAGTGAAGTGTTTGCTGGGAATCGGACCCAAGGAACTACTTTCGGCATTCATTCCCTAGCTCCTCTCTCTCTCTCTCTTTTTTTCCTTTTTTTATTTTTATTTTATTTTTATTTTGAGACAAGTTCTGGCTCTATAGCTCAGGCTGGAGGGCAGTGGTGAGATCATATCTCACTGCAGCCTTGACCTCCTAGGCTCAAGCCATCCTCCCACCTCAGCCTCCTGAGTAGCTGGGAGCACAGGCATGCACCACCATGCATGGCTAATGTGTTGTTGTTGTTGTTGCTTTTGCAGAGATCGGGGGGGGGGTCTCACCATGTTGCACAGGCTGGTCTCGAACTCCTAGGCTCAAGCGATCCTCCTGCCTCAGCCTCCCAAAGTGTTGAGATGACAGGCGTGAACCACCGTGCCTACCACTTCTCTCTCTTGAGCTTCCTACATATGCAGTGCTTTCTGAAAACCATGTGGCATGTGAACATATGACTGTGCATTCAGGAGGAAGAATTGTGTTAGGCAACGCAGAGCTATTCTCAGGAACACGGGTTTAAGTCCTGATTTTGCAGCTTATCACTGAACGACTCCTGCAAAAACAGACACATAACACAATGGGACACAATTGTCCTCACCCCCAAGATGGTTATAGGCTTTATATGAGCTAGTTATGGGAAGCGCTTGGCACAGCCCCGGCATTCTTAGGCAGTTCATAAATGCCATTGGTTACTGTTGCTACTATTTTTGTAAGGATTACAGGGTCATTCACCCAATGCCCTCTCCTCAATCACTGTTATCCGATTCCACTAACATGAATGGTGTGTCCACAATGGGTTAGGGATCTTCCAGAGCCTCCCTCCCATCCCCTGTGCACTTGTACATCGGCTTATAGCCCCAAAGGCTGACCATGGCCAATGCAAAGGCAGGAAGATCAATGAGAAAAATCTGAGTTCTGCTTTTGTGCAGGCTTTTTTCTCAAAGCTAATTATTTATTGGCTTATTTAGGTGCTTTGCCTGGATCACAGGCATTCCCAGGAGAGGCCCTCTCAGGAGGCTGGTCTCTTTGGAAGGTGCCAGAAGGGAAAAGAAGGAACGACTTTTCATTTGCAGATGACTTGCAACACTGTCAGCAACACTCATTCCATTCAAACCACAAAGTCTTCACTAACACCCACCTCTGTGCATTTGCCAGGCACTGCTGTAGGCACAGGGAATACAGCTGCAGATGAGTTTACCTTCTAGTGGGGAAGACCAACACGAAATACACAAAAACATAATATGCAGGTGGTGATAAGTACCCCCTGCCCCACCCATAGGCACAAATTAAACACCCAGGGCAGGCAGAGAATGAGCATGAAGTATTAGTACTATTCCATGTGGCAGTGGTCAGGGAAGGTCTCTAGTGAGGAGATGTTTGGGCAGGCACTATAAAGGGTAAAGGGGTAGCCCTCACAGGAGCCGAGAAGAGCATCTCAGGTGGGGGGAAGCCCTAGTGTGGAGTTTTCATAAAGTTTTTAAGAAAGATCAAGGAGGTCGGGGAAGCTGAAGCAGAGAGAGAGAGAGACAAAGAGAGAGAGAGAGAAAGAGAGAGAGAGAGGAGCAGACAACAGCCATTGATGTCAAGGGAGGAACAGGGACTCAAGTCATGTAGGACCCTGCAAAGGGTTTTAGCTTTTAATCTGATTTTAGAAAGCTTTGATCTTATGTGTTTTAAAGCAATGGTTCTCGATAGTGAATATCAGAATCACCAGAAGCAAAGACAGATCTCGCCCAGAGCAAAGGGGATGGCCGGCCCTATGAAGGCTGGAGCCCCAGACAGGACCTGGAGAGGGCCTCCAAGGACTGTATCCAGCTATGTTCCTTTCAGGGAGGCCTCGCTAATATCCACCTTCTTATTCATTTTGCGGATGCTGCCTTCCAGAGCCATCCTTCAAGAGAGCACTTAACCGTGGCATGCAGAACGGCCTTTCAGAGACAGTGCATAGGTATAGACCTGCCATCTCTGCCAACAAGCCAGTCCCATCAGCCAGTGTCTTCGACTGCAATGGTAGCTACCCTTTCAGCTGCGACTGTAGTCTGGAATGAAATCGAGGCAGCCAAGGCTTGAGAAAGTTAAACTGGAAAATGGTGACAAGCCACATTTGTATGGTCCCTCATTTGACCTGGACCATTGCCAGAGGGAAATTCTCCGAGGAGCAAAGTCCTCCTGGTGGAAGGCAGGTGGTCCCTTGAGGCTGCAGGCTCCCGTGGCACAGAGCCTGAGAAATGCAAATTCGCCGATTGAATTAAGTGGGCACCTGAATGCTTGCTTAATCCGGCTCTATTGTTCAGTTCTGCTGGCCCTGCCAGCTGTAAAGAGGTGAGCTTTCAGAAATAAGGGGGAAAGAAATCCAATGAGGCTTCCTGGAAATTATTCCCTCCTTCCTTCCTTCCCTCCCTCCCTTCTTCCCTTCCTCCCTTCCTTCCTTCCATCCTTCCTTCCTCCCACAGATCCTACGTTGAGCTCAACTGTGTGCCTAATTGCACACTTGATAATGATGTTAAAATGGGGACGAAGGCAGATTCCTTCCCAGCCCTGATGAAGTCTACTATGTCCCACTGGGTGACACAGATAATACACAAGTACATGAATAAAGCAGTTACTGCCTGTGCTCAGTGTGCGGGTGGAAGCAGGGCCTTGTGACTGAGGATAACCAGAGGAGGTATGGAAGGTGGGCTTACGGGAGGCCTCTCTGGAAGGAACCCTCCGAGTGGAGCAGCGGAGGGAGGGGAGTGATTGAGGAAGAGAGGATGGCAAACTCAAAGATTAGCAGATGAAAAGGGTCTTGGCCAGTGCATAAAAAGAAAAGGCAGGAGACAGGAGACAGGTCTGAAGGAGAAGCTGGAGGCTGGGATTATCAAAGATTCCACAGATCATGATGAACAGACTAGATTTGGACTTTAATGTCCAAGGCAATAGGGAAATGTTGGAAGGTGGTACAAAGAGGAGAGACATGAGCTAATGAAAGCTTCTAAGGTATTCAAGAACAATGCCTGGGAGCAATGGTCATGAGAAGGAAGCCACCTTTGTAAAACTGTGACTGTAAGAGGAATCTGACATAGCTGACTCCATCTTGCTTCTAGCCCCACGGGCTGGCAGTCCTCACTCATCCCTGGGCACAGGGCAAGGTAACACTGGGAAGAATTTAGTTTATACTTTAATCTTAAAGCAAGAATGATAATAGCCTTTCCCAGAATGAAACTACCTTTGTAAAGCTCCTAAAAGGCCACAAGGTTAGGATTAGGAGAGGGGTCTGAATTCGGCTAAGATGTAGGCATAGGTGGTTACAAGATTTGGAACTTCCCCAATTATTCCTGTAGATAACATCACTGTTGTTGAACCTAAGACTGGTTTTTTATGGAATGGTTTTCAGACTTTGCATTCTGATGACCCACTGACCCCACCCAGACCCGGGACTCCTGATTCCACTGGACCTGAGGCTGACCCAGGGCACGAGGACCATTTTCCACAACCCTATGATTTCATCCCCAACCAATCAGCATTTTCCATTCCCTAGCTCCCTTCCTTCCAAACTACCCTGAAAAAACCCTAGCCTCCAAATATTGGGGGAGGCTGATTTGGGTAATACTAAACTCCTGTCCTTTTGCTTGGCTGGACTTGTGTTAATTAAACTCTTTCTTTACTGCCATAATGTTATCTCAGTGAATTGGGTTTTACCTGTGCAGCAGGCAAGAAAAACCCATTGAGCAATTATAAGAACTAAGGAAGCTTCTGAAGCCTTTGTTAACTCTATCAAGTTTTTACGGTTTATCTGCATTTCCCCATAGCAAAGAGAAAGAAGAACACGAATAATAAGCAAAGTGGGAAGTGGAGAGTGAGTCTTACAGAGACACACATAGGCACACACCTAAGTGCTTCCCTAAACAAACTACGAACTCCCAGCAACCCACTCACCCTTCGCACGCACGCAGGCGCTCAGGGGCATCCACGCTCCGCCTCTATAAACACAGATTCCTGGCGCCATTTGCATTTTCCATCAGAACCGCCATTATACTGAGTATCCTCCCAGCACATTCTTGTCTCTCTTCCAACACAACATTAGAATGCCATTCCAGGGCAGACAATTCATAAATAAGTTAAGCTTATTTGCGTCCTTCCTCACACCCGGTACTCTTAACGCCTAGGGCATTTACTGACCCACTCACATGTAATAGTAGCCTATGAATTGTACACTCCTCACTCAGGGCTGACTCTCTAATGTCACCTTCTCTCGTTTAGTCCTCGCAGGAACACGAAGAGGTTGGCAGTGCCGGATGGACGGCTAAATAACTGCTTTGCTCAATGTCTTTCCAGGAAAACTATTTCCTGTGCTTGACAAGCCACATGAGAATCCGCAGCAACAGCTCCTGAAGATGCTCCAGGTGTCTCCACATCTGCGTTGCTACGCACGCCGCAAATCCCTTAACAAACGTGATGATGATGACGCATGGGTTCTGCAGGTGCTGAGTCAGCACTTTCCATGCATTATCTCATTTAACCTTCAAAATAACCTTTACGGCTAGATATTATTCCTATTTTTATAGGTGAGGAAACTGAGACTTACAGTGGAACCCATCAAATTCCACAAGCTATGCCCTAAACCATCATCTTAAATTCTCAACCATGTTATCTTTCTAAAAGACTAAGAATGGCTTTTTATTTTCTTTGCCTTGTATTAGGACACTTGGTACATGTCGGTGAAAGGACCCCACTCTTGTGCAATAATCTTTTACAAATTGCATCTAAACCCACATTTTCCCTGTGATGGAAGAAAACTCTTTATCAGCTAGAGGATTTATAAAGATCATTTACATAAGCACTAGACATGTTTCCGTAGTGCCTTGTTGAGAACTAGAAAATTGTGCACACTTCTGAAGCTTCTAAAATACAAATATTTGGCAACTTGTCCTCAGATGGCCTGGCTAGAGTCATCTCCAGGAAAATCTGGGGTTCCGATTCATGCAACATTCTGGTTAACTGAAAATTGCCAGTTTTGGCTCCATACTAGTCTCATTATGTTCGACAATTCCTACTTTAAAATTGATTTCAGGAAGAGCAGCGACAGTTATCATCATCTGGCTGTTTAGGTTTCCCAACTCTTTAGATCCCACAGAAATGGATGTTTGCTCTATTTTCATTTTTGTTTTTATTTGGAGCTATTTTTATTCTGATTTCTTCTGGCTCTTGAAGACCTGTGGATTTTTCACAGAGGTTTTTTGAGGTGCTGGCACGTCAATCCAAAAGAGAAGGAAAAACATCACTCTAGCGAGCAAGAATCAGTGTTTCTAGTGATGGCTTAAAGGCCAAAGTAGACCCAAGCTTGTTTCCAAATCCGTTCTTGGAATTCTCCATTTGGTTTCCCAGACATCCCTGAAACGGGCCCAAACACTGCAGGCTTTTGTTTTATTTCTTGCTTTTGTTTTGTAGTTATTTTGTCCCTCCTATAGCAGAGACCAAGTTAGTTTATATCATTTTGACTAATATCCCCTATCCAGATTGGCAACCTGTGGACAGAATTCAGCCTGATGTGATGTGATGGGGCCAAGATAAGCACACCGGGAAATATTCCAATTTCGGAACAAAAAATAAGAACACTTCGAAAACACGGCTATAAAGAGCAGAGGTGGCTTGGGCTGGGTAACCATATCTGAAACACAAATGTTGTTTTTTTAATCCAAAATACCTTGAGGTCTACTCCACATACTGCAAGCAATGTGAACATTTCCTATCCCACTCCTTCTGCTGAAATGAATCCTTCTTCAGCAGAAGTGGGGAAATAGCTCAAAAGCACCATCCAGATTTGGTGGGAGATTTGGCATGGCACCAACTTTCAAACAGTATAATAGTTTATCAACCTCCCTCTTCCTTGCTGCATTCAACAAGCAGGGTACCTGCCAAAATCCTGCTAAAAATATCCTCGGCATCTGTAGCCCATCGGCCATCTCTGGCTGATTTGGGTGGGTAATTGACCTTTTGAACAGGTGGACAGCCAGAAACTTATTTTTTTCCTGGATTGAATCTAAGTTGACTTAAAACAGATGTTCCTTCAATGCCGATTCGACATTCATAATGGAAATACTATCAAGCAGTGTTCAAGGGGCTGTTAGGATCCAGAATGCACAAAGAAGGGCCCTGCGGTGTTCCGGGGCTGAAGGAGTTAAGTAAAGCCACCTTCCTCCTCGGGCTGAGAACCAGGAGGTACCTCTTGCAGGGGAAATAGGAAAGGAAGCTGTCACTTCTTATTTTCAGGTTTGCAGAAAAGCCTTTTTTTTAAATGTAAACATTCATTAAACTAATTTGAAGTTGTCATTACTCTCCACCCCTGCTGTTTTATATCAGATTATTCCTAAGTGCTTGGTGAAGAATCCCATAAAGCCACACTCGATTCCTCTGCAGGGGATAATCGCATAGTTTGCACTGTGATTTACACTGCACGGCACCGGGAAGTGTCCTCAACTTTGAAAGGCCTTGGTTCCCTGGCAAACAGTCTCTGCCTTCCCTATGGAAATAAAATTCCAATTGTCCCTCCACGACTATTATGAGGTCCCCATTACCTTTTCTCCATCCAACTGAAGATAATTAAAAGCAGTTCAAAGCACATGCCAGAAGGTATTGGGCATTTTATTAATAAATGGAGAACCAAGAAAATGATATGTCCCATTATGCTTTTAAACTGTAAGATACACTTATGCTTCTTCTTCGCTTTCCCTCTCCCCAGTCTCCCCAACCTTAAGTCTGGGGCCCCCAGTCTCCTCAACCTTCAGTCTGGGGTGGCCAGTCATTCTGTGTTCTGAGATCACGTGGGGTGTGCAGGTATATTTCACCCTTGCATCTTCTAGCTGAAGTTTTGCTGATAAAGGCATCACAAACCATATTCTCCCTTGAAGAAAATGATTCTAAGGTGGGGAGGGGCTCTGAAAAGAATGCAGGCACTAGAGGGGGAGGCCAGCATCTGAAGTCCCACTTTGCCAATATCACAGTGACCCTCAGTTACTGTACATCCCATGTATGTAATGGGAATCATAGTGTCTACCAAGTAAGGCTGCCCAAAGCTTGACAGGAGGTGGTGAGTATACTCAAAGAGCCCAGTACAGAGGCTGCCATAGAGGCATATGAGCTATGATCAGTATTGCTGTTAATATGCTCAAAACCATAATGACCCTAAGAGAAGTAGCCCTGAGCAAAATTACGACGTGACCAATTTGTTTTCAGTGCAGCTATAACTTTTCTGTTTCTTTCCTCCCTTTCTTTGCCCCTGAATCCTGGGAACCAACGCTGTCGTGGATCTGGGCTCACACAGCCTTAAAATGGACCTGTTTTCTGTCCTAATGTCTCTAAGTGTTGCTTTATAAATAAACTAACTCTCATCTAGAAATCAGCAGCTTCTAGTTGTTGAATGGGTATCCCCGCAGGTCAGTTTGCATTTTGCAAGAGATCTGAATGCTTTAAACTCAAAGTGCCAAGTGCTTTGGTACTTATACCAGGACTCCCACACTCACTGCACACATTCCAAGTGGATCGTGGAACTGCATTCTTCTTGGTTTGCCAAGCCCTTGGAAGGGAGTAATCTTGTAATTCATCATCAGTCAGTGCCGGTCTAATATAGTAGGATACTACTAAGCACAAATTGGAAAAATCCAGTCTGCAGAAACCAGACTAACTGTGGAATCCAGACAGGACTTTGGAGTCCTTCTTAACATTTTAGGCAGTCAAGTCAGGCTTTGGGGTTGGCACACAAAGGAGATCTGGCTATCATTTCTGCCTCAACATAAAGGATTTAGAGGCTCTCAGCACCATGGCCACCCAATGTACCTCCCTTGTATTCAAGAGAGAGCATCCCTTAGAAAGGCTGTGTGGTATGAATATGAGTGTATAAGTCTGAATTCCAGTCTGAATGTTCTGCCATTTACTAGCTGCGCAAGCTTCAGCATATCCCTTAGCCTCTCTGTGCTTGTTTTTCCATCAGCAAAATAACAACATCTATTTCATAGTGCTTCTGGGTGGATGGAAGTTCTTAGAATGGCCCGTGGCATTCAATAAGCTTTAATTAACCAATGTTTGTTTCAATAAAATGATTGGCCACTATCCCTCAAATCACAGCAAACACCTAACTCTCCAAAGATGCCTGCAAGGAGACTGAGAGTCTTAACACAGAGAATGTGGACTAAAGCTATTCTCCATATAGTGACAATGGCCTCATTGGTTACATTAAACAAAGATGAAAATTGTAGCTCAGCTCGTAATTAGGTTTACAAAATGAGACTAGGAAATGCTCCTCAAGTGCCCAGTTACTCTGGAAGACATAAGAAAAATGTCACTGTATTCTTGGTTTGCCAAGCCCTTAGAAGAGAGCAATCTTGATGTTCATCACCAGTCAGTGCCGGTCTAATACAATAAGATGCTACTAAGCACAAATTGGAAAAATCCAGTCTGCACCAAGCATAACTTGAGGCTTCTATCCATCTTCGGTGGCATCAGAAAGCACGGGCATCCATGCTGATAGCATCACTTCAGTTTCCAAGAACCTCACCAATCAACAGCCAGTGGCCAAAAGCCTCAGTGGAGAGGGAGACGGCCTATAAAACGCATGCCAGTCAGCACTCACGGAGTGGCCGGCACGACAGCACTGTAGCATTTTTCTGCAATTTCTAAAACTATTTTTGGAAATACTGCACGTAGAATCTCACCAAGTTCAAGGAAATGAACTAGCAAGAAAAACCAGGCTTGGTAGGTTTTTATGTTCTCCTCCCCACCCTCACCACCCAAGGATAGGTGAGGACAATGGTGGTTGACACAGAAACAATGCTGCATTAACTGCACATCTGGTTTGTATCCAGAAATATAATCGGTTTGAGCTCGTTTGGTTTCAGTTATTTATCAGCTTTGTTCAAAAAAACAAATAAAATAAAATAAAATGGAACCTATTCAATACGGAATTGCCAAGGACGAACTTGAAATGAATGAACTCTCAGTGTACCAAAAGCAACATTTCTGGAGGAAAAAAAGAAACTGAACTTGATAAATTACTGAAGTTGTTAATAAAGCTATTTTTGTGTGTGTGAACCAGTCCAAATTATTTTTAAGTAACAAAAGGATAATGTCTTTGATACATGTGGTAGGATAATTAGCAGAACAACCTTTTAAAATGTTTCAAGCTTACTCATTTTTCAAGGCCTCCAAATTTCTTAGTAAAAAGATTGAGATGCCTGGCCAACATAGTGAAACCCCGTCTCTACTAAAAATACAAAAAATTAGCCAGGCATGGTGGCAGGCACCTGTAATCCCAGCTACTTGGGAGGCAGGCTGAGGCAGGAGAATCGCTTGAACCCAGGAGGCGGAGGCTGCAGTGAGCCAAGATTGCACCATTGCATTCCAGTCAGGGCAACAGTGCAAGACTCCATCTCAAAAAAGAAAAGAAGAAGAAGAAGAAAAAAGATTGAGATGCAATGGCAAATTCTCAAACACTGTTGAGTTTCTACTTTATATGTCATAGGTGTCAAACTCTACATCTCAATGTCAAGATCAAACCCATATTGGTGAGCTGATCGTTAATGTGTTTGAGAACAGGTAGTTGACAATATAGTTAATGTGCTCACTTAAGCAATTACACACTAGATTAAGGACTTCAACATGAGGGTGTCTTTTATGCTTTATTTTATGGTTAAACAGCGCATTTCAGGATGACAACAAACTGTAATAGCATATTCATGTAGTTTTAGGATGAAATCAATTTCTTGCAAACACAATTATTGTTACATAATTCTCCCACCTGTTTATGACTCCCTGTGAATTAAATTAAAACACAATTTCACATTAATTTAAAACATCATTTTCAGAAGGAGACATTTCCTACAAAGCTTACGACTGATAACAATTTCCAGAAATCAGAGTATTATTGATAAGAAGCCATAAATCTGTATAATAGTCATTGTTTTACTTTTAAATCAGATTTAAGGTGCTATGTGTTACCTTAACTGATCTCTGTTTCTAGATTTTGACATGTCCAAAGTGTATGGAGAAGAGTAAACCCTTCTCTGGTTCTTCTGTAAATGAAATTTCCAGAGTCAGCAAATAAAAATACAGAATCTTCATTGAAATTTGAATTTTAGATACACAACAAATCCCTTTGTTAGTACAGAATAAAATAATCTTTCAGTATAAGTATATCGTAAACATTGCCAGGACGCACACAGATACGGTGAGTAAATCCAAAGACAGAAGTTAAGCTCAACCAAAATAAGGACTAGTTGATTGATTATATAAATCACATATCCAAGGAAATTTTTTCCTTCCAGGGATTAGGCTAGCTTCACAAATGTCAAGTTATTTTCATTCACCACAAAATGTGAATGTCTTTCCAATTCCATATATCATGACTTATTTACTTGCCTCCTCCCTCCTTTGCTTCCTTCCTCCTTTCCATCCCCCTGTTTTCCCTTCTTCCCTCTCTCCCTTCCTTCCTTCTCTCACTACATTCATCACTCACTTTCAATAAACGGTAACATAACAATAATCACACAATTCAAAAGTCTGTATTTATCCAGAGTTTACTACCTGCCAAATGTGATACTAAAAGCAGCTTGTTTTAGCCTCACAGCAACTCTAGATCTAGGAATTATTTTTTCCCTCTCATTTTATATAGAGAAAATAGAGGCTCAGAGATGCAAAGGAAGTTGCCCACCATCACACATCTTGGAAGGGGGGCACACTTATCTGCCTGACTCTCTCTATCCAGGTACACAGTCTATCATGGAACTGCAACAAATGAAGAAGGAGGACTTTTTTTTTTTAAGTAAGATACATTTCCTACCATGGCTAAGCTCACAGATTAGTGTGGAGGAAAAGTGATGTTTCCAAAATCACCTTTATGCTGTCAGATTTGCAATCACCATGAGAATAGCATCGTGAGCTTGAATAAGGGCCCGAGAAGAAGCAAACGGTGATTTGAATGATTTGGCCAGTGATAATGATGATGTATCTGTATTTCTAATAACATGGAAGTATATCCCTCTACATTATGGATATGGAAATAATTCAGATGATACAACAGGTGAGTCAATGGAGGCTCAGCCGAACTTGGCAACATGGCAGAGCTGGGATGGATCAGAGCTGGGATTTGAGTCCGGGTCTTTCTAAGTTCTTGACCACCCATGTCTTCTACCTTGCCTATTCTGAGCTCCCTCAGAATGTTCTAGTCTGTAATACCATAGCAGGCCGGTTCCTCCAGTTCTCATTTAGCAGGAACTTATGCAAAATCCAAATTGTCATTCAAGGATCAAAGGACTCACACAGGTGCCCCCCAAAATCACCAACTATCTGAAGGCAATGAGAGAGTTAAAATGGATCAAATCTCCAAGTGTGGCTCAGCTCAGCCACAGGAAACACAACAGCAATAATAATGGTGTTTACAGAAAGACTCTTGACTAGAAGGAGCCGGAGAATTGAACCTATCACACGAAAGTAACGCTTAGCAAAAACAGTTGGTAAAAATGCTATGGCCGGTGAATTACAGTGGTCTTCTTTTCTCTTCGGTAATTTGGGGGCAATTGCATCCAAATTCTAGTCCATTGATTTCCACTCCAATTCATGCCCCCATGCTGGGGAGAATCGGTTGGCATAAACATAAGTCTGCCACTGGAAGACAGGTGATGTATCCTGAAAGAGGTCCAGGCAATTCCTGTCTCAACCGTTAAAAGCAGAACTATAACGCCACTTCACACCACCCTCCGAAGGACTCTCAGTGTGTTAGAGAACCTGCGCTAGCGCTCTCCAAGCAGTCGTAACAGATTAGTGGGTTAAGTTCTTCACTTCAGCCCTATGGCTGCAAAATCACTTCTGGCATTTTCTAGAACTCCTTCATATTTTTCCTTCGTATTTGTAAAAGTGAACGATGATGCCAATGACATTTTCAAAAGTGATACATAATAAATATCCTGTCCCTATAAACACACGCCTGTACACTCCGTAATTTTAGCACTGCGTTCTGTGGGTATGAAGTGCCCAGCCTGCCTGAAAGTCTGTCTTTAGCTTTGAACTATGCCTATGACAATTTGGAAGAAGCGGATATTTGTCCTTTCAAGAAAATCCAGTTCAATCTCACCGTATTTTCAAGATCATATAAACTTGGCAAGAAAGACTTCTTGAGTTAAAGGGATAGGATAGAGAAGACATATCCCAGCCAAGAGGCAGCACCCTTAATGGAGGGAGACTGGCAATGTTTGAAGACATCAGTGTTTGTCAGAAGAGGGGGAAGGGATTCTATTGGTATCTAATGGGTAGAGGCCAGGGATGCTGCTAAACATCCTACAATACACAGGGCAGATCCCAACAAAGAATTATCCAGCCCCACATGTTGGTAGTGCCAAAGCTTGAGAAACCCTGTACTCAAGTTAACTGAATAAACTTATAATGCCTTTGCCGCATGCAACCCTCTGCCCCAGATAAAATTTACCTATTCTTAAACCACAGGACAAGGCACAGACCTCATTCATGACACTACTCTACATATGGGTCCAAGGTGACTCCTCCTTGCATTACAGTCATTCTTCAAAGAATGTACAAATTTTCATGGAAATCCACTTTTCTTCGGGGGTTCTATTTTCTACTCCAAAGTTTAAATGTTCTGGGGTAACCTCAGATGAAAAGCAATGCTTAGTTTTTTTTTGTTGTTTTTTGTTTTTGTCTAGTGAGAGCCTATTATTTAGCACTAAAGACGAAAGGAAACTTCAGTAAAAAGATAGGGAGGTGCTGATGGGTGGTTTTTACAAGATGAGAATTTAATGGGGATAGTGGTTTTTTTTTTTTTTTTTTTTAACAAGCTGAGCTGTGCTAAGCTATTCAAATTAGTAATTCTACCAATTAAAGCCTTCTATTTCATGGAAAGTACTTGCTAAATAGAAGATTAGGCAACAGATCAGAGAATGAAAGAATTACTGAAATGGAGCTCAAATATTTATGAGAAATTTACATCTGGGAAACTTCCCTCTTCTTATCCCTGCTTCCAGAGGGAAATCCATAAAGAGAAGATAAAGGGCAAAGCTTAGTCCTCAACATCCACAAGCCTAAGAAGTCTGACTCACTTTGAGTTTTAGGAAAGAAGTAATCGTTTGGTTGCTACAAACACTTTGTACTGCCATAAAATACACTGATTCCATAGGTCACATAGAAAAATTAAATTCACTATTCATAATTTATTGCCCTTGGGTGTTTGCTCTGGTTATTTATTGCTCTGTAGGAAACAACACCAAACATACGCCTTTAAACAATAGCAATTGTTTATTCTGCCCATGAATCTTCAGTTTGGACAGGGCCTTGGGGTGGGGAATGGGAGTAACTTATTTCTGATTTTCAGTATCTGGGGCCTCAACTGGGATGACTTCCAATGGATGGAGGTTGGCCATTTCCTGCTCCACAAGGCCTCTCCACACGGCTAGCTGGGCTTCCTTCAACATGGCAGTCTCAGGGTAGTCAGGCATTTTACACGGCCACTCAAGCACATTCTATTGGTCAAGCAAACAAGTAAGTGCAGCCTAGATATAAGGGAAGATGAATTCAACTCTATCTCTCAATGAGAGGAGTAGAAGAGTTGACATTCATCTTTATCACAATGTGAACTCAGCAAAATATAATGTTAATTAGAGAGACTGGCTAATTAAGCAATATAAACCAAAATAACAGAAAACAGCAAGTGTCCTGGTAATCATTGTTACCGTTTGCTTTATTCAATTAAAAGGTGCACATCTGAGGAGGAATGTTTTTTTCTTCTACCTGTTTTGTCTCGTATGGATTATTTAGTGTTATATTCACTGGCTATTATTGAACATTTATACCATTTTAGGTCTCCGATGACATATATAAACTCCATGGGAAAGCCATTTTCGGGGTGTTTTATCAGCCTGATGAGTCAGTAGAAAACCACCGCATACACAAACTCTCAAAATACAGAAAATCTCACTTGGTATTTCTTGCCATTGCTTTTAATTCTAGAACTTAATACACTGCCTTTTATAATACAATTTCTTCAGTTAATTTTCTGCCCCCCTTTTATGGTTTTTCTTGGTTTGTTTTGAGACTTAAGTCACACTCTGTCGTCCAGGCTGGAGAGCGGTGGCGTGATCATAGTTCACTGCAGCCTCAACCTCCTGGGCTCAAACAATCCTCTTGCCTCACCTTCCTGAGTAGCTAGGACTTACAGGCACACAACGGCTCAAACAATCCTCTTGCCTCACCTTCCTGAGTAGCTAGGACTTACAGGCACACAACACCACGCCTGGCTAATTATTTTTAATTTTTTTTTTTTTTTTTTTTTTCAGACGGAGTCTTGCTCTGTCGCCCAGGCCAGAGTGCAGTGGTGCAATCTCGGCTCACTGCAAGCTCCGCCTCCCGGGTTCACGCCATTCTCCTGCCTCAGCCTCCCGAGTAGCTGGGACTACAGGCGCCCACCACCACGCCCGGCTAGTTTTTTCTATTTTTAGTAGAGACGGGGTTTCACCATGGTCTCGATCTCCTGACCTTGTGATCCGCCCGCCTCGGCCTCCCAAAGTGCTGGGATTACAGGCGTGAGCCACTGCGCCCGGCCATTTTTAATTTTTTTGTAGAGACAAGGTCTCACTATGTTGCCCAGGATGGTCTTGGCCTCCTGAACTTCACAGGACATCTTCCCACCTTGGGCTCCCAAAGTGTGGAGACTACAGGTGTGAGCCACTGTACCAGACCCATCACTCTTTTAAAATCTGTAATTAGTTCCAGAAATTAATGTATTCACCTGATTAAATCTGAAATTGCAACATGCACATTTTGGAAAGACTTCTTCCTATTGTCATCTTGAAATGGAGATCACCCCAAAAGCATTTCCCTCCTCTAGGATGCAACTGAACACGCTGTACAAAAGCTTGAAATTCCTG
The DNA here is from genome assembly GCF_000951045.1 of Mandrillus leucophaeus. Classification (NCBI taxonomy): domain Eukaryota; kingdom Metazoa; phylum Chordata; class Mammalia; order Primates; family Cercopithecidae; genus Mandrillus; species Mandrillus leucophaeus. The sequence continues at coordinate 4,357,904 of NW_012103920.1, forward strand.
AAATATCATGTAAGAAAGATAAGAAACCGGGATAGCTGGGGGATATGTTTTGCGGGCCTAAGTAAAACAATAGCGATTTAAGTAGCTATCGTATAGACACTTGATGAATCCTTTTATTATCTCTGAAAGATTCCCCGTTGCAGCATGCTTTTGTGGGTAAAGGGCCATATATTGGAACATGCAGCTCATAATTATGTCAGCCTAACCACAGCCAACATTGACAGCCTAAAACATTAAAGATTTTATACAGCCAGTGCTGAATATAGCTTCTTTTATTGGCTCAGAGAGCAGGTATCAATTATAATGAGGTAATAAAATTTGCAAGCACTGTTCATGTCCTGCTCTGATTTTTTTTCCCTCTCTCCTTGAGATAATAACAGCGGAAAAAGGAGAAAGAAAAATCCTCTTAGTTCTAACCACCGATTCTTCGAAAGCTCTCACTTTCTATGGCTGGGGTGCTATAAAGCTATTTGCTTACTGGAGTTTTTGGGCTGGTAAACTCTTGCTACCTAAATAGAAGCTGCAAATTTCTGAAGCACACCTTGCAAGTCAGAGGCTTCAGGATTAATGGCTTTCATTTGCATAACTATAAACTTAAGGTAGAGCTTCCCAAGCCTGCATCCTCTAAATTGCACTTACTGATGAGATGCAAAATCCTCTAAAAGCGTTCCCCAACCTAAACCAATTTGTAAAGTTGTTTTGTTATTTAAAACATTAAAGAAATTAAAGTGATCGGAATATAATTAGATTAATATTCATATCTTCCAAGTTGCTTTAATTCTAATATTAAAAAGATTAAATATCCACTCAGAGGATTAAGCAAAAAGTCAAGCCGTAGCAACACATTTACATTACCTTACTGTGCAAATTATAAACCTAATTAATCTAAAGTTTCCTACAAATTGAATTGGATATTCATTTGCAGTCTAACACAACTTTAGGTACTTAAAATTCACTCCAGGATTGTTTCCTTACGTGCGCACTGAGAAGGAGGGCCACATTGCTGGGATGCAGGAATCACATTAAAACGGCTTCATTCGGGTTCTAATTGGCGGAAATTAAATCTCAACATAAATTTATGTAGGGGAAAAAACTAAAGACTTTGTAATTATGTATGTGTGCAATAATAAAACATACCCTGGCCTCCCCATCTAGTTTCTGTCGATAAAATAGAAAAAGCAATCCAGTTGTTTCTTCCTAAAAGCTTTGAGTTCATGTCTTACCCCTAATACTGTGAAGAAAATGATCAAAAGATTTCATCCTTTTTGCATGGTCTTTAAGAGCATCTAAAGGGCATCTAGTTACTTTGTAACCTTGTTGCCACCCACTTTTGCCACCTCTCTGACGGCCCACCCACTCCCCACCCCAACTGTCAAATACACAAACATACTCCCAGGGTTCCCATGAATCAGATTAACTGTGTCAATTTCAGATCAATTGCAGACATATTAGTAATTATCTTCTTGCCATCCACTTCTGAAGCAATAGGACTGTTAGAAATGCTGGTTCCTCGGTGCTGTAAAGAAATAGCACTTGAACATAAATTTAATTTCCTCAGCAAGGCCATTTTTACTTTCTGCAGAAAGGGTACACTCGACAGCAGTTTTACCACGAGAGTACACGAAACAAAGGAGACAGGGTCATTTATAACCTGATGCGTCCACGCTACTGCTGTGTCCGGTTTCCATTGGCTGGAACGGGACCTCACATTCTGTATTTGTCCCCATTGGCTAGCAACTTAGAACTTTTTAAAAGAGGCAAAGGCAGAGGAGAACAAAGGAAGGAGGAAGTAACTTGTGGAATGCTGAGAAAAGTAAAAACACCTTCAAATAAGGAAGAGGAGCAGGCTATGACCTAATGCTTGCTTGGACCAGTGTAAGCATGCCAGGGCAAATATGTAGGCTAAATTGTGGGAGCTAAGAACATAAAGTACATTGATTTCTTTATTACGGCTAGCAGATATTGAAGAATGTTAGCACAGGTCTTTGAATTAATTTTGCTTCTAAGAGAAGTTACTATTTATTCCTAATTAGATGGGGAGGAAAGTCTTCGAAGAGGAACCTCTACTTTTTACATGCTTGTAGAGAAGTGAAACAGTGCAAATCAAATTCAATTGCTGGAATGAAAGGATGACACTAAAGAAATTTAGCCTAGCTGTTCACTAGTCTTCACGCTCCCTCCCAACCACCCAGCACACAGCAAACTACATTTCCCAGCCTCCCTTGCAGGCAACCATGGTCATGTGACTGAGGTGTAGCCAGTGACATAAGCGTTAGTGGACTGGAGAATGTGGCAACCTCAGAAGGTCTTTGTTGGTTATGGTGAAGCCTCGGAATGGAAGGAGCCTGGGTTCCTGAATTACCACTTGGAGGAGTGTGGTTTGCTGATCAGAGGACCTGTTTTGGATTTTATGTTAATGGAAAACCACCTTACTGATTTAAGGCATTGCACACTTAGGTTTTAGTAGGGTCTCCTGTGCATGATGCAAAAATTATTGGTGAGTCCATTTCCCAAGAAAAAGTTTTCCCTTCCTACAGCAAGGCAACACTTTACTCCTCTAAAGACAACTTTTTCTCCCAACAGGCTCCAACTTCAAGTCACACATATATTAACAACTGATCAGCATGAAACAGCCCGAGGAGTAGGGCTGCAATCACACCTGTTTATTTTATTGTTGTGATGGCAACAAATATAATGGCTACAGCTTCCCTGGGAATAATCCTGCTATAAGCTTTAATGGGCGAAGAGCCGTGACGTGTGATTTGGGTGAGTGTCCTGTGTTCACAAGGAGCACTCAAGGCTGCTAATCTGGGCTGTAATTTCTCATTTCTCCTCAACCGCTTTGCCTTTTATGGGACTTATATTGATAAATGCAGATGATAACTGTCAGCTCACCTGGTAAAGCTCAGTGCAAGAAGTTTAACAATTCATCTCGTGTTTCCTAATGGCAGCAGAAGAGAAGCAAGCTCTGGGCCTTCAACAGGTTCGACCCACCCTATTCTCACTTCCTCTCTTACCTCCTTCCACCAATTGCCCCACTCATTTTGCCAGATTGATTTTTCCAATTGTAATGGAAATCATGTCACTCCTGTTCTTAAAATTCATCAGTGGCTTCTTATGCAACTCAAACACAAGCACTGTCTTGGGTCGGGGGTCCATTCTTCATCCTCTCTGGATCCATGTCCTGAGCTGTGGAACCGCAGTGCCCCCCCAACTGTGAGCTCAGCCACGTGATTTATTTGGGGTATCAGTGTGTGACAGAGGATTGGGTATGCCAGTTCTGAGTCTAGACTTCAAAGTCCTTATGTGTTTTGACTTGCTGTCTTGCATTTCTGCCCTTGCCATGAGAAAGTCATGTCTGGTCTAGCCCTGCTGGTCTCAGGAAGATGAGAGACACATGGAGGAGAACCACTTCAGCTAAAGTACCCCATCCATGTTCAGCCTAGGGCAGAAAGCCCAGCTGATGCAAAGATGCAGGAGGAAAACAAGCTGATCCACAGACACAAGTGGAAGCCCCACCAAAACCAGCAGGACCAGCCGGGCAGGGCAGCCAAGCCCAGCCTAGTGCTGCTGAACCCCACACACATGTGAGAAGTAAACACTGATTGTTGTGAGCCACTGAGTTGCCACATGGTGATGCAGCAGCGGCAGCAGTAACCGGCTCACTGGCCTATGCTTCATTTTGAAGCTCTAATGACCTGTTTCAACTCATCCCATTCCAGATCTCCAGTGTGCCCCATACTCTGCAATCACAATGGCCTTCCCTCAGGTCCAAACATGACATGTTTTTTCTTGCCGTGGAGTCTTTGCAGGTACTTTTCCCCCTTAAAGGAACCACACATCACACGCTCTTACCACTCCATGCCCTTCCCCAAGGCTGGGTACTGCTCACTCTTCATATTTTAACTCAGAAGTAATTTTTGTTTTTTTTTTTTTTTGAGACGGAGTCTTGCTCTGTCGCCCATTCTGGAGTGCAGTGGCACAATCTCGGCTCACTGCAAGCTCTGCCTCCCGGGTTCATGCCATTCTCCTGCCTCAGCCTCCCGAGTATTTGGGACTACAGACGCCCGCCACCTTGCCCGGCTAGTTTTTATTTTTTATTTTTTATTTTTGTATTTTTTTAGTAGTAATGGGGTTTCACCGTGTTAGCCAGGATGGTCTCGATCTCCTGACCTCGTGATCCGCCCGTCTCGGCCTCCCCAAGTGCTGGGATTACAGGCTTGAGCCACCGCGCCCGGCCTCAGATGCAATCTTAAGAGAAAGCCCCTCTATGATGCCATCTCAGCTTGACCTTCCTGATCATTCTCTGCGGAGTGTCCCAGCTGTGCTGCAAATGGGTGACAGCTGTGTCAAAATATCGATGCCCCTCAAGGTTTTGGATCCTACAAGTGCCAGCCCTGAGCAGCCTCATCCACATCACTCAGTTGTGCTGAATAAATCACCTGTGTATGCTCCAGTGTGAAAGAGTGGGCACGTGCTTCTTGCACCATTATGCTTACTTCCTTGACAGCACTTTCTACAGTCTAAAATTAACCTTTGGCTTTAAAAAACTAAATTATTTGTCTATATTTTCTGCTTCAACCAGTAGACTGAAGGTTGGCAAAATCTGGCCCTCCTCTTGTTTTTGTAAATAAAGTTTTATTGGCACACAGCCGTAGCCACTCATTATGTAACAGCCATGGCTGCTTTTGAGTTACACTGGCCGAACTGAATAGTTGTGACGGTGACTGTGTGGGTCACAAAGTCTAAAATATTTGCTATCTAGCCCTTTGCAGAAACAGTCTGCTGACCACTGCACTAAAGTATAAACTGTCAGAGGACAGAAAACTTGTCACTTTTGTATCTCGGGTATCTAGCACAGTGCCTGTCCCTCAGAGGTTTTCATTGTGTATTTGTCCAGGGAGTAGAGGAATCAGGACTCCAGTAGATGCCTGTGTTTAACTCCTATCTCTGTACCAAAGGCAGGGGTCCCTTACAGTTCTGGAGGTCAGTTTGGGGATGGAGGTAGAAATAGGCCATATTGCAGCTGAGCCCAGAACATCAGGGCAGCTACAATGCTGGTGACCACTGTGTGGCACTTGAATTTCTCAGAAAGCCAAGAGCGAGGCTCTTGCCTCCACTGGCAGCAGCCAGAGTGCTGGGTCTGCATCTGCTGCAGGCTAGACAATTTGAAAGTTTGAAGAAATAAGAACAACTCGAAGTTTAATTTACTCAAATAAGCAACTGATGCTTTAGAGTATAATTATCAGAGAAAAAGAAAAAAAACACAACACACTGTTTAGCATACGTTATGTTAATGGCAGGTTAGGATGGCCCACTGTGCATAATTTAGCCAAACAATTGATACCAAATTTTAATATATATATATGATTACTGCTACAGAAACGAAGCACCAAGACAAAGCACAGGAGAGCTCATAATAGGCACACGTGAACTCTGAAGCCCTAATTACATCACGGGGGAGGGTAAACAGTTGCTGCTGAACCAAGCAGAAAATGGGGGTAATTTGTAAACAGGTAGAGTGGCAGTCCAGGTGCACCGGCATGTGTGTGGGGCTGGAGGGCTGGGGCCCCTGGGCTTCCATCTGGGCTTCGCAAGGATGGAGAGGTTCAGGATCACTTTTCTCAGCTGAAAACACAACCTCTAAGCTCTACACAGGTCAGCCCCCTCCTGGCCTGCCCTCCAGTTCAAAAATAGAAAGTCGAAGGCTAGCTTTTTGAAGGAAGCTTCTCCATGCTCCATGAAATACAAAATGATTTTCCATGTCTGTGATCTGAGGCCCATTGCCCTGTGTCTTCTTCCCCTGATATCCTGGAAGACGTGAGTCCCTGACATCTTAGGGAGCAGAGGGATGCCAGTCTATATCCACCTTGACCACAAGGGGTATTTTCAGGAGAGAATATAGTGAGTTCTCCTTCCTGCAATTTCTCTGTAGACAGGAGGTTTTGTGCTAGGTAATTGCTCAGGTATATTCTGGTTCCAAATACAGAGTCTGTGAATCTGAATCAATGAGGTATCAGATTTCTTTTTTTCCCTCATTTATGTAGGACTACAGATCTGCTCATGTCATGGTCCTACTGTGAGCCAGTCATCAGATTATAACCAAGTGTCACTGAGTACCTGGAATACAGCTGCCCTGTGATGTTACCTTCTATCTTCAACACCCAAAACAAACTGACAAGAAAAAAAAAAAAAAAAAAAAATCAGACAGTCTCAGGAGAAAGTCATGCAGTTCTGACCTCCAGAACTGTAAGGGAATTGATTTGTGTTATTTTATGCCACTGAATTTGTAGTAATCTGTTACAGCAGCCACAGGACACTGATACACATGGTTGCCCCGAGAGGGGGTTCAAGAGAGGATGCAGATGTTAGTGCATTAACTGCATCATTTCTATCTGCCAGGCTTTCATAAACCTTGGTAGGCCAGGTTGACATTACTCAGTCGATCAATCAATTAATCAATTAACCAATGGATCAATCTTCATCTGGTCTATTTCCGGCCTTGTCAAATTCATTAGCAAAACCACCATCAGCTTTTCAGCATTGCTACTTAACGGGAATCTAAGAAAATACTCTAGACTATTCAGACTTGCTTCTCACCAAGTATTTGTGGCCTTTAAATAGACGGTGAATCCACAAGGGTAAGGGCGATTTGTGTCTTGTTCCCTCCCCATCCTCAATGCCTTGCATGTGTTTAATACTCAATAAATATTTATTGACTGAATAAAAGAATAAATGAACAAATAAATGAACACATATATGAATGGCTGGAATGGTGGCATGCTGGTTGAAAGGAGAAGCAATATTTGTGGATGCCAACGGCATCTGCAAATTAAATGGCTTTGCAAATTTGTGATAAAAGGTCAGTGACTTTATTGTTTAAACCAGGGGGTCAGGTAGCTCAGGCTGGGGGTTACATTTAAATGGAAGCGAGATCATGAGTTGTGAGTTGTTTAAGAATTTGAGTAACCCATCGTATTAGGAATATGGGAAGTACGAAAGGAAGAGAAAAGAAGGACTAGAAATGGAAGAAGAGTTGGACAGAAAGAGACATTTGTTGTAGTGCAGTCCCGGGGGTCAAAGAGAGGAGGCTGCATTTGCCCACACACCCAGTCCTGGATTTCTGTTTGAGAGAGAGAGGTGGGAGGTGAATGTCTGCAGGAAGAGTCTACCAGAGTCAGTTCAAAATCTCCTGCTGGGCTGAGCCAAGCTATGCTCAACATGGAGTCCTCCTGGTGAGACAGAAAGCTTTGTTTCTCTGTGTACTGGGGAGGAAATGGGAGAAACACTCCCTGTGGGGCTCTGTCACCCTCTTCCCACCATGTGAAGATGCACAAGAAGAGCAGCCATCTACGAATCAGGAGCCCAGCCTTCACCAGACAGTGAACCTTCCAGTGCCTTAATCTTATATTTCCCAGTCTCCAGAACCATGTAAAATAACCGTGGTTAAGGCCACCCAGTCTGTGACAATTTCGTCTTAGCAGCCTGAACTGATAAAGACAACAGGATACAGGAAGGGAAGAACCAGAGAGAATTACTAATTTTTCTTGATCATCTACTATTTGCTGGTGCTACTATATCCCTGGTCTGAGAGCTTTACAGTTCAAGGCAAAAAAGAGAGTTAGACAAATGCAGAGAAAATGAACTAAATACCAGGATACATGATGACATTAATAACAGTGGCTACTTCTCTTGAGCAATGAACATGTGCTGAGCACCATCCTGCAAGGGAAGATTATTATCCCTACAATATAGAAAAGAAAACTGTGGCCGGGTGCAGTGGCTCATGCCTGTAATTCTAGCATTTTGGGAGGCCAAGGCAGGCGGATCACCAGAGGTCAGGAGCTCAAGACCAGCCTGCCCAACAGGGTGAAAGCCCGTCTCTACTAAAAATACAAAAATTAGCCAGGCATGGTGGTGTGCACCTGTAGTCCCAGCTACTTGGGAGGCTGAGGCAGGAGAATCACTTGAACCCGGGAGGCAGAAGTTGCAGCGAGCTGAGATTGTGCCACTGCACTCCAGCCTGCGCAACAGAGCGAGACCCTGTCTCAAAAAAAAAAAAAAAAAAAAAAGAAAGAAAGAAAGGAAAACGAGGTCCAAAGAGATTACATCACTTGCCCACAGTTGCACAGTTAGTAAGTGCACACACACAACCCACAATGCAGTTAGTAAGTGACTAAGCCAAGATACAAAACTCAGCTGCCTCTGCCTCCAAGTCGGTCCTTTTCATTGATAGATGATGTGCGTCAGATTGTTTTGAGGCTTTAAATTCTGCCTCCATAGCCTGTTGGGAAATTGAGACTAGGAATGGAGAAATTTCTCATGCACGTAAGGGAAACTAACAGCACAGCCTCTCTTTCTGGAGAGGTCAGCTGGCAACTTTGCCCATTTCCTGAGAGGATCCTCCCACCCACGCAGATCATGATGTACATCTCTCTGGAGCCAGGCCACACTCCAAGCTACAAGCTGGACAACTGGGCCGATCCTTGCCAATTAAAATGCAACTCCAGCCTGCTTTCCATGTAGGTCAACTGTCCCATGAGCTATCAGTGAATCCCAGAGGCTGCATATTTAATTCCGTACCCTTAGAAAGCTGTTGCTGAAATGAGGTATATCCAACACGTAAGAACTGGGTTCTAATGCATAATTTGAGGAAAAGATTTAATTTAACATTTGTAAAGGTTAATATGAAAGAATTTATGAAAGAATAAATGAATGAATGAGTGCCTAAAATTTGAGGCAAAATCTAATATTCGGACAGATTGACAGGAGTAGAGCTCATCTTTCCAGAGAACTTAGCATCTTCCAGAGCTCGCTGATGCTGATTTTAACATCTACACTGTACTGAGCAGTTATTATGTATGTAAATCTTTATGCACATTATCTTGTTGATTATTGTAACAACTCTATGAAATGAACACTAGCACTAGCCTCATTCTACACGGGGGAGAGTGGAGGGCTCAATGAGGCTGAGTGACTTTACAGGGTCACAGAGGTGGTAAGTGGCAGCGTTGAGGCTTGAGGTTGGACTTTAAGATCCACAGTCTTCAGCATTCTCTGTCACTGCCTCCCGTTCCCTTCTTCAACATCAGTCCCCTCTACAATATTCCTGCTGACAGACCATATATTAGGCCATTCTTGCATTGCTAAAAAGAATTACCTGAGACTGGGTAATTTATAAAGAAAAGAGGTTTAATTGGCTCACAGTTCCACAGGCTGTACAGGAAGCATGATGCTGGCAGCTGCCTGGCTTCTAGGGAAGCCTCAAGAGGCTTACAATCGTGGCGCAAGGAGAAGTGGGAGCAGGCACATCATGTGGCCAGGGCAGGAGCAAGAGACAGGGTGGAGGGCGTGTGCCCCACACTTTTAAATGACCAGTTCCCCCAAGAACTCACTCACTATTGTGAGGACAGTACCAAGAGAATGGTGCTAAACCATTCATGAGAAATCCACCCCCATGATCCAATCACCTCCCACCATGCCTCACCTGCAATGCTGGAGATTACCTTTTGACATGAGATTTGGGCAGGGATAAAATCTAAGCCATATCAGACCACCAGCTGGAACTTCAGTACTTTCAACGACAGATTTTCATAACTTTCCTTCTCCCTTAAGAGTGTTTGTTGCATGCCTACATTGTGGGCCTGAAGACTCTTCCCTGAACACAGTGGACATTTCCTCTTTGGGATTCCCAGTACCTGTTCCTTTTCTTTTGCTTATATTTTACTCTCCCTTTGGGAGCTGCACCTCACTGTGACTCTCAGGTCACTGGGTTTGGGCAGGGCTGAAGCCTCCTCCTGGCTCTAGGAGAGAGCACATAACACAGGCCTCATCAATGAGAATTTCATTGTCCCTGGCCACAATGACCTAACCACAGAAGACAAGTGACCAGAATGGTCCGAGCAGAGGGAATGAGGGGCAGCCCTGAACTTTTGCTAAAACTACTGGCCATGTAGGCCAGAGGTACTCCGCTTCCAGAGCTTGCTCTCTACATCCCATCTAAGCCTGTCTTAGAATAAAGCTAGCACAGAAGAGATCAAAACTGAGAATCAGAGAAAGAAAGGTTTCTGATAATATCATTTCAGCCTGGATCCAGAGATCAATTCCCTGGTTATGAATCTTCCTCTGCCCAGTCTATACTGATCAGCCTGATCCTATTTACATGACAAAAATCATCATGTCTCAAATTACTTACTTAATAAAATATGGGTTTGTGTATTATTAGTGAACATTAGGGTTATAATGCAGCATGGAAATTTGGAACAAATTAACTAGACATGCAAGCTGTTGGATCATGGGTCCAGCTATGCCTGAACTCAGGTCTACCCCTGGACTTCTCAGTTAATTATCTAATGCACTCCCTTTTCCTCCCTGAATCTATTTTAAGTTGGGTTCCATTCTGTCTCTCATCCTCAAAGTTGGTCTTAATTTTATCCTCAGAATCCACAAAGAACAAGTCAAAATTCCCTGGAGAAAAACTTTTCATAAATCAAAAACCTTTTTTTTAAAAATCCTAATTTCTGCTACCATGCCACCACCTCTACTCATCTGGTAGAGGTTTAATTCACAAAGTTCATTGTAAAGTTTCCTGGCACCCTCACAGGAAACAAGTTATACAGAGATTTTTTTTTTTTCATTTTTTAAAAAAACTCATGTGGCCATTCAAAGCTACATCTCTCTTCTCTTCAGATGCAAGTAGGCAAAGTCAGCACCTCTCACCTGCCCACGTGTCCAGGAAGCATCTACCACAGAGGAAATGGCAGTGCCCAGGTATGATGGGAACTCTTGATGACAGGAGAGCCTGTCCCATTACATCACCGAACAGAAAAGCTCAAAGACAAGACCAAGAGTGAATCTTAGCAGACAGGCAAGAAGGATGAGAAATGAGGGCATCCATAGGTGTTGGCTCACCATGAAATTTGGATGCATCACTTAAAATCCAGGGGCACATGAATAGAAAGAATAAAAGCCATTTTAATTAAATTTGAGCTATTATTCTGGGTTTCTTGTTTTGTTTTGTTTTGGTACTTGCATGGTTCAACAGTATATTAGACAAATGTGCATTTGAGAAATCCTGATCAAGAAGGGAAAGTTAGAAGAAGAAGAAGAAAGAAAAACCTGAGGATTCATTTCCCTTCCCCCAAAGTCTTCCTGAAACTATTCTTGCAAAACCTTCTGCCCACTGGAACTGTATACGTATGATTAACTGCACATGAGCCAACAGCTTGCATGTGTAGTTAATTTGCTCCAAATTTCCATGCTGTGTTATAACCCTAATGATCACTAATAATAGACAAACCCACATTTTATTGAGTAAGTAATTTGAGACATTATGATTTTTATCATGCGAATAGGATCAGGCTGACCAATTTACACTGGGCAGAGGAAGATAAATAACCAGGGAATCAGTCTCTCTAGCACAGACTCTGTCTCTTGGCAAAATGATATACATTGATCAGGAAAGAAAGCCAGCTCTAGGCCCTGTTAGGCAACAAAGTCAATGAACTTCCATGTTCCAAGCCAAAAGGTCAGGCAGGAAGTGCGTTTCCACCCATGGCACAATGCAAAAGACAGTGAGGAAGCCTCAGCTTTTGGGAGGGTGTAAGAGAGCGTGGACTTTGGAGTCCATGGACAGAGCTTCCAACCCCAGCTATGTCACTCAATCACTGTATACATCTGAGCCTCCACATGTGACTACTTCAGAGATGGGTGGGGGAACGGTGGGTGCAGGTTAACCAAGAGCAAGCAGGTGAAGGCACCTGGCACATAGTAGCTAGAGAGTCAATCAGTTCCCCTCCAAAATGTGTGGAACAAAGAGTAGGATGGAAGGAATATACATTTTACATTTCGCATCCATTTTGCAGAACCAGGGTGAATTTCTCATTCATTTCCACACAGGAAACCACCAAGACTCTTAGAGAGGAGAAAACGGTTCCTAGGCTCCTCCAGTTTCTCTAAACACGTGTGAGAAAGGAGAGAGCAAGCAGAGGTGGGACATAAGTTATCATCCCTTCTAGGTTTGTCTGAATTTTGCCAGGAAGCTAGAGCAAAGGTGTATGGAATGAAAAAACAGAAGTGTAAAGCATTAAAGCTCAAGCCCTGGATTCCATCAAAGGTCCAGTTTCGCCAGTTTCAAACTGCGTCATGCCCTTGCCATTTGCGGTGATGGTTTCTGTCTTTCTGAGGTGGCTCGGCTCTTGGTGGCCTGCCTCTGACCCCAGTCACTTGGAATTCTGATCCTGTACTCCCAGAGGCCAGCCAGACTTTTTCACCCATCACAGGCTCAGCCCTCCCTGGCCCCCTGCTAAGCAGCTGACTGACAAGTTCCGCGGACTTAATGAGCATGATCCCTGCTCCATCATCCAGGTTCCTAATGAGAAACTGGAACCCACAGGGCTTGTGTCTGCCCAGGACAGGACACTGGCAGGGAATTGCAAGGGGCATGGTTGGTGGAATCCTTCCATCAGGGAATGGGCATTCCAGCAAGGAAGGCTTCCTAGAGAGGGCGAGCTCAGAGAGAACGTGACACACAGAGGCTGGGGGACAAGCGGGAGGGGTGACAGGGAGATGATGAACCTTACGAAGGAAGAAAGCCAAGAATTAAGAGACATCACACATGAGTGCAAAGAAGACTCCTCTTTTGCACTGGTTTTATCTTTATTTTAAGTTGAGACAAGACCATGGGGTCAATATCCGTATTGTGTCAGAGACTGCCAATAGGTGTGTTACGTTTCACGACAACACACGTAATGAATTACATGTATTAGGACATTGCATTCTGGCCATGGTTCTGCTTGGATAAGAGACTGAAGTTCAGAAAGGTGAAACGTACTTGTCTGATTACCTGCTAGTGGCTAGGGATTTCAGGAGCCAAATCATTGCCCCCCTACACCCCAAAACCGGTGCTCCATCCATGGATGCAACCTGCAACCCAGGAGCAACCTCTCCCTCAGGCAAATCGGCCAGGCAACAGCTGGCTAAGTTACTTTCTGTAATTGGGAAAAAAAAAATCCCAGTATAACCATGCCCCTCCCCGAGCTCTCCAGACCGGGAAAAAGCACTCAGAAGGTGGTCTAAGAGTATCAGGTTCCCTTGCTGACAAGTCTAGGGGGACCTCCGTGGTTCTAGGTATCCCAATGATCTCTGACTCTTTTGCAGGGTAGCTGGGGAGACGTTGATGATGAGGGTGGGAACTAAAGCAAAACTGATTCGTTTTACAGTCATGATTTACATGAGAAAGAAATGGTTACAATTATCAACTCAGGCCAAGTGCAGTGGCTCATGCCTGTAAGCCCAACACTTTGGGGGGCCAAGGTGGGTAGATCACCTGAACTCAGGAGTTCAAGACCAGCCTGGGCAACATAGTGAAGCCCTGTCTCTACCAAAGATGCAAAAAAAATTATCTGGGCATGGTGATGCATCCTATGGTCCCAGTCGCTCAGGAGGCTGAGGCCAGAGGATTGCTTGAGCCTGGGAGGCAGAGGTGGCAGTGAGCTGGGCAACAGAATAAGACCTTGTCTCAAAAATAAATAAATAAATAAATAAACTCAGAAAGAATGAACTGAAATGTATCTGAGATGTGGGACTTGGCTCTTTGAGGTTCAAAGAACTTGGAGGTCATACCAAGGATGAACGCTATCATTTTCCAAGGGCTGTTTTTATGCCAGGACCCATTCCACGTACATTACTGACGTGAGCCAATTTTCACAGCAACCTATGGGGTAGGAACGATTATTATATCCAGTCTACAGATGGAAATATTGAGGCACAGAAGGGTGATGTTAATTGCCCAAGGGCACCCAACTGGCAGTAGAACTGCCACCTTTGACGGGGATACCAGCATGATCGTATGCATTTACAACACACTACACCCCTCCAGATGTACTCAAAAGAACTCCAGGATGTCACGGAGCCCAGCCTATCAGTCCATGGAATGTGGCTTCCCAGAAGAAGCAACTCCAGACTGGTAGAGGTGTCAGATGATGAATACAGAGAAGGAGATTTCAGGCAGAGAGAAGAGCATGGACAAAGGTTCAGAGAAGGGAGATTTCAAGGTGAGAAAACTGAAGTCAGAGCCACTGAAACTAAGACTCCAGGCTCTCCTGGTTCCATCTAGCATCACCCTGCTCCTCCACGTGTTTTCTTAAGAAACATGGCACAAGGAACAATGGATAGGAGTTACTTTCTAAGGTGCTGGGTCCAGAAGCCTACATTAGGAAGGCAAAACCCTCGCCAGTGCCGGCATCTGGCAACAGCGACACTGGACACCTTGACCATGGACACAGTCATGGGCAGGCGGATTGTGCCTGGGACCCAACCGTTTCTAACCAGCCTTTATGATGGGCAAATGTGTCTCCTCTGGTTCTGCACAGCTGTGCCCAGGAGGAAGGTGTTCCTCCTGTCCCAGGGCTTGGCTGTTCTGCCACTTCCTATGGGGGTAGGGGGTCCTTTTCAGCCTGGTCCCAGTTAGTCTTCAATGAAACTCCCTTACAGATGAGGCGACTTGGCTTCTGCTAGCAGAAGAGGAGGCAATCCAAGGGCCCAGAGAGGTTAATGGCTTGTGCACCAAGACAAAGTCATTCCTGCAAAGTCAGATTGGTATTCTGCAACCCCTGAACAAAACTGCAACCCTAAGTCCTGGGTTCAAAACCGTAACATGAGCATCACCTGCAAAAAGAACTCCCCAGCTACAATAAAGCAGCCAGAACCTCCATTTCCTTAATTTTTTTAATGCAGTAAATCAAGCTCAGTTTATCCATGTTAAACGTAAGAATACCAATGTAGAAGTTTAACACTAAGTCATATGAATTATAATCTATTAAAACTCCCGTTTGTGGCAGGCATTAGCTTTGAAAAAAATCATCCTAGGAGCAACTCAATAGATACATGTGGTCATGAAATGCAGATGTGTAAATTATCCTCTACGTATGTTTTACATCTTTTAAAAAAAACGTAATTTTCTGATTTAGAAGTTATTTCTAGGCCGGGCGTGGTGGCTCAGGCTTGTAATCCCAGCACTTTGGGAGGCTGAGGCAGGTGGATCACCTGAGGTCAGGAATTCAAGAGCAGTCTGGCCAATATGGTGAAACCCCATCTCTACTAAAAACACAAAAATTAGCTA